>NC_082721.1:9153278-9471135 GCF_030144855.1 Hypanus sabinus
GGAAGTTAGTGTGTAAATCAAAAGCTTATGATATTGAAAGAAGTAAGTTAAAATGGATTGTAAACTTGCTGTCTCATAGAAAGCAGAATTGGAATAAATGGGTCCTTAGATCAGAGGTAACTGGTGAGTACCTCAAGGATTAATTCTTTGCCTGCAGTTGTCCAATAATTAACATTATGACCTGGAGGAAGGAATAGTATGTAAGGTTTTCAGATTTGCTGCAGATCGAAGGACTATGATTCTGCAGTGGGGTATAGTCAGACTGAATGAGTGCAAAAAAGACAGGCAAGTAGAATTTAATGTGGGAGACTGAGAGATCATGAAGTTCAGTAAGAGAATTCAAAAGGCAGATTATTATCTAATTAGAGAAAGACAAGTACTAAGGGATCTAGCTGTTGTAGTGCATGAATCACAAAAAACTAGCAGGCAGTTCAACTAGTAGTTGAACACATGGACACTACCTCAGTATTCTCTTTTTTTCACTAATTTTCTTTTTGTATACTTATAATTTATAGCTTTTAATACTATGTATTGCAATATATTACTGTAGCAAAACAACAGATTTCACAACATATGATTCTGATTGTAATTTTTTTTTAAAAGGCAAACAGTAAAAAGGGGCTGGACTGTAGAAATAGGGAGTTTTTGTTGCAATTCTACAGGGTGTTGGTGAGGCCTCACCTGGAACATGGTCTAAAAATAGACAGTAGCATTGTTGCCTGTACAAAGAAGGTTCACTGGGCTGATTCCTGGGATTCCTTCTGAGAAAGACCAAATCTGGGCCTGTATCCACGGAGTTCAGAGGAATGAGGTGTGTCGATGGAGTAAATGCAAGCAGGCTCTTTACTGCTGAGACAAGAACTAGACATTATAGGTTAAGGGTGTAAGGGGAACCTGAGGGGGAACTTCACTCAGGAGTGTGGTGAGAGTGTGGAACAAGCTGCCAGCAGAAGATGTTGGTTTGAGTTCAACACCTAAGAGAAAATTGGATAAGTACACGGATGGGAGGGGTATGGAGGCGTATGGTCCAGGTGCTGGCTGTTCAAACTAAGCAGAATAATAGATTGGCACAGGCTATATGGCCAAAAGGCCAGGTTCTGTGCCTCATTGCACTATGACTCTAAATATATTAAATCCTAGTGAGATCTTACAGAGCAAATTCGGGGTGTTCTCAGTCATGGAATGGGAGAGTCCTTAACAAGGGGACATAACTACAAAATAAGAGGCTACATAGAAATTCCTTCCCTTAAGAGTTTGAGAGTTTCTGGAATTACCTGGCCAGCGGATAGCAGAACCTGTATCATTAGAACTATTTAAAATGAAGATGGATAAATTTTTCATCAATCAGTAGAGGAGTGTAGAGAAATGACACAGAGGAGGAATAGAAGCCAGCATAGATTAGCCATGATTATATTATGTGGCTTGCAAGACTTGATGGATCCATGCCTACTCATACTACTTATATGGAAAGTATTGGGCTTTAAGACCCTGGTGTGCAGTTTTGATCCTGGTACCTAAGAAAATATATTGTTAGTGTTTGTTGCTGTTTAAAGTTGTTTTTTTTTTGCTCCATAATAGCTGCAGATGCTGGGATATGACATCAGCTGGGCTGCATTCAATATTATAGAAGTAATGAGTTCATCAAAGTTTACATTCAAGGTGAAGCTTCATCTTTTAATATTTCTACTGTTCAGTAAATGAATGCATATTAACTGCAGTCCTTGCTAATTAGATGGCTATGAATTACTAAAGCTTAATTATTCCTGTAAGGATTTCAGCTTAAGGTTCATAAATATTAGCAAATGCTGAAATTTGTCTATTCTGGAAAACTTGTATTAAAAATTCTTTTTCATTTGTTTCCCTCACTCATTTATCTTTCAGAATATTTAGAATATGTGGTTCCAATCTGAAATACTGATCCTTTACTATTTTTTTTAAAAGATCAGTTGTATAGTTGTTCATTTCTTGTTAAAGGATGTGAAATTTGAAGATTTTATATTGATTTGCCTCATTTCAGTTAATACTTGATGTTGACACAAATACCACATGGTAGTGTTGCTGCTTGGAGTGTATTCGTCAAACTGCACTTATCGTCTGGAACTATTTCAAATTATGGTTTAGACGTCTGTGCAAGTTGATGTGCATAATCACAATTTTTAAAAAACCACTAATACTATGTATCAGGGCTTTAGAAAATAGTTGATCTTTTTCCCCATTCAATTAATTCTTGGTACATTCAGTCATTGTAATAGAGCTGTAAATATTTATTTGAAAAAGGTTTGTCCTGTAGTTGTAGACCACATACAGTTTCTGAACTCTGTAGAATTTTCTTTTTCTGCATAAGTATGATCTAAAAGGTGATCAGATCTTCATGCAAGTCCTGAAACTAGATAAACAGAGCCCATTTAAATAAATAACACAAAAATATTATACTTTATTTATTGAGAGAAATGATCCAATATTACATGTATTTGTTGAAAAATTATGTGAACATTTGTTTTCAGTAGCTGGTATGACTCCCCCACCCCCCCATACAGCAATATCTTCGACCAAACATTTTCAAAACTAGTGATCAGTTCGGCACATCAGCTTGGATTAATTTCATGCCATTCCTCCTCCTTACAAAACTGCTTCAACTCTGGGATATTGGTGGACTTTTGAATAAGCTACTTACTTCAGGTCCTTTCACAACATTTCTAAAGGATTAAGGTCAGGATTTTAGCCCAGCCATTCCAAAATAAATTTTCTTCTTTTTAAACCATTCTATTGTTGATTTACTCTTGTCTTTTGGATCATTGTCTTGATCATACAACTTCTATTAAGCTTCAGGTGATGGACTGTTACCCTGACATTCTCATGTAAAATGTCTTGATACACTATACACTTTTGAATTCATTGGTCCCTTAAAACTGCAAGCTGTCCAGGCCCTGAGGCAGCAAAGCAGGTCCAAACCATGATGCTACTTCCATCATGCTTTACAGTTGGGATGAGGTTTTGGAATTAGTGTTTAGTGCCCTTTTTCCTCCAACCATAGCAATGTGCATTTCTGCCAAAAAGTTCAACTTTTGTCTTGTCTGAACACAGAACATTGTCCCAAATGCATTGTAGAACTTCCAGGTAGCCTTTTGCAAACTTGAAACGTGCAACATTTATTTCCTTTTATTTTTGGAGAACAGTGGTTTCCTCCGTGATGTCCATTTTCGTTCAGTGTTTTTCTTATAGTTGACACATGAACAGAGACTTCAAGTTTTAGAGATTTATGAAGGTCTTTTGCTGTTACCCTTGGGTTATTTTTCGCCTCCTTCAGCATTGCAGGTTTGTGCTCTTGGTGTGATCTTTGCAGGATGCCCACTCCTATGGAGAGTAACAACAGTACTGAGTTCCCTCCAGTTGTAGACAATTTTTCTTGCTGTGAACTGATGAACAGTCAGGTCTTTAGAAATGCTTTCGTAGCCTTTTACAGTTTCACGCATCTACAATTCTTCTTATAAGGTCCTCTGAAAGTTGTTTTGATCGAGCGACGCTGCACATATACAGATCTTTCTTGAGAAGAGCAGGCTCTGTCAGTAACCTGACTTTGTGTGTCTTTTTTTATAGGGCAAGGCACCTCTACAACCCACACCTTCAATGTCATCTCATTGATTGGAACACCTGACTCCAAATAGCTTTTGTAGAAGGCATTTCCCCAGAGGTTCACATACTTATTTCAACAAATGGATGTAATATTGGATAATTTTTCATAATAAATAAATATGTTTTTTGTGTTATTTACTTAATCAGGTTCTCTATCTAGTTTTAGGACTTGTGAAGATCTGATCACACTTTAGGTCATATTTATGCAGAAATACAGATAATTCTATAGGTCTCTCAAACTTTCTAGTACCACATTAGCCTTCAATAGCCAGAACTTGTTACTTGAGTCTATGGGTATTGTCAGTTCAATAGGTGGGGCTAAATTTGGCCCACAATGTCCTTTGCTGACAAGAGTGCAAATTTAAACTGTACATTGCCTGTACATGGGCTATATCCCTCCATCCCTTGCATGTTCATATGTCTGTCTAAATCACTTTTAAACAGCTAGAACAACCTATTCTGTTACAATGCCTCTGTAATGACCGTGTGGTTTTTCTTCTGATTTGCAATGCCACCCCTTCACCTCCCAAAGTTGGTAATGAATATGAAAAGGTACCTATTTGTTTGAAATTAACTCTTTATTCTGATTGAGTACAGAAATCTGATCCAATTTGGATGAACACTTGTTTGAAGAATCCCCCTCCCCGATCTAATTATCCCTTTTATTTGTATCCAGTTTCTAACCTCTCATTTTTCCACTGTCAATATGCAGTGTAATGTGTACTTTGTTTTGCTCCTGCTGACTTGTACCTTAATGTGAAATGTGTAGAGATTTTTATATTTGATTCTGTTAACTGTGTATATTTTTCCTTTCCGCAGAGAATAGGGTATTTGGCAGCCTCTCAGTGTTTTTATGAAGGAACCGATGTAATCATGTTAACAACAAATCAGATTCGTAAGGCAAGTTGAGAGAAGGTTGATAAATGGATTTTCATTTTTTTAAAATGTGGTCATTAATTTTTGCTGTGCTATGGATAATGTCACTCTTAATTCTAATTGGAATTTTTTTTGTAACTACACACAGGATCTCAGCAGCCCGAATCAGTATGATACAGGTGTTGCATTGACAGGTTTATCCTGTTTTGTTACTCCAGATCTTGCCAGGGATTTGGCAAATGACATTATGACATTGGTGAGTTGTTTTAGATTTGAAACTTGGGCTTGAGAAGGGTCCCTCTTTTGATCTCTGCATTTATAGTTGTACACTAACAGCTACTTTGATCCACAGATGTCTCACACAAAGCCTTACATTAGAAAGAAAGCTGTGCTTATCATGTACAAGGTGTTCCTCAAGTATCCGGAATCCCTGCGACCTGCCTTCCCACGCCTTAAGGAGAAACTGGAGGATCCAGATTCTGGTCAGTTGCTTTTATAGAACATTAACAAATACTGTCTTAATTGGTTGCGCAAGTTAGCCTAGGAATTAATTGACAACTTGATCTCTTCTTCATTTTGTTTTGTGTGAAGAAATCTAACTGTGTTTCAGGAGATTAAGTTAGTTGAATGGACACGGTTGTGGGCACATAAGCCACTGTCTAATATGTTCCAGAATCCAAAGCTGAATTATTTAGTTTAAGGAATATATTTACTCTGTTAAAAACTTATATCAAAATTCCACTTTGCTCTAATTGAGCCTGAGTTAATTTGGTCAAAATCAATAGACAGTAGGTGCAGGAATAGGCCATTCAGCCCTTCTAGCCAGCACCACCATTCACTGTGATCATGGCTGATCATACACAAATCAGTACCCCGTTCCTGCCCTCTCCCCATATCCCGTGACCCCACTTCTATAAGAGCTCTATCTAACTCTCTCTTGAATGCATCCAGAGACTTGGCCTCCACTGCCTTCTGGGGCAGAGCATTCCACATATCCACCACTCTCTCGGTGAAAAAGTTTTTCCGCATCTCTGTTCTAAATGGCCTACCCCTTATTCTTAAACAGTGGCCTCTAGTTCTGGACTCACCCATCAGCGGGAATATGCTTCCTGCCTCCAGTGTGTCCAATCCCTTAATAATCTTATAGGTTTCAATCAGATCCCCTCTCATACTTCTAAATTCCAGTGTATAGAAGTCCAGTCGCTCCAATCTTTCAACATATGACAGTCCCGCCATTCCGGGAATTAACCTTGTGAACCTACGCTGCACTCACTCAATAGCAAGAATGTCCTTCCTCAAATTTGGAGACCAAAACTGCACACAATACTCCAGGTGTGGTCTCACCAGGGCCCTGTACTGCTGCAGGACCTCTTTATTCCTATACTCAATTCCTCTTATTATAAAAGCCAGCATGCCATTAGCTTTCTTCACTACCTGCTGTATCTGCATGTTTGCTTTCATTGACTGATGTACAAGAACACCTAGATCTCGTTGTACTTCCCCTTTTCCTAACTTGACTCCATTTAGATAGTAATCTGCCTTCGTGTTCTTGCCACCAAGGGGGATAACCTCACATATATCCACATTAAACTGCATCTGCCATACATTTGTCCACTCACCCAACCTGTCCAAGTCACCCTGCATTCTCATAACATCCTCCTGACATTTCACACTGCCACCTAGTTTTGTGTCATCAGCAAATTTGCTAATGTTACTTTTAATCCCTTCATCTAAATCATTAATGTATATTGTAAACAGCTGCGGTCCCGGCACCGAACCCTGCGGTACCCCACTGGTCATAGCCTGCCATTCTGAAAGGGACCCGTTAATCACTACTCTTTGTTTCCTGTCAGCCAGTCAATTTTCAATCCATGTCAGTACTCTGCCCCCAATACCATGTGCCCTAATTTTGCCCACTATTCTCCTATGTGGGATTTTATCAAAAGCTTTCTGGAAGTCCAGGTACACTACATCCACTGGCTCTCCCTTGTCCATTTTCATAGTTGCATCATATATTTGAATCATATATTTTAGCTAAAACTTGTATTGAAGTTTAGATTGATTCATAATACTTCACAAACTGTGCTTGGTGTCCACTACTCCCAAATATTAACTAGTAGTAATTTTTGCACAGCTTTTGTATTACACACTTTTAAACTTAGTAATTGAATCTGTAAATACAAAGTAGTATCAATCAAGTTAAGCTGCACAAATGCACCAATGTGCTGAATTATCACATTGGCAGGGTTCTAGATATTCTACACTTTATCACTCTGTGTAGACTTTTGCCTCTGTTTGTTCTACAGGTGTTCAGTCTGCTGCCGTAAATGTTATCTGTGAACTTGCTCGACGCAATCCGAAGAATTACCTTTCTCTGGCTCCACTGTTTTTCAAACTGATGACATCATCAACTAATAATTGGGTCCTCATTAAAATAATTAAACTTGTAAGTTAATAAGAAAATCTTTATAGGAAAGGCAGACATCAGACCTTTTAGCCTAGGTTTACTCTATGAGCTGGTTGTCCCTAGATTTTAAATGTTTATGGTGGTGCTGTGTTTGTAACGGTGGATCAAATATCAAATTGTACACAGGTATATATTGAGCATCTTGTTCTGTATCTGTTGAAGTAGTAAAGGGAAATAACCTAATTTGTAACTAATTCTGATTATTAAAATGGAATATGTAATGGAACTATTAGAAGGGTGGGACGATGAGAGTTTGAAATAATTAGCCATAGAGCACCACAGCACTGAAACAGGGCCCCTCAGCCTGGTCTTCTGCTTATTCCCATCTATCAGCACCTTGACCATAGCTCTTCTTGCCTCTCTCATCCATGCACCCATTCACACTTCTCTAAATGTTTCAGTTGGACTTGTATCTACCACTTCTGCTGGCAGCTCGTTCCACACTCACGTCACCCTCTGATCTAAGAGGTTCCCCCCCCCCCCCCAATTCCCCTTAGATATTCCACCTTTCAACCAAAACTTACAACCACTAATTCTAGCCTCGCCAGAACCAAGGGGGAAATGCCTACCAACATTTCATATACTTTTATAAGACCTCCTCTCATTCTCCTGCGCTCCTTGTGTCACATTGTGACCAGAAAATGTAAAAGGTTGGTCTGTAGTGTTTTACAAGATGCAAGTTGTTTAAAAAAATTGGGAATTTTCTGCTCACAACTAAAAATGTAAATTGAGATACATTTTTAACTTGTTAGTGTGGGAATCTTAGAATTTAAAATGAGGAATCTGGAAGCTGGATTTTCATGGATAATTAAGATGATTGCGGTCCCACAAATAAAAGGTGCAATTACTCTTACAAACTTGAGGGTCCTGCAGAAAATTATTTTCATATACACCCTTCAAAATCTGACATGACTGTTACTGACAGCTCACCACAGTTGCTGGTTGATTTTGGGGTTGAATCGACAATTAATGTTACAGCAATTACACAGTAATTTAACTTACTTTGATTAATGGTAAGAAAGGTCATTAAAAGTGGCTTATGATGCAGAGGTCAAATTGGAATGCTAAGAGTACAGTTTGCTCAGGCAAAGCTCCTGTGGTAAGGGAAATGAATATGATAACATTCTAGATTCTCAAACTGTCAGTAAATGGAGGAAATACCATCAAAGCAATTTGCAAGTTATTTCAAAGGAAATACTTTGATAATATGATAAGAAATATTATATGAAATGCTTTGAACCTTAAGCTAACACTCAATGGCTTCTTTGTAGTAATATTTAAGCTGCAGTACCGTGCAAAAGTCTTGGGCACATATATGTTGCTAGGGTGCTTAAGGCTATTGCACAGTACTGAATATTGATCTTTCCAGTTACCAAATAACACTTAATACTGTTAACACTTAATTTACAAAGCTAAGTTCTCTTATTTCTGTTTCCTAACTGCCTTACTATTTTAACCCATGTACTGTACTGTGCAAAAATCTTAGCTATTTATACGTGCCTAAGACTTTGCATAGTACTGTATGCTGTGGCCTTCTCAGCATTGTGACATTGATCCTGGCTGTTTTTTGGGTGCCAAACCAACCAGGCTGCCTTACTGTTCAAGATTAAAAGTTTTGTTTAGATGATCAGTTTGCATTTGATAATAGTTACACTCACTGTAAGTGTGAATTTATTTAACAGTAATACTTATTTTTCTGCTAGTTTGGAGCTCTTACCCCACTTGAGCCACGGCTGGGGAAGAAACTCATTGAACCACTGACAAATTTAATACACAGGTTAGTAATGGCATGTACTGTTCTCTTTTTCCGTTTGAACAAACAGCCACTGCCATCTAACAGTAAGTCTGGATAAGATGCATACTGTTCTATTTCGTGATACATGGAATTCAGAAAGTGTCGTTCAGTCTGCTTAACAGTCTTGTGCTACTTGAGTAACTATCTTAAGACTAGCAATCAAAGGCTTGCATTCACACTTACTCCAAAAAGTTCAATATAAAATTAGATACCAGACATTCTTGTAACGTGAATGATAATTCCTAAAATATTGTATTTCAATACATTTCTAACTAATTAAATTATTTGCAGAAAGGATTTTTAAATGTTATTTTGTTCTCTCAAAATTAGATTTAATCATATGATCTTAAAAATCTGTATTCATTTCGGGATATGAGTTACAAAAAACTATCAAAACTATCCATATTGTTTGATAGTAAATAGTATTTTCAGCAAATGTTTTTTTGCATCAGTGTTCTGGACACAATACTGTGAAGTTTTACTTTAATGAACACATTTTGTAATTTAAGAAGTGTGTTGTAAGCTCTTTGTGTACTATATTTTTTGTGGTACTTCACTGTTCCCTGCCTACAGGGAAAAACACAAGTTTTTGATGAACAAGTGGTTCTTATAATTGAAGTAAATAAGTATGAACTATATGTTGCTTGATAATTTGATGTGCATTTTTAAAATTATCAACTACATTTTTGAGGCTTTCCTGTTACTCCTTCAGCTGTTAGCACACTTGACAGTTATTGCAAAAGCATAACAGCGTATAAACAGTTAGACATTTCACTAATGAGCATTCAGATTATTTTCATGTAATGCAGACAATAATGATCTCATATTCAAAGTTTGATCTGTATTTGCTTACAAGTCATTGGGTATATTTAAAGCTGAGGTTAATAGGCTGTTGGTTAGTAAAGACATAAAAGCTTTTGGGGAGAAAGCAGTAGAATGGAGTTGAGAGGAAAAAATTGTCAGCAGTGATTTGATAGTAGACTCAATGGGCCAAATGGCATAATTCTATTCTTGTGTATTATGGTCTAATAATAATCTTTAAAGATTATTGAGCCAAGGGCTTGAGAAGGGAAGGTAACATATATTGAACCGAGGAAAGGGATGCATGTATATATTAAATATTAACATTATCATTAAACTGTTACAAATCCATGTGAGATTCAGAAAATTCTGTTAACATCCGCTTGTACTGCATGATGTCAGTCAGTTGCTTGATCAGTTAACATTGATTTAGTTAAGAGGTGAGGTAATTAAAGTGCTAGTGGGCAAATAAGATGAAGTTACATCTGAGTGTACCTGAACAATAAGGCTTAGGAAGAGTGGATGGCATATGTTAGATATATTTTGCAGGAGATAAGTGAGCATAACATTGGAGAGGGGTATCTTACCACCTTGAACTTCCCAGAGTGTGGGAAAACATATTAAGAATGTGAAAGTTTCTCTTTGTACTGAAAAGTTAATAAGGTGGCCTTACAAGTGGCCAGCAGGCCATATGAGACAAGTGCAGTAACCAAGAGGGAATGTTTCAGACACCAGCTAAAATTGCCAATGTGCTGCAAAATTAACAGTTCAACATAAATTGCATTCTATTTTCTGTCTTGCAGTACCTCAGCCATGTCCCTTTTGTATGAATGTGTAAACACCGTGATAGCAGGTAACATCCTTCTGGTAATCAGTGGTCTATTTGGTTTTTAATGCAAAACTGTTTTTAAAAAAGTTTAAGGTAATAACCTGTTAGAAAAGCAGTTGTTTATATTTCAGCTGTTCCATAAAATTTGCAACCCTTAAGGTATTTTTCTGTTATTAAGTATAAAATTGTACAGAACTGCCGAAATATTATCAGTCTCGGAGGGATACAACTAAAAGAATGTTTCTTGGTAAACAATATTCTGTCATTAAGACAAAACCACAAGTGTGATGAATTGCTCTAAGCCAGAAAACTTGGAGATAAATAGGTTAAAATCAAAATTATCACAGTTATGCTGCAAAAATTCCATAATGCATTGATAATTACTCAAAATCTGAATTGGTTGTTTCAATTCTGTGAAAATCTATTATCTTTATAGTTCTTGAACATGTTGATCAGTTTTGATAAATAATTGTAAAATTCTTTAGCAGAGGTGGGAAGAAATTTTTGCCAGTTTTAATATTTGTATACTGACCAAAGTTATTTGAAATTTTTCTTTGTTAAAAGTTATTTGGAGATTTTCTTTTGGACAGTGTGCCATCTTTTAATTCCTTAGGCTGTCTGAAGACAAAGAGCAGAATTTTAGCCAGGAATGTTCAGTTTTTCCATCTAAATATGTTCTACACCAGTGTTTGCCAACTATAGCTGGCAGTATATATGATTATAATTATATGAATATCAGGAGTCCACCTTTTCCTTATATTGGCTGTTCTGTTTCCTGTGAACCCTCCACTCTTATTTTTAGTATCTGTAGTGATCTCAAGCATTACTGGTTTTAAGATAATGCTTAAGCAGTTTGCTATCAGCATCCATCACCATAATGTTAACTGTTAACTGCTAAATGCTTCATATCTACACCAATAATTCCATCTTTTTGGTGTTATAGGTAGCGTTAGACTACTTGCAGCCCATTTCCCTATTTGACCTTAACATAGCTTCTAATCCTTCTGGATGCTGAATCATTGACTGTTTATGAAGATGCTGCCTCATTAGTTTTCCCCCCAGCATTTTCTGTTTTTGTTTCTGATTTCTAGCATCTGCAATTTTTTATTTTCGTCTTCTGATCTTTTAATACCCACTAGATCCCTTATTATGATACCAAAATCTTCAGGAATTGGAGTGGAGAAGTTTTGACTATTCATTACATTGGGTGGTAATTAGAAAAATTAGAAAAGGCTGGTTAAGTGTTGCTATTTATCAATATGCCTGCAACTGGAGCACAAATGCTATGATTAAGAACTAAAATGAGAGTTATTCATTTAGATAGCCTGGGCACAGCTAAACTTCTCTGTTGTAAAATCCCATTAATGTTCTTGGAATTGAAGATTTCATAATTCAAATTTATGCACCACTGAATTAAGATCATCCCATTCAGTCAAATGGTATATGCTAAATAATTGTCATAGTTTGAAGCAGGTCAGATGGCCTGACAGTCTTCTGATCTAAAGTATTAAGAGGCCCTATTAAATTTATTTTCTGTCAGTAAATGTTTATCAAGTTGAGGCTAATATTTTCTTGCTTCTGCAGTTCTTATCTCTCTCTCTTCTGGAATGCCGAACCACAGCGCCAGTATCCAGGTAACATGTTTTCTCCATGGTATCATTCATTAGATTTTTCATTATTTTGTCTGGGTTCTGTTTGATGGAGTTCATTTTTCCCTTTGTGATTTTTTAAAAAAGTTTTGGTCAAGGAATATATTTTAATTTATTTTTATATTGAAAATATAATTTAATATTTAAATTAAGTTTTCAATATAAAGTATTTTCAGTATAAATATAATTTAAATATATCTAAAGCATTTCAAATATTGAAGTGCTTTGCAAGTTCTTAAGGATATACTGAAGTGTTACCTTCCATCAGTTTATGATATTTTCATTGGAGTGGTGATCATAATAATTTATCTTTATTTTATTTTATTTAGCAATACAGTACAGACTGGCCCCTTCTGGCCTTCCATGCCTCGCTGCCCCAGCAATCCCTGACAAACCCGAATAACCCTAACCTAATCACAGGACAATTTACAATGACCAATTGGACTGTGGGAGGAAACCCAGAGAAAACCCACACATTCCACAGGAAGAACATATAAATTTCTTGCAGAACAGCACTGGAATTGAATTCCAAACACTGGGATGCCCTGAGATGTAATGCTAACCACTGCAGTACCATGGCACCATGTGTAATAATAATATGTAAAAAGTTGTTTTTGATAGTGTTATTGTTATTGCTACGTCTTTCTCCTTTATTGTTATGAACAATTGAGGTTTTCCTTGTTATCCCTACAAATTACAATTTTTTTTTCTCCTCAGCTTTGCGTGCAGAAGTTGCGCATTCTCATTGAAGATTCTGACCAAAACTGTAAGTAGGTAGTTATGCATTTATTCTTAGTTTGAAGTTCTAAGTTTTCTGCCAGTTCCATAAAAAATGTGCCTAAAACGTACAAGTACTTCAGGCACAGTTTCTTCAAGGCCCTACATAATTGCAGTTATTTATGCACTCAAATTCTCTCCTAGTAACAAATACACATAAAAATTGTTCTGATATATGTATATCTCCAGTAGTGGGAGTGTCGAAGACCTGAGGGCATAATCCCATAATAAAGGGACATCCCTTCAGAACTGAAATGTGGAACAATTTCTTTACCCTGAGGCTGGTGAATCTGTGAAATTCATTGCCACAAACAGCTGTGAACGCCAAGTCATTGGATATATTTAAAATGGAGTTTGATAGGTTCTTGATTAATACTTAATTGGTAAGGCTATTTAAGGTTATAGGGAGAAGGTAGGTGATTGGGGTTGAGAGAGAATGGTGGAACAGACTCATTGGGCTGAATGGCTTAATTGTGTTTCTATGCCTTATGATCTTGTAAGTAGACTTGGCCTGTATTCATTGAAATTTTGTGGAATTAAATCTCATGTAAACAGTTTCTGATTTGAGGAAATCTCTTAACTAAGGGATGAGTAGGCTCAGTCATTGAGTTTATTTGAAATAGATTGATTTGTTTATTAAAGGATTTGGATAATTTGAGACTAATACAGGAAAGTGGCTCTGTGGTACAGTGACAGCTTTGATCTTAATGAATGGTAAAGGTGGCTCAACACACCTATTTGTGATTAATTTTTTACATTCTTTGAAATTTTGTAAGTTGTCCTCAGCTGACTTGAAATTTACTGTAGCTGTGCATTTCTAAGGCTATGTGCTTCATTTTCAATAGGCCCCATAGTGGGGTAACATTAGTGTTATTCTGGTGTAGTCATATGCTGGCCCTCACCCTGGAGATGTTTACTTTCCCTACTCTTAACTACTGATCCAGCCACTGGTTTTCAAATGTAATCTAGTGCAAATGATTTTTAAGTTTAACAGCAGTGCTTTGAACATTGATTCCTTATCCAGTCAATTCTGTTTATGTAGAATTTCAAGAATCCTGAGCATTTGTAACTATTGATTTTTATTTTTTTAAATCATGGTGTAGATGAGCATTGATTTTTTCAGATGGTGTTTATGTATTTAAGTATTGTGACAAATTGCCAAAGATTCTGAACTATTCTGCAGTGAAGTATCTGGGTTTGCTGGCTATGTCGAAAATTTTGAAGACTCATCCAAAGTCTGTACAGTCCCACAAGGATCTAATCTTGCAGTGTTTAGATGACAAGGATGAATCTATACGACTCCGAGCTCTAGATCTTCTGTATGGAATGGTAATCTACTAACTTTTTGGTCACCTTCTTAATGAAGCATATGAAAATTTCAACAAACTGTTACTTGTTTCTTAATCTGTACAACCTTCTGAGTAGTAACTCGGTTGATTGAAAACATTTTATAGTGATTAATGTTGTTCCATAATGGTTGAAAATTTACTTGCAGCACATGACTTAACAGAAAGAGATACTTTTCAAGACAAGAGCATAATTGAAAAAACTGGAACTTAAAATAATTTTTGTGGCAAGGTATAATAGGAATACGTTGCACTGACCTAATCTTGGTTCCTAAAATGATATATTGTGTAAGATCTTGAGCTTGCCAGTGCCTTTCAACTTTTTAAATGCATTGTTTCATGCTTCAACACAGCTGTTTATACAGAGCCTAGAACAAGTAGTTCTTGTAAATATTGGTTGTTCCATACAGCTTGATAAGATAATATTAGGCTGGGATCCTGGTATTATAGATGGCGTACATTTCTGTTTATGGAAAAGTTTGAGTTCTTTGAAGGGATATTGTGCAGTTATACACTTGCAGCCTACATTGCTATTAACCCTCCTAAGCATTAATAAACTTTCTGGAAGTCGTCAACATTTTGAGCTAAATTATCATTTCTCACTATCCCATTATTGAATGTATTCTAACTAAACAATTCAGTTAGCATGCAACTGGAAACATAAGTTTTCTTTCTATTATGTAGATACAGCTTTTAAAAATAAATTTTAAAATTTAATTATATGTTGCACAAAGTACAGTACAATTTAATTTTTGCTTGGCATTCTCATTAATCCAGTGGTGACAATTTGTATACCTCACTTGTTTTTAATTAACCTTACAAATAAAACTATCATTTATATTTTCAAAAATTCCATCTATATATTTTAATCCACTGAAAAGCCAAACAGCCTAATTTTGCTCCTATGTCTATTGGTCTTATAGAATGGGGTTAAGCGGGATAAGAAATAAACCATGATAGAATGGCAGAATAGACTTTATGGGCTGAATGGCCTAATTCTGCTCCTATGTCTTGTGGAAAAGGAGTATATCTGAATTGTGAATAATTGCAGAAAACCCTATTTTTATTCATGTTTTATAAAATTGTGGGTTGACTTGGAACCCAATCCAATTTTCTGTTTATTTTTGTTGTTGCTTCTAAATCTTGAATTGTGTATTGCTGCTTGATCCACCAGTTTGGAGTGGGTGGCTGTTTTGCTAACCAGTATAAGAGGAAAAACCAAAGCACGTAGACTTATTGAAGTGCAAATAAAAGCAATGCATTTCTCATTTATAAAGATTGTACTTTGGCTTAATGTTGGATGTTAAACAGTGAGTACACTCATTGTGCTATGATTTGGAAAACTTGTAAGTAAGTTCATAATTTGCATTTAAATTTTGTTTTATTAACTCCAATGTTGTAGGTTTCAAAGAAGAATTTGATGGAAATTGTTAAGAAATTAATGATTCATGTAGATAAAGCAGAGGGTACAACTTACAGAGATGAACTCCTGACAAAAATCATTGACATATGCAGTCAGTCCAACTATCAATACATCACCAATTTTGAATGGTAAGTTCTTAGCCACCTTAAAATGCAATTTGCTTGTGTCTGACAAGCACACATTTCAGTTTTATACTGATACAGTATGTGCCAATGTTTTTTTTAATTAAATCGTATTTTTACTCCAAAATTTATCTTATCCACTGAAGCTTTTTTTATATCACAGGTACATCAGCATTTTGGTTGAACTGACTCGATTGGAAGGAACACGACATGGCCATCTAATTGCGGCTCAAATGCTTGATGTAGCTATTCGGGTAAAGGCCATCCGAGCATTTGCAGTGTCCCAGATGGCTATGTTGTTAGATAATGCCCATCTACTTGCTGGCAATATGCAAAGGAATGGAATTTGTGAAGTTCTATATGCTTCTGCGTGGATTTGTGGTGAATTTTCAGAGTAAGTACTGCCTAAGGAAATTTAAGATAGCATTACTATATAGCGTAGAAGATGTACTTCTATGGTAGAAGATACAAAATTTTGAGTAGCAAGCAGAACCCTCGCATTTTAAGCCTACAGTACATTGTGATTCTGGGGTCATGAATTGCTTGGTGCTCTCCCCTAGCAGTAATGCTCAATCCTTAGAATTCCCTCCTCTGCATGAACTTAGTATTTCAACATTACATAATCAGGTTTAATATAGCTAGCATATTTCATGAAATTGATGACTTTGTGGCAGCAGTACAATGCAATATATAATGAGATAAAACATGAATTACAGTAAAAAGAAATATACACACACTTTGCACTAATTTAATTTATATGTTTGTGTATGTATATATTGAATAAGTAGTGCAAAATTTAAAAAAAATAGAAGTAGTGAGATAGTGTTCATGGGCTCAGTGTCCATTCAGAAATCAAATAGCCGAGGGGAAGAAGATGTTCCTGAATCGGTGAGTATGTATCTTCAAATTTATGTACCTCCTTCCTGTTGGTAGCAATGAGAACAGGACATTTCCTGGGTGATGGAGGTCCTTAAGGATAGATGCTGAGTTTTTGAGGCATTGTCCCTTGAACATGTTCTGGACACTACCCATGATAGAGCTGAGTAAGTTTACATCTCTCTGCAGCTTTGTTTCGATCCTGTGCAGTAGTGCCCCCACCCACCAATACCGCTTGATGAAGCAGCCAGAATGTACATCTGTAGAAATTTGCCAGTGTCTTTGGTGACATAGCAAATCTTCTCAAACTCCTAATGAAATGTAGGCACTGCCTTCTTTGTAGCTGCATTGATACATTGGGACCACGTTGGATCCTCAGTTATTGGCACCCAGGAACTTGAAATGCTCACTCTTTCCACTTCTGATCCCTATATGAGGGCTGGTGTGTGTTCCCATATCTTACTTTCAGAATTCCACAATCTGTTCTTTCGTCTTACTGACTCGAGTTTAAAGTTGTTGCTACAACACCACTCAAAAACTGATATATCTTTCTCCTTTATGCCCTCTCATCACCATCTGAAATTCTGCCAGCAATAGTTGTATTTTCAGCAAATTTATTGATGGCATTTGAGCTGTGCCTAGCCACACAGTCAAGGGTATAGGGAGAGTAGAGCAGTGGGCTAAGCACACAACCCTGAGATGCACCAGTGTTGATTATCAACCAAGTGGAGATGTTATTTCCAATCCACAAAGATTGTGGTCTTCCAGTTAGGAAGTCCAGGATCCAGTTGCAGAGGGAGTACAGAGGCCCAGGTTTTGGAATGTTTCAATCAGAACAGTAGGAATAATTGTGTTAAATCCTCCCTCTTCAGCTGTCCGCAGACTTGATTAAATGTCGTTGATGAATTTGGAGCAGTTTTGTTTTGTAAACCAGTGCCCCTGGGAACTACACAGGCCCATTTTGTAAAATGGTTTTTTCCAAGTTTTTAAGGCTGGAATCTTACAATTTTTATTTAACAAAACTTGTATCACAGGGCCATTGGACTTGGAATAGTAATTTGACCTCTAAGTTTGTTCTGCCATCCAGTCGTATCATAGTTAACCTGTGGCTCAAGCATTTTTATCTCTGATTAACAACTATAAGGTTTCAATGAGTCAGACAACGTTCAATTTAACCTCCATTGTGCAATTTTAACTGAAAGAAACTACATGAGATTTTAACTTGTACATGTGTTCACCAGGCATCTTCAGGAGCCTAATCAAACCCTGGAAGCTATGCTGAAGTCCAAAGTCACAACACTGCCAGGACACATACAGGCTGTTTATGTGCAGAATGCCGCAAAGTTGTATGCATCGATATTACAGCAGCATGAGCAAGCGGGAGACAAAGAAGCTGCTGAGGAAGTAACACAAATGCTGATTGACAAGCTTCCCCAGTTTGTTCAGAATGCAGATCTTGAAGTGCAGGAGCGGGTACGTGAGCAGCATTTCCTTTTACAGTTTCACTGTAGACTTTGTAATTGTCCTTCTGTGCCCATTCCTATAGTGTCTTTGTTACATTCTTGCCATTATAAATGTGATTCGAGTTACTTGGACTGACTTTGGTTCTTCTGCTTTTCACCCAGCACCAAATTAGTAACCACTGAAAAAGTGTACAGGTGGCCCCTGTTTTTCGAATGTTTGCTTTACAACGACTTGCTGTTACGAAAGACATTACTTTAGTACCTGTTTTCGCTAACCAAAGAGGATTTTTGCTTTTACAGAAAAAAGACGCCCACTTTATACGTGTGTTTACCCCGAGAAAGACTACCATGACCGTGAAGCCTTGTGCGGGCAGTTGTGTGTGCATGAGTGTATGTGCATATGCGTGTACATGCACATGCCAATTTTGTTTTCTTTTTCTTGTTTTTTCTTCTCTCTCCAAATCGATCTTGCGTCACTGTCTTCCCGATTTTGATAAGTGAAATTACACCATACATACAATATTTCTACTTTATATAGGCTGTATATTTATCATATCATTCCTGCTTTTACTATATGTTTGTGTTATTTTGGGTTTTAGGTGTTATTTGGTTTGATTTGGTATGTTTTTTTGGGTGGGAATGCTCAAAAATTTTTCCCATATAAATTAATGGTAATTGCTTCTTCGCTTTTTGACATTTCAGCTTACAAGCAGTTTCATAGGAACGCTGTACCTTTTGGATAGCGGGGGAACCTGTAGTTAGCATAACAGTATTACAGCGCCAGCAACCCAGGTCCAACTCTGTTGCTGTATGTAAGGAGTTTGTACTTTCATGCCGTTACAATGTAGATTTCCTCCAGGTGCTCTGGTTTCCTTCCACCTTTCAAAGGTGTACAGATTAAAAGGTTAGTTGGTCACATGGGCAATGTGGATTCAATGGGCCAGAAGGGCCTATGACCTTGCTGTATCATCATAATAATAAATAATTTTCCCATCTCATGCAGATAACAAAGCTTTCTTATCTTCTTTCTCATGTAAATTTCTGTTCATTGTTCAAAGGCATTTTGGTCCCTAATAATATTTCATTCAGACTCTAACCATTCCTTCACTGACATCTACATTGATTAACAGCAGAAATTGCTGGTTAAATGGAACTCTGACGGATTAAATAAAATATAGCCCATTATTTAGTGATTCTAAGACGATGTGCAGTACTATTGGTGTTTTAGACCATAAGATATAGGAGCAGAAACAGACCATTTGCCCCATCGAGTCTGCTCCTCCATTTCATCGTGGCTAATTAGGGAAAATAGGCTAATTCATCATGGCTAATTAGGAATAGTATCAAGTCCAAAGAAGAAACATATAAATTAGCAAAAAAAAAAGCGGCACACCTGAGGACTAGGAGAAATTCAGAGACCAACAGAGGAAGACAAAGGACTTAATTAGGAAAGGGAAAAAAGATCATGAGAGAAAGCTGGCAGGGAACATAAAAACTGACTGTAAAAGCTTTTCTAGATATGTGAAAAGAAAAAGATTGGTTAAGACAAATGTAGGTCCTTTACAGTCAAAAACAGGTGAATTGATCATAGGGAACAAAGACATGGCAGACCAATAGAATAACTACTTTGGTTTTGACTTCACGAAGGAGGACATAAATAACCTTATAGAAATAGTAAGGGACCGAGGGTCTAGTGAGATGGAGGAACTGAGGGAAATACATGTTAGTAGGGAAGTGGTGTGAGATAAATTGAAGGGATTAAAGGCAGATAAATCCCCAGGGCCAGATGGTCTGCATCCCAGAGAACTTAAGGAAGTAGCCCAAGAAATAGTGGATGCATTAGTGATAATTTTTCAAAACTCTAGATTCTGGATTAGTTCCTGAGGATTGGAAGGTGGCTAATGTAACCCCACTTTTTAAAAAAGGAGTGAGAGAGAAACCGGGGAATTATAGACCGGTTAGTCTAACATCGGTGGTGGGGAAAATGCTAGAGTCGGTTATCAAAGATGTGATAACAGCACATTTGGAAAGAGGTGAAATCATCGGACAAAGTCAGCATGGATTTGTGAAAGGAAAATCATGTCTGACGAATCTTACAGAATTTTTTTGAGGATGTAACTAGTAGAGTGGATAGGGGAGAGCCAGTGGATGTGGTATATTTAGATTTTCAAAAGGCTTTTGACAAGGTCCCACACAGGAGATTAGTGTGCAAACTTAAAGCACACGGTATTGGGGGTATGGTATTGATGTGGATAGAGAATTGGTTGGCAGACAGGAAGCAAAGAACGGGAGTAAACGGGACCTTTTCAAAATGGCAGGCAGTGACTAGTGGGGTACTGCAAGGCTCAGTGCTGGGACCCCAGTTGTTTACAATATATATTAATGATTTAGATGAGGGAATTAAATGCAGCATCTCCAAGTTTGCGGATGACACGAAGCTGGGCGGCGGTGTTAGCTGTGAGGAGGATGCTAAGAGGATGCAGAGTGACTTGGATAGGTTAGGTGAGTGGGCAAATTCATGGCAGATGCAATTTAATGTGGATAAATGTGAGGTTATCCACTTTGGTTGCAAGAACAGGAAAACAGATTATTACCTGAACGGTGGCCGATTAGGAAAAGGGGAGGTGCAACGAGACCTGGGTGTCATTGTACACCAGTCATTGAAGGTGGGCATGCAGGTACAGCAGGCGGTGAAAAAGGCAAATGGTATGTTGGTATTCATAGCAAAAGGATCTGAGTACAGGAGCAGGGAGGTTCTACTGCAGTTGTACACACCTAGAATATTGTGTGCAGTTTTGGGTCACCTAATCTGAGAAAAGACATTCTTGCCATAAACAGAGTACAGAGAAGGTTCACCAGATTGACTCCTGGAATGGCAGGACTTTCATATGAAGAAAGACTGGATCGACTAGGCTTATACTCACTGGAATTTAGAAGATTGAGGGGGGATCTTATTGAAACGTATAAAATTCTAAAAGGATTGGACAGGCTAGATCCAGGAAGATTGTTCCCGATGTTGGGGAAGTCCAGAACGAGGGGTCACAGTTTAAGGATAAAGGGGAAGCCTTTTAGGACCAAGATGAGACAAACTTCTTCACACAGAGAGTGGTGAATGTATGGAATTCTCTTGCCACAGGAAACAGTTGAGGCTGGTTCATTGGCTATATTTAAGAGGAAGTTAGATATGGCCCTTGTGGCTAAAGGGATCAGGGGGTACGGAGAGAAAGCAGGTACAGGGTTCTGAGTTGGATGATCAGCCATGATCATACTGAATGGTGGTGCAGGCTCAAAGGGCTGAATGGCCTACTCCTGCACCTATTTTCTATGTTTCTAATCCATTTTCCCTCTCAGCCCCACTCTCTTCCCTTCTCCACGTATCTCTTCATGCCCTGACCAATCAAGAATCCTATCAACCTCTACCTTAAATATACATAAAGACTTAGCCTCCACAGCAGCCTGTGGCAACATATTCCATAAATTCATTACTCTGTGACTAAAGAAACTCCTCTCCATCTCAGTTCTAAAAGGACACCTCTCTATTCTGAGGCTATGTCCTCTGGTCTTAGACTCTCCCACCATAGACAACATTCACTCTGTCAAGGCCTATAACCGTTCAATAGGTTTCAATGACGTTGCCCTTCATTCTTCTGAATTCCAGTGAGTACAGACCTAGAGTCATCAAAAGCTTTTCATATGAGAAGCCTTTCAATCCTGAAATCTGGACAATAAACCTCCATACTTTTACTTCATTAAGTTTTAACAATCCTAAGTAGAAATAAATTTAACTGTGGTCACTTGTAAAATAAGTGAAGTTTTATTGTCATGTTGACATAAAATCTTCAGCTCCAGATGATGATTTCAGACAATTGCTGATATATTAACATCTTAATGGTAAATGTTAGAATCATTTTGTTAATGAGAAATGTTCAGCAAATGCCTGGCATGTATTATTTTACCATCATATTGTTCATTGAAATTGGTAAATCCACCTGTACTGAGGTAAAGTGGAAAACTTGCATACTGTCAATGGAGATATTTTCATTACGACAGTGCGTTGAGGTAGTACAAGGGAAAACAATAAATGAATACAGAATGAAGTGTTAGTTACAGAGAAAATGCAGTGCAGGTAGACAAAAAGGTGTAGGGCCATAACATAGATTGTGAGGACAACTGAGTCCAATTTATCATACTAGAGGACCATTCAATTGTCTTACAACAGCAGGATAGAAGCTTTCTTTGAGTCTAGTGACATATGCTTTTGGACTTTTGTATCTTCTGCCTGATTGGGGGGGGGGAGGAATTCTGATGAGGTGGGGATTTTGATTATGTTAGCTGCTTTACTGAGGTAGCAAGAAGTGTAAAGTGCATGGAAGGATGCTGGTTTCCGTGATGTGCGGGCTGTATCCATGACTGCAGTTTCTTGTGGTTATGTGCAAAGTGTTGCCATACGAAGCTGTGATGCATCCTGATAGGATACATTCTGTGATCAGTTTAATGCATTTATTCAGTCATTTTAAGCACAATCATGGCAAAATAGAAAATTAACCCGTTAGTCACTTGTCTAATTTCTTCCTTGATCTCAGTCACCACCTTCAACCTCAAGGAATCTGTGAAAACTGTATAATAGCTTTTGTAGACACATGGCTTCAGCCAAAGTTATTCACACACCACAGTTGTGAAGTTACAAAGTTAGTCATACTCTTCTTAATATTATTGTAATGCCCACACTAATCAAGTACACCCTTAATTCTATAGAGTTTAGTATGCAATTCTGCTGAAATGCTTGGATTTGTTCTTATAGGTGTTTATGTGCTGGGAAGAGCTGGTGTCATCAATATGTCAACATAACCTAATTTCCAAAGATATGAAATTAATTTTAAATAAGCATTTTGAACAATAGACTTTGCTGTAATATCTTGTTAATTTCTAGGCAATTCTAAAATCATATGTTCAAATCTTCTTTCGCTAAGTAGGTCTATAAGATGGTGTAAATATGAATTGAGTGGCAGGGCGGAGCTGTGTCTCTGCCAAAGGAGGTGTAAGGCACTCCTTCCCTCCACTAGCCTGTGGGTCACCCGTTTTGTAAAGAAGAAGGCAATGGCAAACCACTTCTGAGGGGAAAAAAATTTGCCAAGAACAATCACAGTCAAAGACCATGACTGCCCAAGTCATACATCCTGGCATATAATAAATGATGATGAATACCATACACTTTGAACATTTTACATGTTAAAGCATAAGACATAGGAGTAGAATTAGTCTATTCAGCCCATTGATTCTGCTCCACTATTCAACCATGGCGGATTTATTTACTCCAGTACATTGGTCTTATGAACCTGCCTTCTTATCACTTCTATGAGTCTCTAATGTATAGTATTGAGAGTGGTATGCGCTTAATGATTCTTTCTCCATCCGCGGCTTCCAGCCCTTTCAAATGGCCACCCACTTGTTCTCCTAAACTCTCTTCAACTATAGCAAGGCCATCTCACGTAAAATCAGAGCTCATGGCATTGGGGGCAGGGTTTCAACATGGATAGAAAACTGGTTGGCAGATAGAAAGCAAAGGGTAGCAGTGAATGGGTGTTTCTCAGACTGGCTGGAGGTGACTAGTGGGGTACCACAGGGCTCTGTATTGGGACCACAGCTCTCTACGATTTATGTCAATGATTTAGATGAGGGCATTGAAAACTATATCAGCAAGTTTGCTGACGATACTAAACTGGGTGGCAGTGTGACATGCGAAGAGGACGTTAGGAGAATACAGGGAGACTTGGATAGGCTGACTGAGTGGGCAAATACTTGGCAGATGTCATTCAATGTGAATAAATGTGAAGTTATCCACTTTGGAAGCTGGAACAAGAGGGCAGAGTATTGTCTGAACGGTGTCGAGTTAGGTAAGGGAGAAATGCAAAGAGACCTAGGAGTCCTAGTTCACCAGTCAATGAAGGTGAATGAGCAAGTGCAACAGGCAGTGAAGAGGGCAAATGGAATGTTGGCCTTTGTTACAAGGGGAATTGAATACAAGAGCAAGGATGTTCTTTTGCATTTGTACAGGGCCCTGGTGAGACCACACCTGGAATATTGTGTACAGTTTTGGTCTCCAGGTTTAAGGAAGGACATTCTGGCAATTGAAGAAGTGCAGCGTAGATTCACTAGGTTGATTCCTGGGATGGCAGGGCTGTCTTACGCAGAGAGATTGGAGAGATTGGGCTTGTACACGCTGGAATTGAGGAGATTGAGAGGGCATCTGATTGAAACGTTTAAGATAATTAAAGGATTTGATAGGATTGAGGCAGGAAATATGTTCCAGATGTTGGGAGAGTCCAGTACCAGAGGGCATGGATTGAGAATAAGAGGTCAGTTATTTAAAACAGAGTTGAGGAAGAGCTTCTTCTCCCAGAGAGTTGTGGAGGTGTGGAATGCACTGCCTCGGAAGACGGTGGAGGCCAATTCTCTGGATGCTTTCAAGAAGGAGCTGGATAGATATCTGATGGATAGGGGAATCGAGGGATATGGGGACAAGGCAGGGACTGGGTATTGATAGTGAATGATCAGCCATGATCTCAGAATGGCGGTGCAGACTCGAGGGGCCGAATGGTCTACTTCTGCACCTATTGTCTATTGTCTGTATATTTTCCAGGAAGCATTCAGCCTCCATAAAGCTTGAAATTGATTTCAGTTTTCACTCAAGCTGAGAAATCCTGAGTGCTTGAGCTAAGTCTGTAAAAGGCACTTTATACAAACATGGTTCAAAAGAATAGAGGTCTGTGGTTCCCTTATGATGCAGCAATTACAGGTAGAAATTTCAGCTCCTGTTTGTGATCAAGAAGCTGTTTCTCATCTTTAGTTTTAGTTGACTGCAGATTCAAAGCTTTGCTGTCCTTTCTGACTACTGACAACTCTGCTGATTATTGACTTTTTTTCTTCAGGCTTCGTGTATTCTCCAGCTGATAAAATACATACAGAAGCTTCAAGCTAAAGATATCCCTGTAGCAGAAGAAGTCATGGCCTTATTTGCTGGAGAACTTAACCCTGTGGCTCCTAAGGCACAGAAGAAAGTCCCACTGCCGGATGGGTAAGTAAATCTTTTTTATTTTCACTAATTGAAAAGCACTTCTATTCTCTGCATCAGTTTAAGGAATAAGCTTTTTATAGTTGTGACGTTTTCTGTTTTATAAATGATTGGTTGTTTATTGACAGAAACTGAATTACAATTGGGACATCAAATGAAGCTGCTATTTTCATTTTCTAAATATATGAATATATTGCTTCATAGATTTTGCAACAGAAGCAAAAACTACTGGAGTAGAGAATTATTGATTAATATCTTTCCCTGTTTAAAAGCCACCATTCTTTTGTAGCTCTACAAATGTAGTGTCAACCAAACACTTGTCATATTTCATGGTCAATTTTTAAATCACTCCTGACTTAAATAACAAGGCTGGGTATAAGTGCATCCTTGCAGTGGAAAGAGTTCAGCCAAGATGTGTGCAGTGATCCCTTTCAGAGGGAATGCACCATGGGCATCCGTAGATGACACACTGAAATAGACCTGCATGTTTTCATTACTTAATCTTGCATGAAATACAGTCACTTTGCTCAGAGAAGTAACCAGGACAGAGGTACCATGGCATTTTCAGGAGTAAAGAACAATTAGATGTGGGTTGGCTGATCTCCCCTGCAAAACCTCCATCCAACAAATGATACCTGATGTTTCCATTTTCTGCTGTTATGAACTCTGTGTTCCAGTGTTTATTAATGTAAATGATACCTTGAAATTGGCCAAGTGGGTACCAAGTGATACCTTGAAATTAGCTGTCAGTCAAATTGCCTTTATTTTACTTTTTCTGAGCAGCAAATTTTGTGCTCTGTATATTAATCTTCTACTTCTTGAGCTGATCACCCCTACTGGGGCATAGGCTGCCAACAGCAGCTCACCAAAGTCATCTGCCCTGGGCCAGTCTTTCAAGTTTTCCCAGGTGCAGCCCATCTTGGTATATCCTCCTTCTCCCAAGGGTGAGGTCTTTGGAGCTTCTGTTGGTGTTTCGGTAGCTCTGGATTTCTTGTGGAATGGGGTTGCTAACACTACATCAAACCCTCCTCCTTTCACAACCCGGCTTGTTACTGTCCATGCTGAATTCTGTATGTTAGTTTAGTTTATTCATATATGGACATATAGTTGTCAAAGTATAAAGGTCCATCCGTTTTCAAACTATTAATGCTAATGGTTTCCATGATGGTGACAAATAAGTATTGAAGTTAATTTTTTTCCCCTATTGGTAAGCATTGATAAATGTTACCAACTCAAATGAGAAAACATGCTTCATAACTTATTGGAATCCGTTGATCAGCCATACAATGGAGCTGTAATTGGGTTTCACAATTTTTTGAATGTATTTGGATCTTTCATTACTTTTTTTAAATGTAAAGACCCAAGTAGACTAGATTAAAACAGTAAGGTTTGTTAATTATTGATTTAAGCATATAATTGTGCAGATGGCTGCACAAATTTTAAAGGTGTCACTGATATATTTTCAGCCTTATCTCCAATTGTGACAAATAAACATCAAAATAAACACCTAAAATAATTTATGTAATATTTTCCCCTTTCTTATTGTCTGTTTGTTTTTATCAACATAAAAGGTGTTCAGGGTTGTGCCAGTTAGTTCAAGAACCAAATGTTTAGAAGGAAGGATCTGTTCTTGAACCTGGTGGTGTGAGACTTCAGATTTCTATACCTCCTGCCCAGTGCTAATCGCAAAATGATGGCATGGCCCAGGTAGTGAGCATCTTTCATAATGAATGTTGCCTTGTTGAGCCAGTTCCGCCTGTTGATTCAATCAGTGCTGGAGATTGCCATGACATATTGGGTAGAATCTACTATTCTCTGTAGTTTCTTGCACTCCTGTGCATTTGAATTGCCATAGCAGACCATGATGCAACCAGTCAGCATACTTTTAATTGTCCATCTGTCGACGTTTGTGTTGAATTTGCAACAAAGCCAGGTTCCCTGCTTGTTAGAGAAAAATGATTAAGCAGCCAGAAATTCTAGAGGAACTACAAAATGCCTTGGAAAAAATTGAATGCTCATTCTTCCACAAACTTGTGTTATTGTGGTAATATACATTCAGTGGCCTCTTTATTAGGTGTACCTGTGCACATGCTCATTCATTAAGCCAATTTGGTGACAGCAACTCAATACATAAAGACATGCAGATATGGTCAAGAGGTTCAGTTGTTGTTCAGACCAAACATCAGAATGGGGAAGAAATGTGATCAAAGTGAGTTTGACTGTGGGATGATTATTGGTACCAGATGGGGTGGTTTGAGTATCTCAGAAACTGCTGATCTAGGGTTTTCAGGTGGAACAGTCTGTAGAGTTTATAGTTCTATGGATGAAAATGTCTTGTTAATGAGAGAGGTCAGAGGAGAATAGCCAGAATGGTTCAAGCTGATAGGAAGGCAACAGTAAATCAAATAATCATGCTTTAAAACAGTGTTGTGCAGAAGAACATCTCTGAATGCACTACACATCAAACCTTGAAGTGGATGGGCTACAGCAATTCAAAGTTCAAAGTATGTATACTACAAATACACAATCTTGAGATTTGTCTTTTTACTGGCAGCCAGAAAACAAAGAAACCCAATAGAACCAATTAAAAAAAGACTCCTGTACCTCTTTTTTTTAAAAAAAAAGCCATTGAGTGTATGTGTAGATACAGCTACCTTCCAGATAGAAGGAAGCCATTGAGAAACTTATTTGTACAAGGGTTTGCACTTATACCATGGATGACAAGACAAATATGTAGGTTGCAGATGGAAGTGACTTTGTCGTCTTCTTCTCTTCAGATTAGATCTTGATGCTTGGATTAATGAAGCACCTTCAGAAAGTTCTTCAGATGATGAAAACACTAAGAAAACTATCTTCCATGATGAGGAACAAAGAAGCATCAGGCAACGACAGCCAGAATTAGATGAAGACGAGCTTGCTAGGGTAATTCCTAGCTCCAACATATGAAAAGAAACCATTGACCCTGGATTCTGCTGAACTTCCCAACATCATATTTCCAAAGATTAACAATCCAAAATTATTCCAGTATTAGTTAAATTCATTTGGTTTAGTTATCTGAACACAGTCAGCCACTTCAGTGCTCAGATAGAAAGACCACCAAAAAGAATGTTTCTCAGAATTCTAAGCACACGATTCTGTAGATACAAGATATCTAGAACAGCACACAGAAAATACTGGAGGAGTTCAGCAGGTCAGGCAGCATCTATGGAGGGAAATGGACGGTCGATGTTTCAGGCTGAGATCCTTCATCAGATTTGGAAAGAAAGGAGGCAGAAGCCAGAATTTGAAGGTGGGGGGAGTGGCGGAGGGAGTACAAGCTGGCAGGTGACAAGTGAGAACAGGTAAGAGGGTAGGTAGGGGAAGGGCAAAGTAAGAAGCTGGGAGATAATAGGTGGAAGTCATACAGGGCTGAAGAAGAAGAAATCTGAGAGTACTGTGGAACGTGGGAGAAAAGGAATGAGGAGGAAGGGGTAAGAGAGGAACGAGAATGGAAAAAAGAGGAGGAGGGAAAATTACTGGAAGTTAGAGAAATCAGTGTTAATGCCATCAGGTTGGAGGCTACGAGGGGAACTGATTCCTCTGTATTTATCCTCGTCAAGCCCAGCCTTTTGTTGTGAACCCAAAGAGAGGTTAGGTTTTTACACCTGTTTATCCCTGTCTGATTTAAAGTTGAGGTCAGGCCTCCTCTTGGAAACCATAAATTATTTCTTTATTCCCTACTGCATAGAAGCAATACTTTTGAACTAGTTTATACCAAAATTTTGTTCTGAAGTAAGCTGTGGTTGGTATGGTAAACTGAAGGAGTTAAAATCATCTATTATTTTACCCCTTGTCTTCAGATTTAAAGCTGATAATCGCATCAACAAAGTCATTTTCATTGGTTCTGTAGACTTGTATTTTAACAAATATTTCCTTATCATAGAATTGTTCTGGTTAGTTTTTCTCTTGGCCACATCAAATGAGTTGGCATTTGACTAAGGATTACCAGAAAATGCATTGCTGATAAACTGAGATTTTACTTCACAATTTAGCAGTCTGTAATCCCTTCTCTGCATGGTTGCCATCCCACCAGCTCTCCTTAACTTGCCTACAATACAGAACTGGCGTGCTTTTGGATATCAGTGCTTTCTTTTTAAGCCAACCCGTGTCAGGTAACTTGAGGCTTGACCTAAATCAAGCCTCAAATTACATTAATCCTCTCCTCCATAAAGGTGATGTTAAGCTTCCAGTTGTCTGTAATTTTAATTCTCTTACCTATTCCCACCCTTTGGCATTTTTTATAAAGAGGCATTCATAAGCTTGAAATAGCATCTCATCATCTGACTTGGCATATTACAGCCCTTGGAGCTTCACATTGGATTAAAAAATTTCAAATATCCAGCTTGTACAAGACTTGGTCAGTTCTGATGAAAGGCCAGAACTTCTCTGTCTACAGATGCTTCCAGACTTTTCTGGCAAGTTCTGCTTAATGATCTACGTCTATAGCACTTCACTCCTTTCTTGCTTTCATGTGCCAGTTGATAGTACTGCTTCATTTCTCTGCAGCTTGGCAACAATATGTGTGCAAAAGCCTGACAATTATCATCCAAGAATCTCTTTTAGCTCTTAACTGTTCAGCTAAAGTGTGTCTCATTAAGCTTTCATTTGAATTTCATTACTAAGCCATCTGATTTGTCTGGTAATTCCTTCAGGCAATTCCAATTTGACCTCTCATTGAGTTTCAATCCCTAATTGTATCTACATAATCAGTAAAATAGAAAATAGCAGTTTCTATTTTTAGACATGATAATAGTAACTTGAAAATCACCCAATCACCAGGCATAGGTCAGCACAGATATAAACCAAAATAGTATTTGACAAACATATTAGTGAGAGCTTGTTGACTCCTATTTGTAAATTGTTAAAATTTTAAGTCTATGGTTTCTTAGTCTTCCTCCTCCTAAAGGTTTTATCCTATAGTTTTATTTATTTTACTTATTGAGATACAAGGCAGAATAGGCCCTTCTGACCCTATAAGCTGCGTCACCCAGCAATTCCCTGATGTAACCATAGCCTAATCACCCGGAGGAACCCCACTCAGTCATGGGAAGAATGTACAAGCTCCTTAAAGATGAGGATGTGCTGGATGGGTAAATAAAGAACAGATAAAAGTAACACTTAAAATGCTGGAGGAGGTCAGCAGGTCAGGCAGTAACTATACAAAATGAATAAGCGGTCAACATTTTGGGCCGAGACCCGTCATCAGGACTCAAGAAAGGCTAATGAAGGATCTCAGCCCAAAACGTCAACTGTTTATTCATTTCAGTAGTTGCTGCTTGAACTGTTGAGTTCCTCCAGCATTTTGTGTGTGTTGTTCTGGATTTCCAGCTTCTACAAAATCTCTTGTGTTACAGAGATTCTGTTCTTAATTTACCCTTAAAAGTAATCTGTTATAAGAGAAATACATTTTTGGATTTTCAGAAAGGATGTAGCAAGTAGGCATTCAGTGAATTACTGCTCAATAATTGGGCCTGTCTAAATCCTTTTTTTTAGATAATCGTTGTAAGGCATTTGCATCATGAAATGCAGTAACTAGACTATATTATTGCATTTGTCATAATTCAATGCTTCATCATTTATAATCTGCCCAATCTCCCTGCAGCACTTGGCTCTGTTGACATATTACCAAGGCATTTGCTTTATTATAGGAAGGGTGCTCCATTTCCCTGAACTGCCTTTGGAAAACCACTTTGATGGAAAAGTTAGCGCAGCATAACTAAATTGCAAATAAGTATTTGCTTAGGTTCCAGTATTTAGATCCACTACTGTCAGAGCCAGTACCTGTGTAGTTCGGAGGTTCAGGAATTGTTAGCGCAACAGGAAGCTTCAAATAAAATACAATATATGAAGTAATTTTTTCTCATCCTAGAGGCGAGAAGTAAGAAAACAAGAACAGGCAAACAATCCATTTTACATCAAAAGTTCGCCATCTCCTCAGAAGGTGAGTTGAGCATGTTACACTTTTATTTCTGCTGCATCTTCTTTTCAGTCCTGTGACCATGATTTGTACTTATTAACAGACTAGTTCAGTGTGTTTTAAGTGTGGTAGTAGTGCAATAAATTCCAGCAAAAGGGACCTGCAGTTTGGGACAAAATGTCATCAGAAACTAAATCAAGGATTAGAAAATAGAATTATACCAGGATGAGTTTGGGAGACTGTGGATTAATTGGTAGGGGTGGGGGGAAGAGAAGGGACTGCAACAAAAAAGCACATGAATCTATGCTTCAATAATGCATGAGATGAGTTAATGTATGAGGAGCATTTGATGGTCTGGGTCAGTGTTCACTGGAGTTTAGGGGAATCTTATTGAAACTTAGGAATATTGAAAGGCTTAGGTAGAGTGGTCCTGTAGAGGAGGTTTCCAATAGTGGAAGAGTCGAGGACCAAAGGGCACAGCCTCAGAATAGAAGAACATCACTTTAGATCAGAATTGAGAAGGAATTTTTTTTTAACCAGAAGGAGGTAAATCTGGAATTCATTCCCATAGACTGCTGTGAAGGCCAAGTCACTGGATATATTTAACAGACAGACATACTTTATTGATCCCGAGGGAAATTAGGTTTCGGTACAGTCGCAGCAACCAAGAATAGTGTAGAAATATAGCAAAATAAAACAATAAATAAGTAAATTATTCCAAGTGGAAATAAGTCCAGGACCAGCCTGTTGGCTCAGGGTGTCGGACGCTCTGAGGGAGGAGTTTTAAAGTTTGATGGCCACAGGCAGAAATGACTGGTTTAAATATATAAACCAATATATAAATATATTAGCACAGGTTTAAACAGGATCTTGATTAGTCAGGCCATCAAAAGTTACAGGGAATTGAGCTGAGAGGGAAAATACATCAGCCATGATGGAATGGCGGAGTAGACTCAATGCACCGAGTTTTGTGGTCTTATGATGTAGCCTGTCTCTTCTAGCTATTGGAAATTTTGATCTTTAAAAGATAAAAATGCTAAGAGGGCTTGAATTAAAATATTGATCATTTCCAGAGTAGTTGCTACACATGGGTTATAGGAAGAAAATATCACTGTTAATGAATATATGCTTTTCTATTTATGGCAGTATTTTAAAATACAGGAACTTGTAAACCACAAATGTGAGAATCAGGACTAATATGTTTTATTTTCAGAATTACCAGGATGCTAGTGGGGTGGAACACATACCTGTGGTGCAGATTGATCTTACGGTGCCATTGAGAGTGCCAGGTAATTGATGCAGCTATTAGTTCTCCATTTCTCCTGTCCATTTTGTGAAAGTAAGATGCTTCATGTTTGTTACAGTAATTGATGGTTTTTCAATCCCAAATTTCTTGCTTACACAAAGTGGAAGAAATATAGTGGAGCTAATTTTCTTTTTAGACTATGAATTTATAGCTGAATGTTAGCCTAAGGTAAATTTGTTTGGGGAGAACATCAGCTCCATGAATTGCCATTCTGTTTGTCAAGCTATAGTTACCAGGTCTGTGAGCTTGTTGACAGAATTAAAAAGAAAAATTAGTGCAAGATCATACATCCCTGGGGTGTAGGTGGAGTGGCAGAGAATGACCTGTTTTTAGCCAGAGTACATGTTATTTTATACTAGTAATTAATGTAGCCAAACAATTATATATTATTTGAGAAAGTTTCAATATCAAATAATGTGCTGTAACACTCACAAAAATGCTGGACTAACTCAGCAGGTCAGGCAGCATTTATGGAGAGGAATGAACAGTTGACATCATGCCTTCATCTTACCTGACCTGCTGAATTCCTCCAGGATTTTGGATGTGTTACTCTGGACTTCCAGCATCTGCAGAATCTCTTGTGTTAATAATATGCTGTGAATGTTTCAGGTATGCACATTAGGGATGAAAATGTCTTATGATTTAATTTATTTACCTTTCTCATTTAGATTCTCTGAAGGCAGTTACGTGTAGTATATTTAGATGTAATGATCTATGTTGTGTTGATGTGCACAGGAATGCCTTTGTCAGATCAGTATCTTAAACTGGAAGAAGAGCGTAGACAGCAGCAGAAACGGGATAGGGAGAAAAAGAAAAAGAAACAAAAGAGAGACAAAAAAGACAAGAAAGGCAAACGTCGTCATGATTCACTTCATACGGAAAGTGATGAAGATATTGCTCCAGTTCATCATGTTGATATTATCACGGAGGAAATGCCTGAGGTTCGTCTTTAAAACTTCTCATTTAGTACCTTTTGCTGTCAAAAATGGTTAGATTTAACTGGTTGACTGTCCTGTCACACTACATTGATTGGATAGAATTTAGTCTGTACAAAACAATAATAAATTGGGCCTAAGATCTCCCAATGAAAAACAATTATTTATTTGGAGACATAGCGCAGCACAGACCCTTTCAGCCCAACGAGCCTTGTCACACAGCGTTTAACCCTAGCCTAATCACAGAACAATTTATAATGACCAGTTGGCCTACTAACCGTTATCCCTTTGGATTGTGGGAGGAAATGAGCACCTGGAGGAAACACACATAGTCACAGGGCCACATTACAGACTCCTTACAAAGGGTGTTAGAATTGAACTCCAAACTCCATAACCCCAAGTTGTAATAGCGTCATGATAATCACTAGGCTCCATTTTAATTTAAGTATAAGTTACACTGATAGTTTTTTTTTAAAAAGGTAATTTATCACATGTCTATGGTGTACCCTGTGGTTGTACTTTTAATGTTAGCAACACACTGACTCACATTCACTGTGGATTGCTGAGTTAAACTACTTGTGGTAATTTTAATGGAGTCTTGAGGGTGTACTGCTGCAGTGGATCTTGAATTTAATTGAGATTTAATTCAAGCCAAAAAGCTGAATTGTATAAATTAAAAGCAATGTAGCTGGTTGGGCCCCATTAATGTTTAATACTGAGATGAAGTGAAATAGCTAAAACTGGGATATTGAATAACAAAGTAAAGTTTAGAATATTTTTCCTTACCTTTCAAACAATTTTTTAAATGCCAAAGATTGATTCTCAGTGATTTTTGTGTGTTTTTAGAATGCCTTGCCAAGTGATGAGGATGATGACAAAGATCCTAATGATCCATACAGAGCATTGGATATTGATTTAGATAAGTAAGTTTTCATTGATTTTATTTTGGCAAAATTATCACAAAGCCGAGAAATGCTTAATTTTGAAGCTTGGTATTCTTTTCTACTGATGTTTAAGAGATGTAAAGGAAATTATTAGTGGTTGATAATCATCACCAGCATATGTCTTTGTGGCAATAGTATAATGCAATACCTAATAGAGGGGAAAACTGAATTACAGTAAGTATTTGTGTATATTATATATTAACTGTAATTCAGTTTTTTGCCTCTATTAAGTAGTGAAAAAATTGGAAATAAAAGAATGAGGTGGAGTTCATGGGTTCAGTGTCCATTCAGAAATCGGGTGACGAGGGGAAGAAGCTGTTTCTGAATTGTTGAGTGTGTGCCTTCAGGCTCCTGTACCACCTCCATAATGGTAGCAATGAGAACAGGGCATATACTGGATGATGGGGGTTGTTAATGATGGATGCCACCTTTTTGAGGCATCACTCCTTGAAGATCTTCTGGATACTACGCAAGATAGTGCCCATGATGGAGCTAACTAAGTTTACAATTCTGCAGCTTATTTCGATCCTGTGCAGTAGCCCCCACCATACCAGACGGTGGTACAGCCAGTTAGAATATTCTTCATGATATATCTGTAGAAATTTGTGAGCTTGGTGACATACCAAAGCTCCTAAACTCCTGATGAAGTATAGCCACCGTCATACCTTCTTTGTAGCTACATCGATATTTTGGGCCCAGGATAGATCCTTGGTCCAGTAAAATTTGAGGCCATTCTTGATTACTCTTGCCTTAGTTGTATAATTAGCCCGAATATGAAACATTTGCTAATTTTGTTCTCAATTTCTGTGCACTGAAATAAATTCAGCCAGTAATTTTTTGCAGTGGATTATTTCATATTTTAAGAAAAGTGAAATTTGTACTACTTTAAATTCTTGATGGTGTTATTTTATATCAATTTCTCTCTGACCTCTTTAGATCTGGTTCTCTTTCTGTTGTTTTCCTTTCTTGTTCAGTATTCCCCTTTCTTGCTGCTATATAGCTTGCAACAGTGTTATGAATGGCCAGGTTTACATCTTGGAGCTGGCTGCCTGGTATTGCATCAAATGGATCACATGAGCTGACTTTCTATTTGTTTGCTCTTAATCCCCTCCTCTTTTACATTTAGGCCAGTAATCCCCAGGGTGTGCAGCCGTCATCAAACCTTTGCAAATAAGAAATTGCAAAGCACATGAGCAGAATTTAGTAAAATATGTAAATATTGAAGAAAATGTATTGATCGACACTATTATCAAAATTGACAAAATTGTCGATTTACCTAATTTTGCAAACATAAATTGACCTCGGAATATATTTGTATTTGTGGTCGTTTCTAATGTCAGACTTTTTAATATCAAATGGATCATTTAATTTGTGAGGTATGTGAATGCCCAATGAGGATTTGACACAGTAAGTTTCTCAGTATTCCCCTCTTTCCTTCACCCACCCCATCCCCAAACTCCTCCATGCACCGCAATCTTAATATAAAATCGGTTATTGAAAAATTAAACCTCCTGGAGTTAGAGCCAGTGTTCATAAATAATTGATTTGTAATGCAAATACAGTGACAGCTGAATGTGTTATGGTAACATAACACTTTATAGCATCAATGATAAGTTCTATAATTGATCCAAAATGAATGTCACATTTATGGCTGTTTAATAGTTCTGTGACTTTTTTTTTCTCTCCCTCTCTCTTCTCTATACATTTAATATGCCGCTCCATATTTTCCTGTCATTCTTCCTCTGTCATTCTTTCTACTGCTTGCACAACCACCCTCTTTGTGTCCCAACAAAAGTCTAAAACCTATGAAAAAAGGAAGGTATGTAAAACATGAAAGTGTGTTTTAAACTTATTTGTCATCTTGTACAAATCAGTTTGAGTTGAAGATGGATTTAACAGTTTTTAAACATTTAACCCTTTGATATCAAGACCATAATGTACAAAATATAAAAAAAACTTTCTTTTATCAAAGAGCTAATGACAAGTGTCATTAGTTTTGGACAACTCTCTTAACATGTTCACGTTTACAATTTTAGTGGTCAAAGGGTTAAACACAGCTTTGGTATGGGCATATGCCGTGCAGTTATTTACCTTTGGAAACTGCACTTATAAATATTTTTTTTTTGTTTTTTGTCTTTTCTCATTATGTCTCACAATTTATAAAGATAGACATATATTCTGCTTATATTCATACATTAACAAGTTACAACTTGTATTTGAATAATCGATAAAAGGCTTGGTTGATTCCTATTCTGGACCATAGATTAAGCATGTTGGTGTTCTGACTGTGCAATATTGATATGTTTTCGTAGTTCAGCTTGTGGTTTCATACTTTCTCCAAGTTTGATAACTCTTCTCAGCATTTTACCTTCAAAATATGTGGATGTCTTCCATTATTTGTCTGATTTCATTATGTTAATTTTGATTGTATTTTGTATTGTTTTTAAAATTAGCCTTCCATCAAAGTTATATTGTCAAAGATACATACAGTGGCTATAAGAAGTATTCATCCCCCACCCTCAACCCCCAGGAAGGTTTCATGGTTTATTGTTTTACATTAAATCACGGTGGATTTAATTTGGCTTTTTTGACACTGATCAACAGAAAGACTCTTTTGTGTCAAAGTGAAAACTGATCTCTAAAAACTGATCTAAGTTAATTACAAAATAATCGATTACTTAAGTATTCGGCCCCAGTTATATGACATACCAAATCATCACTGGTGTGCAGCCAATTGGTTTTAGAAGTCACATAATGGAGAGCACCTGTGTGCAGTCAAGGTATTTCAATTGATTGTAGTAAAAATACAACTATCTGGAGGGTCCAACTGTTGGCAAGTCAGTATCCTGGCAAAAACTACACCATGAAGACGAAAGAACACTCCGAGCAACTCCACAAAAAGGGTATTGAAAAGCACACGCCAGTAGGTGGATACAAGAAAATTTCCAAGTCACTCAATATCCCTTAGAGTGCAATTAAGTCCATCATCAAGAAGTTGAAAGAATGTGGCACAACTGTAAATCTGCCAAGAGCAGGCCGTCCTCAAAAACTGAGTAACCATGCAAGAAGCGAACTAGTGAAGGAGGCCACCAAGCTGTGAGAAATCTGGAGGAGTTGCAGGCTTCAGTGGCTGAGATGGGAGGGACTGAGCATACAACTACTGTTGTGTGGGTGCTTCAGCCACAGCTTTATGGGAGAGGTGCAAAGGGAAAGCCACTGTTTGGGAGGGGAGAAAATCTCACATGAAATCTTGGTTAGAGTTTGCCACAAAGCATGTATGGAGACTCTGAAGTCAGCTGGAAGAAGGTTTTATGGTCTGATAAACCCAAAATTGAGTTTTTTGGCCATCAGACTATGCACTGTTTGGCGCAAGCTAAGCACACCATCACTTCTGTGAAGCGTGGTGGTGACTCCATGTGGGGATGCTTCACTGCAGCCGGCCCTGGAAGGCTTGTGAGGATAAAATGAATACAGCAAAATAGAGGGAAATCCTGTTGACTGCAAGAGAGCTGCAACTTGGGAGAAGATTTGTTTTCCAGCAAGACAATAAACCCAAGTATGAATCCAAAGCTACTCAGGAATGGCTCAAAGACAACAAAGTTAATGTCCTGGAGTGGCCGAGTCAGAGTGCAGATCTCAATCCAGTTGAGAATTTGTGGCTGGACTTGAAAAGGGCTGTTCACTCACGATCCCCATGCAATCTGTCAGAGCTTGAGCAGTTTTGTAAAGAAGAATGGTGATAAATAGCAACATCCAGATGTTTAAAGCTGATAGAGACCTATCCACCCAGACTCAAGACTGTAATTGCTGACAAAGGCACATCTACTAAATACTGATTTGAAGGGGGTGAGTCAATTATTTTGTGTTTAATTGTAATAAATTTAGACCAATTTGTGGAAAGTTTGGTTTCATTTTGACACAAAGGAGTTTTTTCTGTTGATCGATGTCAAAAAAGCCAAATTAAGTCCACTGTGATTCAATGTTGTAAAACATGAAAACTTCTGGGGTGGAGGGGGGAATACATTTTGAATACATTTTATAGGCACTGTATATTGGCCAAACAAATTGTTTCAGCAGAGACAACCCTTGTGATTGTATGTTTGCTGAGAATTGCCTTATCATACTAACTTGCAAGAATTGTCCTGGATTTTACAATTTGAGTTCACTTATTCTGTAAATGATGTGCAGAATTGTTGATTTTAATAGATAATTATAAATCATAATATTTTTAAAGGCCTTTGACGGATAATGAAAAACTGCCTGTGAGGACACACCGAGTAGCTGAAAAATCGCCAGAAGCTGAAGCTGCTCCAGTAGAGGAAAAAACCAAAAAACCTCCAAAGAAGGTGAAGAAAGAAAAGAAAGATAAGGAGAAAAGGGTCAGTTCAAATTGCTTCATGCTTTAAATAGTTATGAAATCTGTTGGCCACTTCCAGTGGATAAGGTGCTATTTCAGAAATAGCTTAAAAGATAGATTCTCTGAATCTTAAAGTGGATTCACTTGGACCAATGTAAATATAAAATATTAGTTCCAGTTTGTTACAGAGAACTTATTTTATTTTTGCCCCCCATTTTACCTTTGTGGCTGGAATGATGTTTAATATCACTGACATATGTTGTGCAATTTCAAACAACACACACAAAATGCTGGTGGAACACAGCAGGCCAGGCAGCATCTATAAGGAGAAGCACTGTCGACATTTCGGGACATAACTGAAAGGAAAGATACTAAGAGATTTGAAAGTAGTGGGGGGGAGGGGGAAATGCGAAATGATAGGAGAAGACCGGAGGGGGTGGGATGAAGCTAAGAGCTGGAAAGGTGATTGGTGAAAGTGATACAGAGCTGGAGAAGGGAAAGGATCATGGGACAGGAGGCCTCAGGAGAAAGAAAGGGGGGAAAGGGAGCACCAGAGGGAGATGGAGAACAGGCAGATGGGCAGAGAGAAAAAAAAACTAAATATGTCAGGGATGGGTAAGAAGGGGAGGAGGGGCATTAATGGAAGTTAGAAAAGTCAATGTTCATGCCATCAGGTTGGAGGCTACCCAGCCGGTATATAAAGTGTTGTTCCTCCAACCTGAGTGTGGCTTCATCTTGACAGTAGAGAAGGCCATGGATAGACATATCAGAATGGGAATGGGATGTGGAATTAAAATGTGTGGCCACTGGGAGATCCTGCTTTCTCTGGCGGACAGAGCGTAGGTGTTCGGCAAAACAGTCTCCCAGTCTGCATAGGGTCTCACCAATATATAAAAGGCCACACCGGGAGCACCGGACGCAGTATACCACACCAGCTGACTCACAGGTGAAGTGTCGCCTCACCTTGAAGGACTGTCTGGGACCCTGAATGTTGGTGAGGGAGGAAGTGTAAGGGCAGGTGTAGCACTTGTTCTGCTTACAGGAGGGAGATTGGGGGGGGGGGGGGGGAAACAAGTGGACAAGTGAGTCATGTAGGGAACGATCCCTGCGGAAAGCAGAAAGGGGGGGGAGGGAAAGATGAGCTTGGTAGTGGGATTCCATTGGAGGTGGCGGAAGTTACGGAGAATTATACGTTGGACCTGGAGGCTGGTGGGGTGGTAGGTGAGGACAAGAGGAACCCTATCCCGAGTGGGGTGGCGGGTGGATGGGGTGAGGGCAGATGTGCGGGAAATGGGAGAAATGTTGTGAAATTTGTTGTTCTGTGGTAGCAGTACAGTGTAAAACATAAAATATACTATGTTATAATTAGAAATATATATGAAATTAATTTAAATAAGTAGTACAAAAAGAGAGCAAAAATATTGAGGTAGTGTTAGTAGGTTGGTTCATTGCCCATTTTGAAATCTGATGGTGGAAGAGAAGGAACTGCCCCTAAGACGTTGAGAGTGTGCATGGGGTATGTTCTTCTATTTTTGAAGCTGGCCCAATCACTGAAGCTGATCAGTGATGCTTTATGGAACTGCCAGCTGGCCACCAATACTATCCAAGCCATCATTGGAAAGTAGAAGGGAAGAGTTTTACCCAGCACTTATCCTGTGTTAATGACCTGAAATATTAAATGCTGAATGAATTAAAATTGTCAATAAAGTTGTGTCTGTCTTCTATAACTTAACTAGTATTTCAATAAAACCTTCAAGCATAAAATAAGATTTTAAAGTTATTACAAGATATCATTTATTACAGAAACTTAATCTTATTCTGGTTTGTAAATTTGTTACTTCAAGTTCTGTTCTGCTGTTTGGACATGAACTTAAACAAGTGTTTCTCAGGTTTTACAAATTATATGTGTTAGAGTAATAAAGATTGCTTAATGAAGCATTAGATTCAGTGGCATACTTTTAAACAGCTCTAAAGTCCCTGTTTTAGCAAATTGAAGAATTAATTCATGCTGAATGACTCTATTTTACTAGCAGTGAGATTTCTGTTTTAACTATCACTCTCTTTAGGTCTTTGGTCAGGAATTACAGTTAAAGAATCAGCCAATTTTACCAGTACTTCTGAAAACTTTATGAACTTCTTTTTCTGTGTAGTTCATTACGAATTTTTGCACAGTCAGACTGTCCTAATTTATTAGAAATAATTGCCTTGTGTATTGACATATCTCAATATGAAATTTAAGATTCACTATTGATTAATGTCACTGCCAGTACACAGGTGTAAAGGAGATTGTAATAATTGTTACTCCAGATCTGATGCAGCACAAAAAAAGCACACAATAAGATTAAGAACACAATAATTTAAAAAAAATAAAAGTGCACAAGATTGTTTATTAATCTATAAGCTACCCTGAAATGCTTCAAAGTTGAATAACTTTTAAAACAAACTGGATATGTTTGGCACCGAGAAATTTTGCAATGGATCACTAATGTTTGTTGAATAAGCTTCATTTGATTAAATGTTTAAATCTAACCTAGGTTTTCAACTCGAGCAGCACAAAAGGTGGCTTAGGGTCACACTTCTGTTGATCAGCTAGAGCCTGGCTGACTGTCAGAGAGAGGAGAAACTGGACGAGTCTTCACAAGTGATTAATTGTGTGCTTTCTGTTCTCTTGCTACAGAAAAGTAAAGAGAAAGTTAGCAAAAAACATAAAAAGTCTTATGAAAATCCAGAGAATGAATATGTTGAGCCTGAAGAAATGACTGCGCCAACACCAAAGGAAGAAGAAAAACCCACAGAAGTAAGTATAGGTGGTGGTCACAAAGATATGAATGAGCTGTTGAGCAATAGAAAAACAAAATGGTGCTTGAGCCATAATTGTGTAATTAAATGCACTGGCTCAATGCTGAGAGAGGGACATAGTATTGGTCGCCAGAATACAACAGAAAGTTACTGCATAACTGGATGATATCTTCAACAAAAGTAGAGAGATTACAGAGTGATGGAAAGAGCTGTTGGTTGACTTCATGTTACTGAGGGATTGAAGAAGAGGAAATAGTTAACAGTAGACCTGTGAGCAATTCCAGAGGCTTTGAAGGAAGCCATTTCTAGTAAGGATGTGAAACCATCTTTTTCTGCATGTCTCTCGAAATGGTTAGTTAGCCCTTCTGAGATCCCACCTGAGATCAGCACTGAGAAAACCCACCTTTCTTTGGCTTCGTGTGTCTAGGGTATATACGACTCTGGTCCTGCCAAATCTGTAGGATTGGGATGTGTTGCCCACCCAAGCCCCGGTTTGTGTGAATGCTGTGTGATTTATTGCCCTGTTACAGCTCGCCACTGGAAATAACAGATTGCACGCTGCGTACAATTATAAAGAAGTATATTTGTGAATATTACTAACCCTTTTAGTTAATCAAAAGAAAGAAAATATAAAAAGGGCCCATTATAATGGACAAATTGGAGCTCAAATCTTCCAAAAGCCATATTCACCACTCCTTGGCATGACTCCTGCACCTTGGCTCCATCAAATCGCGTTTTCCTACTGGATCAACTTCTACAACCGGTTCTCTCCAGCGTCATCTCTCTTCATCTCCTGCCGAGCAAAGACCAAGACCAACTTTCATGCCCCTCACAAAAACTCCCCCCCCCCACCCCCCCCAGCGTTCTCTGGAACCTTCTCCCAGTTCCACCATCCTAATTGGATGACACACATATTCATGCCTTATATGCATGCCTTATCTTCAATGGTAACCTAAACAGGGTGAAAGCAGAACAGACTGTTCTTAGAGAACTGCTGAAATGCAGTACAGCATAGCAGTAAAATTGTGATCCAGGGCATTACAGCTATAATCTGTTGTTGCATATGGAAGAGTTAGAACCAAGTGAGGACAGTTCCTGTGACCTGGACAGCTGTGGAGACTTTGCCATGGGCAGTTGTGGTCATCAGTACAGATCAAGGAGGGAAAAGAAATTCTCCTGCCACCTCCCCATCTGACTACCACCACAGAAAATTTTCTTGATAAATGTAATAAGTGTCTTTAAATTATAAATTAGTGGTGTGTTAGAGATGAAAAGTCAGTGAAGAGATTCATACATTGATTTGTAGCACAGTCTCTTGATAATTGAAGTCTGTTTGATTTGCATATTTCATTACCAGAAATTTTGATGACTGAACTTTTTTTTCACTTCAGGGATCAGATCTTGACTTCTGGCTGTCTAATGCTCCGGTACAAAGCATGTCACAGGTTAGTAAATGCAAGGTTAATTCACTTCTTAACCATATGAGCGTGTATTTCTAGAGTTACTTACAACAAATTTTCAACCCATTGCTAACAGGTTTAATTTGTAGATTGGATCAAGGCATGAATCGCAAACTTCCTACTCTGTTATAAACGACAGTAAGGTGTAGATAAAGTTACGCTAGGTACAGCAGTATATACGACTCTGGTCCCGCCAAATCCATGGGATTGGGATGTGTTTGTACATAAGGTGACTGACAGGAAATGATAAAATGTGGTGATTGGTGGTATAGAGCAGTGAGTTAGTGGGTGGAGGTATAGATCACCCTTGCTGCTTGGGGAGAGTAACTGCTTTTGAGTCTTAAACACAAGAAAGTCTACACATGTTGGAAATCCAAAGCAACACACACTAAATGCTAGAGGAACTTGCAAGTCAGGCAACATTTTTGGAAATGAGTAAACAATCGATGTATTGGGCCAAGACTCTGCTTTGGGACTGGGAAGGCAGCAGATTAAAACAAAATGGTGGGAGGACAGGAAGGAGGAGAGCTAGAAGGCAATAGGTGATGCCAGATAGGTAGGAAAGATAAGGGCTGGAGAGGAAGGAATCTGAGAGGAGAGGAATGTTTTTTTTAGTCTGGTGGTCCTGGGTTTGACATAATTGTAAAAATTAAGCTAACGTACCACACCACACTGTATGTAGTTCATAAATGATCAACACCATAATAATACCTTCTCTATACTTACTCATATGCCATCTGCTGCATTGTTAGTAATGATGGTTGCAGCTGTTCATTGGAACCATGCTGAATACCATTAGGAACTCCTGGACTCTGATGTGAGAGGCTGATTTCTTTCAGACAATCAATCCTGCAGCACATTCAGTTATTACATTTCAATACAACATTGGAACTGGTTGTAGAATCATGCACTTAAAACAAAATTTTTAAATTTGGCACCTTTTCTAATATCCATAAACAAAGTTAAGAATGTGTTGTAAATTTCCTATGATTCAACATTTTCTCAGGCTACAAAATTATGGTATACCAAATTACAGGTATATGTAATTATGAGGGACAGGGTAAATGCAAGCAGGCTTTTTCCACTGAGGTTCAGTGAGACTAGAACTAGAGGTCATGGGTTAAGGGTGAAAGGTGAAATGTTTAAGGAGAGCATGAGGGTGAACTTCACTCAGAGGGTGGTGAGAGTGTGGAATGAGCTTCCAAAAGTGGTGGATGCAGGTTTAATTTCAGCACTTAAGAAAAATTTAGATAGGTGCATGGATAGAAGGGGTATAAAAGTCCCTATCTGTATGTAGTCCAAGCTCTTGCACATGTTCAGTTTTCTCAGCTTATTTTTGTAGCATATTTCTGGATACCAAGTCACTATTCCGCATGCCGATCCTGTGACTTTATTTTCTTGTGATATCAATTTAGAGTAGATTTAGCATTCCATTTTCAGATTAAGTTAGTTGTTTCTTTTAAGAACTGAAGTTGTGGGTAAATTAGATAAAATTCAGCAGTTGAAAAATTCTTGATGTTTTACAGACAGAATCACTTAAAAGTGAAGAGGCATCTGAAATCCAAGAAATATCAGAAGCAAAGGAAAAAGAGGAAGAAGCAGTAAGTTTCAATGTATTTAAAATATTGATTTTGCAATTCACGTTTAAGCTTTTAGTACAAGATATCTAATCTCTGTCCCTAAGGTTCAGTAGGCATGAAGTTTCTACTCAGAAATTCTACATTGTTGCTACTCCAATAGAATATTTGCTGCTGTAAATCCTTCAACAATTTAGTTGCAGTCAACTTCCCTGTGGTCTACACTCAGTGGCCACATTATTCAGTGCTGCCTTTACCTAATAAAATAGCTAGTGTGTGTTTATTTGTGGCCTTCTGCTGCTTGAGCCTGCTAGATTCAGTGTGCTGTAGTGAACCACTGCTGTAACTCGTGGTTATTTGAGATACTGTTGCCTTCCTGTCAGCTTGAACCAGTCAGGCCATTTCGCTCTGGCGTCTCTCATACTAGGTTTTCGCCCATAGAACTACTGTTCACTGGATGTTTCTTTGTTTTTCACACTATTTTCTGTAAACTCTAGTGCAGGGGTTCCCAACTTTAATGCCATGAACCCCATTAACTGAGGGGTCCATGGACCCTTGGTAGGGAACTTCTGCTCTAGAGACGGTTGTATGAGAAAATCCCAGGAGATCAGCAGTTTCTGAGATACTCAAACCACCCCATCTGGCACCAACAATCATTCCACGGTCCACGTCACTTAGATCACATTTCATCCCCATCCTGATGTTTGGTTTAAACAACTAGACCATGTAGCATGCTTTTGTGCATTGAGTTGCTGCCATATGATTCGGTGATTTACATATTTGCATTAACAAGCAGTATATAGGTATTCCTAATAAAGTGGCCACTGAGTATATTTGGCAATGTTAGAATTCATCATTCCATCTTTAATAATCTTATTAAGTTATGTAACTTAATCATTTTTTTAGTGTCCACTGACTCTTTTATCGAGTCAGGTTCCTTTTGAAAAGCTGTTGGCTTAAAAATGATTGTTGATTCAAGCATATGCACATTTGTATATTACTAAGCAACTGTTAAAATATCCTATTCTATGCAAAATAATTCAAATTTAATGCACCTAGTGCTTAATTGAGCTCCAAATCTCTTAAAATGTTCCTGTCTTGTTTTTAAATGTTATATAATTACTTTGAAGTGTAGGTTATTTTTAAAAATTAGAACTAATTTTGTTTTAGTTAATGCATATTCATTGTTAATAGGACACCTCAGTTTCACGTCAAGAGCTGTTATAACTCATCAGTGTTCGCTGGCTAATCTAACAAGCAATTAAAAGAAAACTGCAGATGCTGGAAATCTGCAACAGTAAAAAAGAGAAATGGAGTTGATATGCCAGTTCCAAGACCTTAAAACAGTTTTTCTTTCAGCAGTTGTGTGTATTTCTCCAGTTTCAAAAGTACCTGGTCCAGGATAATGCGTTTCTTCAGTCAGAATTTATAATCTGGAATGCACTAGCTGTAATGGTTGTAAGGTATTGACAACCAGGAACTTGCAGCTGCTCTCCCTTTCCACCCTAAACCTTCAGTGAGGACTGGTGTGTGTTCTCCCAACTTTTCCTTCCTGAATTCTGCAATGAATTCCTTGGCTTTGCTAAAATTTAGTGTGAAGTTATTGTTCGGGTTTTAAAGCAAAGTCAGGGACTGTACCTGAGTGGAGAAGATACCACTTAGCGTAAATTCCGGACTATAAGCCGCTACTTTTTCCCCATGCTTTGAACACTGCGGTCTATACTACAGTGCGGCTAATGCATGTTTTTTTTTTCATGCCGCCAAAAACATTTTGCCTCGTAACAGTAGACCAATAAAATTGATGAGTAGTTCACAGAGGTCCAATGAAATTGTACGATAAATCAAGCGCACTTTCACAATTAAATTATTGTAAATCAGTCATTTGTACTCACCCTCATCAACATGGAAAACACTCGAAGAAAAGCATATGATGCAGCTTTTAAGTTAAAGGCGATCAATCTGGTGGTTGAAGAAGGAAATCAAGCTGCTGCACATAATCTTGGCATAAATGAATCGATGGTGAGACGGTGGAGACGCCAGCGTGAAGAACTGAGTCAATGCAAAAAGACGACAAAAGCTTTCGGAGGTAATCATAGGAGATGGCCCGAACTTGAAAACTTTCTTGAAGACTGGGTTAACACACAGAGAGCAGGCGGCCGCGGTGTTTCCACCGTGCAGATCAGACTGAAAGCTAAAGCAATCGCCACCAAAATGAAAATCGAAGATTTTAGAGGTGGGCCATCGTGGTGTTTTAGATTTATGAGACGAAAAGTCCTATCCGTCAGGGTACGCACGACTCTGTGTCAGCAACTCCCTCCCGACCACGAGGAAAAACTTGCTAACTTCCGCACATTCACTCAAACAAAGATAGCGGAGAATTCCATCGGGCCAGATGATATCATAAATATGGATGAAGTACCTTTGACGTTTGACCTGCCTCTCACTCGGACTGTTAATAAAAAAGGTGACTCGTCCATCACACTGAAAACAAGTGGCCATGAGAGAACGCATTTTACTTGTGTTCTGAGCTGCACAGCATCCGGACTAAAGCTTCCACCGATGGTGATTTTTAAGCGGCTGACAATGAAAGTTCAGTGAAAGCTGCCATCAAGAGGACAAACTCAATTCCAGCTGTGATTCCTGGGGGCACCACAAAGTATTTGCAGCCACTGGACATCAGCGTGAACCGGGCATTTAAAGTGGCGCTGCGCGTTGAGTGGGAGGCTTGGATGACGAGCGGCGAGAAATCCTTTACCAAAACAGGATGCATGCGAAGAGCATCTTTAACTCAAGTCTGCCAGTGGATCCTAAATGCGTGGAGCCGTGTCACAACATCCACCATCACCAACGGGTTTCAAAAGGCTGGACTGCTGCGTGATGAAGAGGACCGCGTGCGCTCAAGTGAGAGCGACAACGAAGAGACTGAAGTGAGTGACGAGATCCTGAGGTTGTTCAATTCGGACACTGAAGAAGAGGACTTTGATGGTTTTAGTGCGCAGGAGAAAGATAAAGAAGGCAATCAATAACTTTTCCTGGTAGGCTGCAGTATATATTTTTTTACCAGTCGTTAGGAGATATTGGAATGTTGTTCGTGCACTGTTCAGTAAAAAAGTATACGCAACGTAATTTGTGTGTTACCAATTCGTATGTATATTTAAAAGTTGCTGTGTTACAGGCACTGTTCGAAAAAAAGCATTTGCAATATGTATTTGTTTATGTTACCATACGGATTTAATTAAAAGTTTAAAAAATCCTCACGTGTAATATCTTTCTGTGTAAATATCTCATATTACAACGTGGGACACCTGCGCCTTAAAATCCGGTGCAGCCTGTACAAGTACAAAATTGATTTTCTTTCTAAAATTAGAGCGTGCGGCTTTTAATCAGGTGCGCTTTGTAGTCCGGAATCTACGGTAACTGGAATTATTTTGACTATATTACACTATAATCAGTTTGCCAATATGTTAAATTTATGAATGCAGTGACTTGAGGATGGTAATTGTTTCACAGTTGGATTGGGTTCAGTAGGTGAGGTAGGTAACAATAATAGTTTCTCTTGGCTCAACAGCACCACCAGCAGGAATTTAATTATTTACAAAATGCAATGGAAAAACAGTTGAGTGGTACTTTAGTATAGTTCCACCTTCTTAAAACAGTTGTGTTTAAATCTCTATTGCATAAATTCAGAAATATAGTCATCATCATAGCTTGTCACAGCAGACAGCCAGCCACTGTAGTGTTGTTTGGTTGATGTTGAGCAGGTCAGTGTCAGTTAAATCAGGTGAGAGTGGGCAGTTGCGCAGAGCATGTTCAATGTTCTGCACCCTTTCGCCACACTCACAGGATTCGCTGGTCTTTAAACCCCACTTTACCATATTGTTTCCCATCCTACAAACTCCCGCTCTCGCTCTGTTGAGAGTGTACCACTTCCGTCTGTCGAGCAGTGCCCAGTCTGGCAACATTTCTGTGGGGTCTTGCACTGTATTGTTCGGTGGAGTTCTGGCTTCTGTTTGTTGCCAGAGGTTAATCCTGTACGTTTGGGGGGTGGATGCTCCACCGTAGCAAATCTTTTCCTCGAATTTAGGCGGTTGGAAACTGGCACATCATGATGTGGTGGGTGCCGTGGATCCGAGTTCTGTTTACCTTTTTCAATTTTTGTTGTAGTGTGTCTTCAGATGCCTGAAAGTCTGTAAATGGTGTTAGTGGGTGTGGGGCGCAGTGTGCTAGTGATTACTCGGCAGGCTTCGTTAAACAACGGGTCTATTTTCTTTGCATGGGCTGATCTGCCCTACACAGGTGCACAGTATTCTGCAGGTACATAGCAGAGTGCTAGGGCAGTTGGTCTAAGTGTGTGAGCATTAGCTCCCCATTTCGTGCCTGCTAATTTTTTCAAGAGAGAATGCAAGAGCCAACTTTCCCTCAGAGTTTTTGGATGTGGGTGGCAAATGAGAGCATCCTATCCAGTGTCATGCCCAGGTCAATTAGAGTCGGATGATGTTCGAACTCCTTCTCCATTTGAGTCAGGAACATTCACGATGTGACCCTGTTAATCCGAAAGGAGACCAAGTTGATCTAGTTATCCGATATTTAAATTGCCTGTTGGGTTTTGGTTAAGTGGGCTGCATTAAAATTTTTTGATGGTTTATCATTATTGCTTTAGAAATCATCAAAGCACAAGAAGAAGAAACATAAGAAAGAGAAATCAAAAGAGGAAAAGAAATCACAGAAAAAGAAACACCACAGTGGCGTAGAAGCCCCAGAATCTGTCCAGAATGGCAGCTTAGACGATGAGCCCTTACCAGTAAGTTAATTTGTACATTAATACAGGATAAGGCTGGATTGTTCCTCACCTCAACTCCTCCCCCCTCCCCCATTCAAACCAGTCTTATCCAAATAATCTGAGCCACATTAAGAGGGGGGAACTGTATGCGTAAATAATTTGACTTGTCTTTAATGATCTATGTAGAACTTCATGGATTTCCTTCTCTGTTTAATGCTTGAATTAAAAAAAAAAATCAAAATGAATATATTGGACATAAGAGAAAAAATATTCACCAGGTAGATGAAAGCTAACAAACCTCTCACAGAAAAGGGACAAAACAATCTTCATAAGTGGTCATAATTTGTGAAGTAGTTCACTGATGCCTTTGCTTTAACGCATGAGCAAATTAGATTCACGTCACCATGATTGTGGTTGACTCTTACAACCAGAAAATTTCTGACTCAGTCCATTTGGCCCAACATGTCTGCAGGTCACAACTCTTAAAGCATCTATTGAATATTTTTATCTTAAGTCCATAACCGTTTGCCAAACAGCAGTTTGAACAGCAATTTTTGGCTCTTATTTATGTACATTCAGCTGATTTAAAAAAAAATACATCTTTCTCATTTATTCTGCCAGTCTCTAATATTAACTATATTTATTAAGTCTCAGCATTCTCTGCTCTGTAGAAAATAATCCTGGTTTATCTTAACTCCTGTCCTTTCAACATCTTATTAACTTTGAATATTTTAGTCTTGATATGCTTCCACATTTTATATTATCCTGTTAGAAAGTGTCATGGAGATATTGTCATGACAAGCTCAATAGTTCTGAAGTATTTTGAAGATCTATTTTTATGTCACTTTCAATCAGAGAATGTTAGTGATTGAAGAGTAATGTCAACTTTGAATTGGTGCAGTATCTAAAGGTTCACAGAGCTACATCTAGCTATGAAGCAACAACTGAGTAGAAGAGGGCTTTTTACTATGCTATTTTGTTCCTGGTGAATCCTCGGTTAGAGTAATGAATCCTTTGTTGGTTGTCACACAGGGCAGACAACATTACAGCTTTAAAAGGAGTACAAACAGCAAAGCCAAACTTCCAGATTATAATTATCCAGGTAGATTAAAATAACTTGTATATTGTTGAAATATTGATTTGTGGATTATTTGATTGTGCACACACAAAATGCTGGAGGAACTCAGCAGGTCAGTCAGCATCTAAAGAAATGAATGAGCAGTCATGTTTCAGGCCGAAACCCTTCTTCAGGACTGATAAGGAAGGGGAAGGCACCAGAAAAACAAGAAAACAAATGGGGGAGAGTAAGGAGGATAGCGAGCAGGTGATAGGTGAAGTCAAGTAGGTAGGAAAGATAAAGGGCTGAAGAGGAAGAAATCTGACAGGAGAGCAGAGTGGACCATAGGAGGAGGGGACCCAGGGGGAGGATAGGCAGGTGAGAAGAGTGGGAAATAAGAGGGGAGGAGGAGAGAAATTTTTACGTGTCTAACTAAACAAAAATCTGTATTTGTGTAAACTCATTATTCATCAAGTTAAAGGAAGAAAGAGGGTCAAGCTTCTGAGATTCAATAGTTGAGCATTTCTGTGCTATGGAAATTGTGGACCTGTAGCGGTGTGCTACAAACAGCGCTAAAATTACGACACGGAGTCGGTAACTGCAGTCGAAGGAAAAACTTTATTCGAAAACTTCAGCCTCACTTTTAAGCCTCTGTCAACCGGCCCCCCATGGCGAAGAGGCTCCAAAGCTCTGTGCTCGCAAACCCCCGTAGGCTATCTAATTGTGAGTCGGTTCGCATACGCTAGGAAAAGAGCCGCCACATAACCCCCCCCCAGAACCGGCGATACACCCCCCAATGTCCACAGCCAGGGCCAGAACCTGCTTGGGAGGTCGGCCTCTGCGCCGAGGCGCCGGAAACTCGGCCGGTTGCGCCAGGTCCACATGGGCCGGCTTGAGGCGGTCCACCGTGAAAACCTCCTCCTTCCCCCCAACGTCCAGCACGAACGTGGACCCGTTGTTCCGGAGCACCGTAAACGGCCCCTCGTATGGCCGCTGCAGCGGTGGCCGATGCCCGCCCCTTCGTACAAACACAAACTTACAGTTCCGTAGGTCTTTGGGTACGCAGGTCGGGTGCCGCCCATGCTGTGAAGTGGGTATGGGGGCCAGGTTACCGAGCTTCTCGCGAAGTCTGCCCAGGACTGCAGCGGGTTCTTCCTCTTGCCCCCTCGGGGCTGGTAGGAACTCCCCGGGGACGGCCAGGGGCGCGCCGTATACCAACTCGGCCGACGAGGCGTGCAGGTCGTCCTTGGGCGCTGTGCGGATGCCGAGAAGGACCCAGGGAAGCTCGTCCGCCCAGTTGGCTCCTCGCAGGCGGGCCATGAGGGCCGACTTCAGGTGACGGTGGAAACGCTCCACTAGCCCGTTCGACTGTGGGTGGTAGGCAGTGGTGTGGTGCAGCTGAGTCCCCAAAAGGCTGGCCATAGCTGACCACAGGCTGGAGGTGAACTGGGCGCCTCTGTCGGAGGTAATGTGGGCTGGTACACCAAAGCGGGATATCCAGGTGGCGATCAGGGCTCGGGCGCAAGATTCGGAGGTGGTGTCGGTGAGCGGGACCGCCTCTGGCCATCTTGTGAACCGGTCCACGATAGTCAGGAGGTAACGCGCTCCGCGCGACACTGGCAGGGGGCCCACGATATCCACATGAATGTGGTCGAAACGCCGGTGGGCGGGATGGAACTGCTGCGGTGGGGCTTTGGTGTGCCGCTGAACCTTGGCCGTCTGGCAGTGCATGCACGTCCTGGCCCATTCACTGACCTGTTTGCGGAGTCCGTGCCAAACGAACCTGCTGGAAACCATCCGGACAGTTGTCCGGATGGAGGGATGCGCCAAGTTATGAATGGAGTCGAAAACACGTCGCCGCCAGGCTGCGGGGACGACCGGACGGGGCTGGTTGGTGGCGACGTCACAGAGTAGGGTCCTCTCACCTGGGCCCACGGGGAAGTCCTGGAGCTGCAAACCAGAGACTGCAGTCCGATAACTCGGAATCTCCTCATCTACCTGCTGTGCCTCTGCCAGTGCCACAAAGTCTACCCCTTGGGAAAGGGCATGAACGGTAGGGCGAGAGAGCGCATCCGCCACGACATTGTCCTTACCCGAGACGTGCCGGACATCCGTTGTGTATTCAGAGATGTAGGACAGGTGGCGTTGCTGGCGGGATGACCAGGGGTCGGATGCCTTCGTAAACGCAAAGGTAAGCGGTTTGTGGTCCGTGAACGCGGTGAAGGGCCGACCTTCTAGGAAGTACCTGAAATGCCGGATTGCCAGGTAGAGCGCCAACAGTTCCCGGTCAAAAGCACTGTACTTGAGCTCGGGTGGCCGCAGGTGTTTGCTGAAAAACGCCAGGGGTTGCCAGCGACCTGCGATGAGCTGCTCCAGCACCCCACCGACTGCCGTGTTTGATGCGTCCACTGTGAGGGCGGTAGGGGTGTCCATTCTGGGATGTACTAGCATTGCGGCGTCAGCCAAAGCTTCCTTCGTTTGAACGAAAGCGGCGGCGGACTCCTCGTCCCAGGTAATGTCCTTGCTCGGACCCGACATCAGGGCGAACAGGGGGCGCATGATCCGGGCAGCTGAAGGGAGGAAGCGGCGGTAGAAATTGACCATACCTACGAATTCCTGAAGGCCTTTGACCGTGGTGGGTCGGGGGAAGTGGCGGACCGCATCTACCTTAGCGGGCAGAGGGGTTGCCCCGTCTTTAGTAATCCTGTGGCCCAGGAAGTCAATGGTATCAAGTCCGAACTGGCATTTGGCAGGGTTGATTGTAAGACCGTACTCACTCAGTCGGGCGCAGAGTTGACGGAGGTGGGACAGATGCTCCTGACGACTGCTGCTGGCTATGAGGATGTCATCCAAATAGATGAACGCGAAGTCCAGGTCCCGTCCCACCGCGTCCATTAACCGCTGGAACGTCTGTGCGGCATTCTTCAGGCCGAACGGCATGCGGAGGAACTCGAAGAGGCCAAACGGGGTGATGAGAGCCGTCTTGGGGACGTCGTCAGGATGCATCGGGATTTGATGGTACCCTCGGACAAGGTCGACCTTGGAGAAGATCCGGGCGCCGTGCAGGTTTGCCGCAAAGTCCTGAATGTGCGGCACAGGGTAGCGGTCCGGTGTGGTAGCCTCGTTCAGCCTGCGGTAGTCGCCGCACGGTCTCCAGCCCCCCGTCGCTTTGGGCACCATGTGCAGGGGGGAAGCCCAGGGGCTGTCGGACCGCCGGATGATCCCCAATTCCTCCATTCTCTGGAACTCCTCCTTCGCCAGTCGGAGCTTGTCCGGGGGAAGCCGCCGAGCACGGGCATGGAGGGGTGGTCCCTGTGTCGGGATGTGGTGCTGTACGCCGTGCCTGGGCATGGCTGCTGTGAACTGCGGTGCCAGAACCGATGGGAACTCCGCCAGGACCCTGGTGAAGTCGTTGTCGGACAGCGTGATGGAGCCGAGGTGAGGGGCTGGCAACTGGGCCGCGCCCAGGGAGAACGTCTGAAAGGTCTCGGCGTGTACCAGTCTCTTCCTGGGCAGGTCAACCAGCAGGCTGTGAGCTCGCAAAAAATCCGCACCCAGAAGCGGTTGGGCTACGGCGGCCAGTGTGAAGTCCCACGTGAACTGGCTGGGGCCGAACTGTAGCTGCACCTGACGGGTGCCATAGGTCCTTACTGTGCTGCCATTCACGGCCCTCAGGGGGGGACCCGGTGCCCTGCTGCGAGTGTCGTAACTTGTCGGAGGTAAAACGCTGACCTCAGCCCCAGTATCGACCAAAAAGCGGCGTCCCGACCTGCTATCCCACACATACAGGAGGCTATCCCGATGGCCAGCCGCCGTAGCCATCAGCGGCGGCTGGCCCTGGCGTTTCCCGGGAACTTGCAGGGCGGGCGGCAACGGCGGGCTTCTGCGCCCCACCGCTGGTGGTAGAAGCACCAGTGGTCATTGGGCCGGGGGTTAGTGGGCTCTGCGGCCGGGCCTGGACTAGTTTGCTGCCGGGAGCGTGGCTGGGTGATCTGTGCGATGGACGCCCCGCTCACCTTTTTGGCGTTCCACAGCAAGTCCGCCCGGGCTGCCACCTTCCGGGGGTCACTGAAATCCGCGTCGGACAGCAGCAGGCGTATGTCCTCGGGCAGCTGCTCCAGGAATGCCTGCTCAAACATGAGGCCTGTGTGTCCCTCGGCCAGAGACAACATCTCATTCATTAAAGCCGATGGAGGTCTGTCGCCCAAGCCATCCAGGTGCAGTAAACGGGCAGCCCGCTCGCGCCGTGAGAGTCCGAAAATCCTGAGGAGCAGGGCTTTGAATTCCGTGTACTTGCCGTCTGCCGGGGGCGACTGTACGAACTCCGCGACCTGGGCAGCTGTGTCCTGGTCGAGGGAGCCCACCACGTAGTAGTAGCGGGTGTCTTCTGAGGTGATCCGGCGAACGTGGAATTGGGCTTCGGCTTGCTGGAACCATAGGTCCGGGCGCTGTGTCCAGAAACCCGGCAGTTTCAACGAAACCGCATGAACAGAGGCGGCGTCGGTCATTTCTGGTCCAAAAATCGTTTGGACCGTCGGGGTCACCAATTGTAGCGGTGTGCTACAAACAGCGCTAAAATTACGACACGGAGTCGGTAACTGCAGTCGAAGGAAAAACTTTATTCGAAAACTTCAGCCTCACTTTTAAGCCTCTGTCAACCGGCCCCCCATGGCGAAGAGGCTCCAAAGCTCTGTGCTCGCAAACCCCCGTAGGCTATCTAATTGTGAGTCGGTTCGCATACGCTAGGAAAAGAGCCGCCACAGACCCATGAAAAATTAGTTTTCTGTATTTCTGTCAGGTAAAACAAGCCTTATGTGATTCCAGGTAATAGTTTTTGTTACCTGTGGTGGTCAGAGATTAATTTTACTAGTTGCTTTGCCAGTTCCCAGATTTATTTACTGGATTTTTCCTCTCAGGAAGGATGTGACATTCAGGTGTACCATTGACTTGTTTGTGTTGATCAAGAGGTTGCCCAATTTAATCCTTTTGCAGCAGCTGCTGCTGTGTTGGGTATTAGTGGGATACTTCCTTTTCATATACTTTGTATAATCATTTCTTCCGGTGTTTTCAATATTTTACAGCCAATGTCCAGTTACTCCCTCCTTGCAGAAAATTCCTATGTAAAAATGGTGAGTGTTATTATTCAGTTCTTTTGTACAGTGTACATTTTTTGTAGTATCATATTTTGTTCTTGAACAAAGTTTTGAATCTTATTGTATATAGTGCAGGTAATTTCAATTCATTCAAAAACACGAGATCCTGCAGATGCTGGAAATCCAAAATAATACACAAAATGCTGGAGGAACTCAACAGGTCAGGTGGCATCTATGGAGGGAGTTAAAACTCCAGTATGTTGAATGTCACTCTTCATTCATACCATTGTACACTTCTGACACTTTCCATGTATGAATGAGTTGTACAGCTGTCATCCTGCTCTAATGCAATGAATGACCTTTTTAAAGAACATTTATAATTTTTGGTTTATGGCACAAATTTTTGAAGTGTTATACCCCTCTGCAGAACAGGTTAAGGTCACACGAATAATTATGTTTCAAGCTAATGTGTCTGCAGACACTAATGGTTTACACACTTTGTACAATTTATGTTCCAGCCAGAGTTAAAACTAAATGAGCAGAAAAGATCTCAAGCATTTGAGTATGATTCATAATGTGTCAGGGAAAGTGAACGTGCACTCTTGAGTCTATAATTTTATACTTAGAAGTGAGTACCACACTTAGCGAAAGAGTCATAGCAAATTGTTCTAGATGCATTATCCTACTAACAGCTACAATAAATTTACATCAGTGTTTCTTAACAGTTACATACAGTATGCCGGGTTGGCACAACATTGTGGGCCGAAGGGCCTGTATTGTGCGCCGAAGGGCCTGTATTGTGCTGTACTATTCTATGTTCTGTTTATGAATGGATGGCAAAAGGGTTGGTGCTCATGGCTTATGAGGGAAATGCCATTTGTTCACTTTTTAAAATTTTAATTCTTTCTTAAATTTTGCAATGACTAAGTAGTCTGTGCAAGATGCTAATTGAAGTGGATTTGAAATACTTTTTTATACTCTTAAATAATTTCATTCTGGTCAAGAATATTTCTTGCTGCTGACCTGCAGAAAAAGTTGTGACTTGAGCACTTGGCAGTTTAGAAAGTTTAACTCTGACTACCTGATGAACAATCTAGAGCATTTGGCAGCTGAGAAACTTTAACTCAAGGACCAATTTCCCTCTGTCATTAGTAAACTGAATTCATTTTCCTGTCCTGCCCCAACTATATACAAGATTCCTTGTATTATTGTGGATGCCATTCTCTACACTTGAACCACACCTAGTCAATACCATGCAACAGTCAAAACGGGAGTGAGAAATAAAGCTTGAAATTCTCAGCATTTCTGAGGTTAATAAGACACTTGTCACACTCTAACCTGTCAGCTTTTGTAAAAGTAATCATGTGACCCCCCCCCCCCACCCCCCAGGCAAAAAACCTTAGCTACCTTTCTCTGCAATTATGTGCCCGGTTTTTCCCCTCCCTTTCACATCTGTTCTTTTTGATCCAGGTACTATGTTTCGTCTTGGATTCCTCCATTGCAATACCAGGGGTGATTAGCTAGGGTATAAAATATAATAACTTTTTCCAAAAGTACTTTATACATGATGTTTTCTTTTAACTTTTTTGCTAGATGTATGATATTCAAGGAAATCTTCAAGATGGTAGTCAAGTTGTTGTATCAGTCATCTTTGAAAACCAAAGTAATGGTTATCTCAAATCGATGGACTTTAATGTTTTAGATTCTCTAAACACTAAACTGATCCGACCAGAAGGGTCCTCCATACATGATGGTATATCAGTTCCATTCCAACTCCCACCTGGTAAGACACTTCATTAAAGTGCTACAATGAGTAATTTTGTTTGCTTCTGGATTATACTGTGCTGCAGAACCACTGTAGAAAATTTGTTTAAACTTTACGGGAGAATAAATGCCCCCAGAAGAGCGGTGGCATGCTATTACAGCACCAGCGATCAAGTTCAATTCATCACAGTCAATAATTATGGAGGGAAAAAGGTTTGTATGTTCTCCTCGTGACCATGTGAGTTTCCTTCGTGTGCCTTGATTTCCTCCCTACATTCCAAAGAAACACTCTGAAGACATAGGGGCTAGTAGGTTAATTGGATACATGGGTGTAATTGGGTTGTGCCAGAAAGGCCTGTTAAACTGCTGTTTTGAATTGAATTTATTTCTTGCATCCTTCACATACATGAGGAGTAAAAATCTTTACATTACGTCCCCATCTAAATGTGTCGTCATAGTAATTTATAATAAGTAGAACAGTCGATGTAATATAGAAATACACTCAAATCAGCGTGAGTTAATCAGTCTGATGGCCTGGTGGAAGAAGCTGTCCCAGAGCCTGTTGGCACAAGTGATATATCTCTAAATAAAAAAAAAAGAATAAACAATATTACGAAACTCATTCTTGTAAATATCTTTAAAAATAAATAAAATTCTGCAGTTGCTGGAAAAATGATAAGTGCTGGAAATCATGAGAAGGCTTACGGTTATTGACTGATCAATGCCCTAGATGTTCTGGTTTCTTTTTAGAGTATTTCTTAGTCGTGGGGTTTTATTTTTTATATTTGTTCAGGAGTCTTCACATGCCTTTCGTTACTTGGATCATTTCTTTTACGTGAATGCTATACCAATTTCAAATTTTCTGCGGCAAACACACTTTTCCAAACTTAGTCACAGGACAAAATTACAAGGTGGGCAAAGGAAATCATTCTCAAAATATTCTCAAAACCACTTGGACAGAAATAAAAATGTAATGTCCTTACTGATTCCTGGAATGGCATAAAACCCAAGCCCATGCTCAGTATAAGAGGCATACCATTTCCCAAACTAAACTACTCACCCACCTGTCTCACCAAGGCAAGAGTTATAGTACCTGTAAAAAGTGTATGTCCCTCCTTGGAAGTTTTCATGTTTGATTGTTTTACAACATTAAATCACAGTGAATTTGATTTGGCCTTTTCCGGCACTGATCAACAGAAAAATACTTTCGTGTCAAAGTGAAAACCGATCTTGCCAAAGTGATCTAAATTAATTACAAATATAAAACACAAAATACTTGATTGCATGAGTATTTGCCCCCTTTAATATGACACACCAAATCATCACTGGTGCATCCAATTGGTTTTAGAAGTCACTTAATTAGTTAAATGGAGATCATTTGTGTGCAGTCAAGTTGTTTCAATTGATTGTAGTAAAAATGCACCTGTATCTGGAAGATCCAAATGCTGTTGAGTCAGTATCCTGGCAAAAACTACACTATGAAGACAAAAGAACACTCTTAGCAACTCCACAAAAAGATTATTGAAAAGCACATCAGGAGATGGATACAAGAAAATTTCCGAGTCACTGAATATCCCTTGAGTACAGTTAAGTCAATCATCAAGAACTGGAAAGAATATGGCACAGCTGTAAATCTGACTAGAGCAGGCTGTCCTCAAAAACTGAGTGACCATGCAAGAAGGGGACTAGTGAGGGAGGCCACCAAGAGGCCTATGACAACTCTAGAGGAGTTACAAGCTTCAGTGGTTGAGATGGGAGAGACAGAGCATACAACTGTTGCTTAGGTGCTTCACTAGTCACAGCTTTATGGGAGAGGTACAAAGAGACCAGAAGGCATGTGGGAGACTGAAGTCAGATGATGAAGAAGATTCTATGGTCTGATGAAACCAAAATTGAGCTTTTTGGTCATCGGAATAAGTGCTATGTTTGGTATAAGCCAAACACTGCACATCATCAAAAACACACCATCCCCACCATGAAGCACAGTGGTGGTTGCATCATGCTGTTGTGATGCTTCACTGCAGCAGCCCATGGAAGGCTTGTGAAGGTAGAGGATAAAATGAATGCAGCAAATTATAGGGAAATCCTAGAGGAAAATACAAGGCATTCTGCAAGAGAACTGCGACTTAGGAGATGTCTTTGCCAGCAAGACAATGATCCCAAGCATAAAGCCAAAGCTACACAGGAATGGCTTAAAGACAACAAAGTTAATGTCCTGGAGTGGCCAAGTCAGAGTCCACACTTCAATCTAATTGGAAATTTGTGGCTGGACTTGAAAAGGGCTGGTCACTCATGATCCCCGTGCCATCTAACAGAACTTGAGCAGTTTTGTAAAGAAGAATGGGGAAAAATTGCAGTGTCCAGATGTGGAAAGGTGCATCTACTAAATACTGACTTGAAGGGGTGAATACTTATGCAGTCAATTATTTTGAGTTTTATATTTGTAATTAATTTAGATCACTTTGTCGAGATCTGTTTTCATTTTGGCATGAGTCTTTTTTGTTGATCAGTGTCAAAAACGCCAAATTAAATTCCCTGATTTAATGCTGTAGAACAATAAAACGTACGCTTCCAAGCATGGGTGAATACTTTTCATAGGCACTGTATAGATCCATATTCCATCACCAGAAACCACGGGATTTGGTATAGCATTATCAGTTACAGAATCCATTGTTAATTTGTTGTCATACACTTTTTATACCCATTGTGCCTGTGAAGGAATCTGCACACCACAGGGTGGCACAGTAGCACCATCGTTAGCTCAATAGTTTACAGTACCTATGACCCAGATTCAATTCCCGCTGCTGGCTATATGGAGTTAGTACATTCTCTCAGTGACCACATGAGTTTCCTCCAGGTACTGTGGTTTCTCCCACAGTCCAAAGACATTCTTATTGGTAGGTTAATTGGTCATTATAAATTGTCCCGTGATTAGGCTAGGGTTAAATTGTGAATTGCTGGACAGCACAGCTCAAAAGACCAGATGGACCTGTTCATGTTACATCTCAATAAATGAAAAGGGGCAGCAATCTGTATCACTTTAAAATAGTGGAACAATGTGCATGCTGAATGCATGCAAGACGATGCTTTGTTTCTTCTTAAATTCTGAGATTGCTTAAGCATATAAACATGTGATGCTGCCAATGCCGAAATCCAGAGTTATACACAAGTTGCTGGGGGATCTTCGCAGGTCAGGCAGGACTGATGAAGGGTTTTGGCCAGAAATATCAATTCTCTATTCCTCTCCATAGATGCTCCCTGACCTGCTGTGTTCCTCCAGCATTTTGTGTGTGTCACTTAGCAATACGAGGAGTCAATTTTAGAAAACCTAGCACATTTATTTTCAGCATAGTCCCCTCCTACATTTACACACTTAGTCCAGCAGTTGTGGAACATACGTATCTTGGACCTCCAGACAGTCCACAGATGGGTGATTGATAAGTTTGTGGCCTAAGGTAGGAGATGAGTTATACAGCTCTCATTACATGCACATACAGCTCAACTCTGAGTGATTATGCAGAAAGTTTGAAGTTGTTAACTCATCTCCTACCTTAGGCCACGAACCTATCAATCACCCTTGATGTTATTAACGTCAATTTTTCTGCATAATCACTCAGTTGAACTGCATGTGCATGTAACGAGCTGTATAATGCATCTCCTTCTACCTTAGGCCACAAACTTATCAATCACCCCGATGTGGACACTGTCTGGAGATCCAAGATCCGTTTGCTCCACGACCGCTGGACTAAGTGTGTAAATGTAGGAGGGGACATGAAGTGGATACACCCAGAGACTGTCCCCTAGGGCAGAAATGGCTAATATGAAGCTACGTCCACACTACGCCAGATAAATCCGTAACCAAAGTTTTTTCTCTTCGTTTTTACCCTCCGTCCACACTAAAATGGTGTTTTCGTCCCCTGAAACCGGAGTTTTTCAGAAATGCTTTCCAGGGTGGGTATTTTTGAAAACGCCACTAGGGCAGGTCAGTGTGGACGAGGTAACCAGAGAAATCTGAAAATGCTGTCAGATGGCAGCGCGCCATTTCATTGTTTTCTTGAACACAACCTAACCATTTCAGAACAGACAGCAACAAGACTGAAGCCAGAAGAGTTAGAAATGTACTCACCAAATACTTTGACCCATAACTTAGTGAATAAATAAGTATACTGTACTCACATTGCCGTTGCTCGTATGAAGGTGGTTTACCTATTTATGCAAGTACTTCTCTGACAATAGATGTGTAACAGCCCAGTGTAATATTGTATGGAAATACAAGATAGTACTGATGCAGACATGTTTTACACATTTAACAAGGTGCTTTATTAACGCAACCGAGTTAGTCAGTTTTTCAATGTTCGTCATCAGCTGGGTCATACAGTCCGTGAACTCCCTGTTGGTTGCCTCCATACGCTTCAGTATTTGTTTTTTAACTTTTAAATCTTCCTCCGCAAGAGTCAACAGCTGCCCATCGTTTAAGTTTTTCTAGTCTTTAACTGAACAAACAAGCACCATCTTTCACAGTGAGATTCAACACCAAACATGTCACTTGTTTTCGGTAGATGTGTCCTGCGCATGCACAGTAGGAGGAGATTCAAAGAAATCTCCGTTTCAATGTGGACAGAGATATTTTTTAAAACGCATAGTGTGGACGCCTATCATTTTTACGCGAAACCGGCGTATTCAAAATTATCCGGTATAGTGTGGATGTAGCCTAAGTGTGTAAATGTAGGAGGGGACTATGTTGAAAAGTAAATGTGCTGGGTTTTCTAAAATTGACTCCTTTTACCTTGGGCCACGAACTTATCAATCACCCGTCGTATATATTTGTGTCCCTGATGCATGTTCATAAAATGATCATTATTCAATTACATTTACTACTGCTTCTTTAGAATTATCTATGATAAGAGACATAGAGTGGACAACCAACAAGGTGGAAATAGACAATGTGAAAGAGTATAATTTTAAGGTGATTTGAGGAAAGTATAGGGAGGTAGGCAAAGGTAATTTTTTTTTTTACAGAGTGATGGGAGTGTGGAACGTGCTGCCAGGAATGGTGGTAGAGGCAGATGCTTTAGGGATGTTTAAGTGACTCTTAAGAAAGGCATCGTGATGAAAGAAAAATGGGGGACTGTGTGAAATGGAAGGGTTAGACATTGTGGAGTAGGTTGAAAGGTCTGTACTGTTCTATATTTTATGAAAACTAACCGAATGCAATTTGTTTCGAAGATGTTTCAAATGAAGCTCGGTTTGTGTTTACTGTGGAAAGCATTGTCATGCCACAGAAGCTGAAAGGAACACTTACATTTATAGTCAAAGTAAGTTCAATTGACAGCTCATTTTTATTTCTGTATTTCTTGTGGGTGTTATTCAGTCTTTTATATTACCTTTTCTTTCCAGACAGATGATGGATCTTCTCATGAAAAACTGGATTTTAAGTTGCACTTCACTTGCACTTCGTACATGATCACGACGCCTTGTTATAGGTTAGTTTTCAAACTTTTCAGCTTTAATGGGACGGTTCCATTCAATGTGAATTTCAGAGGATCTGAACTTCAGCCATCACAGAATAAAGTCTTAACTTCGTTGCAGTTTAATAACGTGGACTGGTAGCAAGCAGTTCCATCTGGAACCATCAGCTATTAGTGATTTTGTTAGTGTGAAGTCAGCTGTTAGTGGGCACCATGGTAGAGTAGCAACGCGATGCTATTAGAACTCAGGTGCCAGAGTTCGGATTTCAATTCCAGCGCCGTCTCTAAGGAGCTTGAACATTTCCCTCATTACTGTATGGGTTTCCTCTAGGTGCTGCAGTTTCCTCCCACAGTCCGAATACCTATCAATTTGTAGGTTAATAGGTCTTTGTAAATTGTCCTGTGATTAGGCTAGGGTTAATAGTCGGGTTACTGGGTAATGTGTAGCTTTGGGCTAGAAGGGCGTGTTTAGTGCTCTACCTCTAAATAAATAAATATTTGCTGATCAGCCTGTGTACGATGAAAGGCTAGAGGTCAGATACCCGTTCAGCTGGCTGTCTGTTTTACTGCATTGACCCGAGCAGTGACGTGCTGGAGAGAGTCTGGATGCAATTCACATCTCGCCTTTTTAACGTACGATGGTGACCTAGTTCATTTGAACGCAGTTCTAATTTGATAGATAAAGCTAAATAATAAGCAGTAAAATACATTATTTGTATTCTAAAGTGTTGCCCTTTCTCTGCAACTTATTGTGCATCCTGTATTTGCTGTCCCTTGTACTATCTCAATCCATTGTTGTACCTCTGTACATAGAACTCTACAGCACGGTACATGACCTTTGGCCCACAATGTTGTGCCAACCTTTTAACCTATGCTAGAATTAATATAACCCTTCCCTCCTACATAACCCTCCAGTTTTCTTTCATCCACGTGCCTAAAAGTCTCTTAAATGTCCCCAATGTATCTGCATTTATCACTACCTCTGCCAGCACATTCCAAGCACCCACAACTGTGTGTATGTAAACAAAAACACAAACATACCTTTTGTCTCTCTGGTGCTTCCCACTCCCTCCCCTCTCCCTTCTCCTTTTCTTGGCCATGGTTCCCCTCTCCCTGCCGCCTTTCCCACTCCCAGTCCACAGTAGAGACCCATATCAGAATCAAGTTTATCAACACTCGTATGTCATGAAATTTGTTTTTTTTTGCAGCAGCAATACAGTGCAGCACATAAAATTACTTCTTCAGCATCCTAATTATTTATATATACATAAGACTATTGCAAAGTACTGTTTTTCATAAGCCTTTAAAAGCAGGCAAACTATGAATGGCTATTGCGGTGCTCTGTGATACCCTGGTTAAGGTCTATCCACCACTCAGAACTCCTACTACTTGGCCAGATGTCTGATGGATGTACAGTGCCAATTTGTTATCTTTCCTATATGGTAAAAGTGTGATCTAGGTGCAGTGTCAGAATTGTTGAACTTTTGATCCCTTGAAACTGTTCTCTGACCTCCGCTGCCTTGGTGGTTATACTCACTCATGGAGAAGGCTTTGGGAGTAAACTGGTGGGGGGGGGGGGGGGGGGGGGGAATCCAAAGCTGGAGTCCCTAAGGCAGTCCTACATTGAGTTCAACACTGACTGGCAACTCCTATGATGTCACTGGTGCTAAACTGTATTGGTCTCTGCATCGATCTTGAATTCATCAGCTGCTTGGCGAAGGGAATCCTGCTGCATGGGCAATGCTCTCCATATCATACTGCCCTAGCTTGCTTATGTAGACAGTGGAAACGCATCATCCATGGTCAACCTCAACCAATGGGCGGCCTCAAAGATCCCTTGAATGTTTGGTCATACAATCGATATGTATTCATCCTGGATGATTAACTCCTCCAATTAATGAAATGATGACATATATACTCTGGTTTTAACACAAAATGAGTAAAACCATCGAATTTGGTCAGTTGTGGGAAAACAATGTATTTTGTTAACCCGTGGCTCAATGAGAACTTCCTTATCAGTCTTTCTAGTTTTAACTCCTTGCACATCTGGAAAATCTATCCAAAAAAGTCATGATTTGGCATATCTGGCATTTCAATGAGTCCAACATTTCTCAAGTCAATTTTGAGAACTCTTAGTTAATATAAAAATTCAAACAGATTAAACTGTTTAATTTTAATCAATGTTTAATTTGTTGAATAACTGATAAATTTTTGCAAATTAACAAGACTTTGTGAAAGGTTTTAGAATGAAAACAATTAAGTGGAAGCTTGCAAACTTTTCAACTTCCAAACTTGTAATTTAAGGGCATAATATTAAAACAACTGTTTATATCAATAACTCAAACTTTTAGAACTGATTATCAAAATAAGCAGGGCTTATTTGTATCAACTGTGTTTGCTTACAAATGTAGCGATGCTGTTTGACAGTCATGTTGGAGAGCAAGCAATGCCAAGAAATTATAAATCCAATAAGTAGATAGTCCTTTTGCGCTATTTGCTTTTTTTTGTAACTTATAGTAATTGCATTGTAATGAGGCCCTCCGGTGGTTAGGGTCGTCCATGGATATTGCGTCCTGGTTGTCTAGGTACACAAGCATCTATGGAGAGCAAACTGTTGCCCATATAACAAGCTCCCCCTTTCCATGCATCTGATGAACCAAAGGAACGGCAGAGACTGATGCAGTTTGACTGCCTTAGGGTTTCCAGCTCAGTATTTTTCTCCAGGGTTTACTCCTAAGGCCTTCCCCAAGAGTAGATATAGCCACAAGGCAGTGGAGGCTTGAGATCGGAGTTTTCCTTCTAGATGGTCTGCCAACCACAGCTGATAAGTCACATCTGTACTGCTGCCTCAACATAACAAATCTCACATCCTATGAAATATGGACAATAAACTGATTCTAATCCTGAGCTTCTAAACAAACAGGAGGAAGGTACCCATTGTACCATTGGAGTTTTTGTTTTGTACGAGCCTACACAGTTGATTAAAATCCTTTAGAAAGGGAACCTGGAACCCCCCCCCCCTCCACCCCAATCGTCTTAAATTTCACAATCTAATTGACTCAATGTCCAATGTAAAAGTGCGCAAAGTGATTTATTTTTCAAGAAGATGCCTTCTTGCCTATCAACATAGATTACTTAAGATGGGCAACAAATATTGCATTCTTTGCCAGCAACCAGAGAATTCAAGAACTCCCAGGTATTCTTGCATTGTGTTTTAAGTATAATTCAGACTATGCAAGCAAAATCTGCTGGGCATATTGTTTCTAGTAACTTGATGGGTAATTGCAAACTGAGTTAAGTGTAAATAAACTCAAAGTAGAAACGTTCTCCTGATTAGACTGGTTGTTGGGAATCTTTGAGATGTGTATAAAATGTTTTTTAATTCACGGTCTGTTACTGAAAATGTGTGGGCTCTAGTATCACTGTGTGATTCTTTTATGATTCTTGATTCATCAATATCATTATATTCCCATTCATACGATGTGGGTGATCGTGGTCTTCCATCTGTCTTTAATCTGAGAAGTTCTAATAAACTCTTCAAAACTTTTGCCTGTCCATCCCTTGATGTAACTCATGAATGTCATGTGCAGTTGACAGCCACTTTCCTTTCCACCAACTTTTCCCATAGCTACGAGCAGTTTGAGCTTCTCTTTCCTCAGTACATGTCCCAGAAATTCCAGCTGCTGTTTCCTGATTGAATTCAGCTCTTATTCCAGCTTTTCACATCACTTCCTCATTTGTAATTCTGTCCTTCTGTGATATTTTCATCTTTCTTCTCAAAAACCACATTTCTGCAGCCTCAAGTTTTCCCTCATTTTGCTTTGATATTGTCTAACATTCGCTTCCATACGTTAGTGTGGAATGAACGCAGCACCCCAACACTGAGTTTCATACCAATAGAAATGATATTATTCCTTAGTCTCTAGTTTGATTTTTGTTTCTAAAATGCTTCTTCTTTTGCAGTGACGCGTTTGCAAAATTGCTGGAGTCTGGTGAACTAAAGATGAGTTCAATCAAAGTGGACAGAATCAGTATTTCATTCCAACTTCTTCTGGCAAAGATTTGCTTTCATCATCACTTCTCTGGTACTTTTGTATTTCTTAGTTTGAATTTGTTTCTTGCACTTCCTCGCAACCACTTGAGAATCATTTGAATGTACGTGACCCATTCACAGCTGACGTAGTACTGTCGGAGTTGGCTGGAAATTCACTGAATAGAAATAATAGCTGCATGAAGTACCCATTCTAAGTCACAGAAGAGCATTCTAGGCCTATAGAAAACGCTCTCTTATTCCCTATTTTAACATTGTGAAAGAAGCAAGGATCATACTGGTTGAATGCTCTTCTCTGTCATCATTTTCTTTCAAGTGGACAAAGTGTTTTTGGATTAACATTTAACTTGAACCTTTCCTCTCCCCATGCATTCTCTTGCTAGCTCTTATTTGATTTCAACAATATATGAACTTGACACGTATGCAGTGTTGTATCTGTTATGCCCAAATGCTGGTTCCCATTGAAATTGTCTGAATCTAGTGCATCTTTTGTACGATACAATAGAAACTCATCCTTACTTTTAGACTTCATAATGCATTCCCAGCATAATGTGACGATTGTCACAGAAAGGCTCATCATCAGAGTAGATAATTCTGAGGCTCTTGTAGTGGATCGAACATTACAACTCCCTTAGCATGAAGCTGGCATTTGTTAATTTCCTGTGAAACTGAATTCTCATTCGTCCCAAAGCAGTGAAGACAGAAGTTCTTTTCTAAGATTTAGTGATCTATTTGCATTCAAAGCATCATCTTTCAATTCTACCTCAGATACAAACAATTCATTAATAATGGTTTCAATTTATGTAATCAAGTTTGAACATTGTTCAAATAATTGTAAAAGTCATCTTAAAATTCTGGCCAGAACATGTTTCATTCTTGTATATTTGCAAGAATTTTGCCAGAAATACATTGCCTTGCAGATAGTGTAGAAAACGAGCGCTCAAAATGCACTTGCCAGCAAATCTTTAGTCAGGGACCTGTTAGTTAATGAAAGAGATAACTGTTCTCATTGGGAAGTTGATCTCTCACACTCACTCTCTCATCATTCAAATTGTCCTTGCATTGATGTTTTTTAAGATCATCAGTATCTTATTTCACCAAAGTGGAAAATGTCTACAGTTTAATCACAGGAAAAGTGATCAGTTGTAGTAAATCGGGTTTTAGCGTTATTGATTAAAACTTATTTTTTTTTATTGGTATACAAAGTCTTCAGGTTGTTATCTGGATGTAATGTGGTTCATTATCTTCTGAATAATGTGATATCTTGGTTAAATCTGTTGTGGAAGTTTTGGTTACAATAAGGAGCAGTTCCAATTACCCACTGCAACAATATTCACTTGCTGTGACTACCCACAGCATCTTTTATCTCCCCAAGATACGTAATAAATTTCTACAATAATAATTCCTTTAAGTTTACTATTTCCTACTTTATAAAGACTTCATATTTTGTTCTAGAAACAGGAGAGTTTGACAGTAAAATGTTTCTTTGCATTCTTCTAGTTGTGGAACGTATCAATTCATGTGCATCTATGTATAGTCGTTCCATTCAGGGTCATCACATGTGTCTTTTGGTGAAAATGGTGAGTATTAATCAATAACAAGAAAATTGTGATATAAGCATTACCTAACCCCCATCAGCTATTGACAACCAGCCTGTGATGCCATCATTGTAATCTGATCATTTTGCCCCATTTAAGTTGGCTGTGAATTAAGCACTTGCTTTGAGGTGTGGGAACATTTAAAACTCTAACATTTTTTCCATTTTGTATCTCTCATAGATGTTTACTTTGCTTATTTCAGGGTGATATTATTGTTTTGTTTTCCATATGTTGATTGAGAATAAGGTTAAAACTGGAAAGACACACATAGTTTCAAACTTGGCTCCAGAGTAGGCCCACTTTTATATTTAAAGTCACAGAGCAACCTAGCATGGATACAGGCCCTGCTGTCAAACCAGGGGTTCCCAACCTGGGGTTTAACCTTGCTTAATGGTATTGGTCCATGCTCTAGCCCTGTCCCTCTGTGTACATTTGAGTGTTTCTTAAAAGATACTGTTGTACCTTCCTTGGCCACTTCTTCTAGTACTTATTTCATATACTCACTACCCTCTGGTGGAAAAACTTAGCCCTCAGGACCCTTTTAAATCTTTGCCCTTTCACCTTAAAACTAAGACCCCTAGTTCTGAACTTCCATACCTGGGGGAAAAGACTATGACCATCCACCATACCCATGACTGATAATTTTAAGCATTTCTCTAAGGTCACCCCTTATTCTCTTGCATTCCAAGGAGTAAAGATCTGGCCTGACCAACCTCTTCCTATGACTCAGGCCTTTTAGTCCTGGCAATGTCCTGGTAAACCTTTTCTGTGCTGTTTCCAGTTTCATCACATCTTGCCTATAAAAGGATTACCTAAACTGTACACGTTATTCCAAGTACAAGTCAACAACAATTTGTACATAATGCAACATAGTGTCCCAACTCTGATCATTGATCTCTTTTTTCATCAGCGTGATGTACTTTCAACAATTTATGCTCTTGTATTTCACATAAAGCACACAAAACGCTGGAGAAATTCAGCCGGTTGGGCAGCAGAATGGAAGGGAATAAAGAGTGGCTGTTTTGGGCTGAGACCCTTCATTAAGAATGGAAAGGAAGGGACAAGAAGCCAGAATAAGAAGGTGGGGGGAAGATGCTGGGTGTATGAATAAGCAGGGGGATGAAATGAGAACCTGAGAGGTGACAGATGGAAAAGGTAAAGGGCCAAAGATGAAGACTCGTATTCCAAAGTCCTTCCGTTCCATTACGCTCCCTCGGGCCCTACGTTCATAGTTGCTTCAGAAACTGCATAGTCCTTGTGCTCAAAGATGTTAGTACTTTTTGGGATTAGGTAGACATTGTTAATATGGTAATAAAGATCCATTTGGTTTGAAAATTTTAAGACCCCCTCCCACTGAAAGTCACCAAATTTGATGTGTGTTTTGGGAACATAGTACAGGTAATTCACATCAATATTTTATAGTTTATGTAATCATTTGGGTTGCTTTCCTCTCCTATCTACTTCAGAAGAATTAAGTCCAGAGTTTATACCATTGTTAGCAGATGTTGTCTTATCATTCCTACTTGGAAGCCTGTGTGAGATGCGCTATGGCAGGTCATCTACCTATGAGACAGCTATTCTGCAGACACTTGACAATTGTCTGCCAGTGAAAGGCTGTAGGTGCCGTATATCAATCCATATTGCTGGAAAAGATAGAGTGCCCTCGGACTTAGGATAACACTTTGGCAGCCCAGATGTGATCATAGAAACCTAAGATTGTTGCATTATGGGCATCGTAGGTGAACAAGCATACAGGAGCAGATCTGAAATTAATTATTTCTCATCATTCAGCAGTGACAAATGTTAACATTTGATTCTAATTGCTGAGGATAGTAGTGTTAATGCAATTTCTGACTTAATTAGGGAGCTTGGGATTTCAAAGTACATGTATGTCACCATATACACCCTGAGATTCATTTTTTTGCCTGCATACTCAGTAAGTATAATAGCCATATAGAAGCAGTGAAAGACCATACCCAACAGGGCGGACAAACAGCCAATGAGCAAAAGGTTCGATCGCAAACAGTAGAAAATCTGCAGATGCTGGAAATCCAGGCAACGCACACACAATGCTGGAAGAATTCAGCAGGCCGGGCAGCAACCATGGAAAAGAGTTAACAGCTGAGACCCTTCATCAGGATTTGATTTACTCTTTTCCATAGATGCTGTCTGGCCTGCTGTTTCTCCAGCATTTTGTGTATTGCCAAAGATTCAAGACTATATAATGTCACTGTTCAGTACACAAGAACAAAGGAGAACAAAATGCTTGTTACTCCGATCCAGTGCAATATAATAAAATCACAATAAGCCTAAAAAACAAAGCAGTGCTAGAGTGGCATGCAGAAGTTCGGGCACCCAGGTCAAAATTTCTATTACTATGATTAGTTAAGTGAGTAGAAGATGAACTGATCTCCAAAAGTCAAAGTTAAAGATGAAACATTCTTTTCAACACTTTAAGCAAGATTAGTGTATTATTTTTGTTTTGTACAATTTTAGAGTGGGGGGGAGAAAAGGAAAGGAGCACCATGCAAAAGATAGGGCTCCCAAGAGATTTGAGCTCTCAGATAACTTATACCAAGGTCTCGGACCTTAATTAGCTTGTTAGGGCGATGGCTTGTTCACAGTCATCATTAGGAAAGGCCAGGTGATGCAAATTTCAAAGCTTTATAAATACCTTGACTCCTCAAACCTTGTCCCAACAATCAACAGCCATGGGCTCCTCTGAGCATCTGCCTAGCACTCTGAGAATTAAAATAAATGATGCCCACAAAGCAGAAGGCTGTTAGAAAATAGCAAAGCGTTTTCAGGTAGCCGTTTCCTCAGTTCGTAATATAATTAAGAAATGGCAGTTAACAGGAATAGTGGAGGTCCAGTTGAAGTCTGGAAGAGCAAGAAAATTTTCCAAGAAGACTGCTCGTAGGGTTGCTAAAAGGCAAATCAAAACCCCCGTTTGACTGCAAAAGACCTTCAGGAAGATTTAGCAGACTCTGGAGTGGTGGTGCACTGTTCTACTGTGCAGAGGCACCTGCACAAATATGACCTTCATGGAAGAGTCATCAGAAGAAAACCTTTCCTGCAACTTCAGCACAAAATTCAGCGTCAGAAGTTTGCAAAGGAACATCTAAACAAGCCTGATGCGTTTTGGAAACAAGTCCTGTGGACTGATAGAACTTTAACAAAAATAGAACTTTTTGGCTGCAATAAGCAAAGGTATGTTCGGAGAAAAAAGGTGCAGAATTTCATGAAAAGAACGCCGCTCCAGCTATTACGCACAGGAATGATCGAACATGCTTTGGGCTTGTGTTGCAGCCAGTGGCACAGGGAACACTTCACTGGTAGAGGGAAGAAGTGAGTTCAATTAAATACCAGCAAATTCTGGAAGGAAGCATCACACCGTCTTAAAAAAAAGCTGAAGATGAAAAGAGGATGGCTTCTACGACAGGATAATGATCCTAAACGCACCTCAAAATCCACAACGGACTACCTCAAGAGGTGCAAGCTGAAAGTTTTGCCATGGCCCTCACAGTTCCCTGACCTTGTACATCGTCAAAAACCTGTGGATAGACCTCAAAAGAGCAGTGCATGCAAGACAGCCCAAGGATCTCACAGAACTAGAAGCTTTTTGCAAAGAAGAATGGGCAAAAATCCCCCAAACAAGAATTGAAAGACTCTTAGCTGGTTACAGAAAGCATTTACAAGCTGTGATACTTGCCAAAGGGGATGTTACTAAGTACTGACCATGCAGGGTGCCCAAACTTTTGCTTCAGGCCCTTTTTCTTTTTTATTATTTTGAAACTAAAAGATGGAAATAAAAAAGTAATCTTGCTTAAAATATTAAAGAAATGTGTCATCTTTAACTTTATGCCTTTTGGAAATCAGGTCATCTTTTACTCGCTTAGCTATTCACAACAGTAACAGAAACAGAAATTTTGACCAGGGGTGCCCAGACTTTTGCATGCCACTGTACAAACCACAATATACAAGTACCTGTTTGAGTATGGCCTTCTATACGTAAGATAGCAGAGAAATCTGAACATAGGGTGACACTCCCTCCTGCCATCTGGGAAAAGGCACTGGAGCATTCGGGCTCTCACGACCAGACTATGTAACAGTTTCTTCCCCCAAGCTATCAGATTCCTCAATACCCAGAGACTGAACTGACACCAACTTACTGCCCTGTACTGTGCTTAATTGTCTTGTCTATTATTTATTGTAATGCCTGCACTATTTTGTGCACTTTATGTAGTCCTGGGTAGGTCTGTAGTCTAGTGTAGTTTCTTTTTTCTCTGTGTTGTTTTCACATAGTTCAGTGTAGTTTTTGTACTGTTTCATGTAGCACCATGGTCCTGAAAAACATCTCGTTTTTACTGTGTACTGTACTAGCAGTTATGGTTGAAATGACAATAAACAGTGACTTGACACTTGACAGGAAGTGATAAAGTGATTGATTCTTGGCAAGAGGAACTCTTCTAGGTAGCAGCAGGGCAGATAAAAACAGAACAGTGTCAGTGTAGGTATGAGGTGTGAAGTGTTAGTATAAAATGACAGTGCTGAGGAGCTGTGCAGAGTGGTTGATATGGGTGTAGTGGTGTTGAGGCAGGTTAATGGAAAGAGGTGTTGATCAACTTGATGGCTTGGGGAAAACAACTGTTTGAGTTTGGTAGTCCTGGAGTAGGATGCTTGCTTACTTAAGCCCATTACCCCGACTTGGGGCATAGGCCGCCAACAGCAGCTCGCCCAGAGTCCCCTATCCTGGCCCAGTCTTTCAAGTTATCCCCAGGTATAGCATACTTCAAAGATCCTTCCTTTCCCAAGGATGAGAACAAGAGCTTCTGTTAGAGCTGGGTTTTTACGGGATGGTTTTGTTAGCCCCATGCCCAACTCTTCCTCCTTTCGCAGGTGGAGTTGGAGGAGACGTGGTCTAGCCTGTTTCCTGATGGGAATGGAACAAACTGTCCATGAGCAGGGTGGCTGGGATATTTGTGATATTACCAACCTTCTTATGACACCTTTCTGTATACTGAGAAGCTGTTATGAAATTGAATTTGAAAAGTGGGCTTTATTAAAGTACTTTACTGGAGTGTGAATTAACCGGTCTGCATTTGTACTGAAGAATTGCAATTTTATTTTTTTTATAGGGTGATAACTCTATCTCTGTGGATGGGAAATGCAGTGATTCCACTCTTCTGGGAAATCTACTAGACGAACTGAAGCAGACATTAACAGAAAGCTGCTGAGCAGTTGTAAATCACACTAGAATTGTATTATGTTCTTCCTTGAAAGCATGAACTACATACCACAAGGCATGTGCATTATTTATCTCCACAATCATTTGCAGTTAGACATTCTGATTGCGTGTTCAAGTTTTTATTTTTGGTTTCCTTTTGGCCGCTTACCAACACGGTTTCACTCTGATCCCATAATGCAGCCATGTGTATTATATACTGGTTACTGAGACCAGTGGGCATTTAAATATTCAGACTCTTAGAGTGTATTGAACTTGATTTGTGTATTTCAGATTGATAACTGCATTCCTCAAGAGTTGAACTGTAGTGATGCTGTGTAAACAGCATTGAACCCAAAGTAGTCTGCCAGCCCGTGTCCTGAGACTGAACATTTACTTTCGATTTGTCTTTCTTCAATGTTTATTCCTCCTCAAATAGTGGTGTTTTGTTTGATGGTCAAAACTGTCAGATTAGCATGTAAAATACTCTTGTAGAATTCTGTGTGTTTATTCTAGGATTTTGAACAACGTGTTTAAAATAATTTACTATCAACATTCCCTCTTGGAGAAAAATTGATGAGCTGCTGTATCTTTTGTGTCGATAAACCAATAAAAATGTAAAATCTGTCCTGCCTTATGATTTTCTCAGGCACTTTTGTCTATTTTTCACTGCACTGAATATTTCTTAAATCCTTGAAAGTAAATTTCTAACAGAGGGATTAACTTTATTTTTTCACATTGAAACATACAGTGAAATGCATCGTTTGCAGGAAGGATGTGCTGGGCAGTCCACAAGTGTTACCTTGCCTCTGGCACCAACACAGTGCGCCCACAGCTTACTAACCATAACCCATGCATCTGGAATTTTGGAGGAAACCCACGCAGTCACAGAGAGAATGTATAAGCTTCTCTCTGTAATGTATAAGGTGTATAATGTATAAGATAGCGATGCCAATCGTACCTCGATACCTCAGTTTTACAGTTGGCGCTGTAAAGCTTTACACCTACCACAATGTTGCTTAGAACTTTATTCCACCCTATTTAAATTTTTTATTAAAGTACTTCTGTGTCACCATGTACAACCCTGACATTCATTTCACAAACAAGAGAAAATCTGAGCAACACACGAAGTGCTGGAGGAACTTGGCACGCCAGCCAGCATCTATAGAAAAGAGTACAGTTGACACTTAGGCCAAAATCCTTCAGCAGGACTAGAGAAAAAAAGGTGAGGGGAGAGAGAAACACCAGGCAATAGGTGAAACTTGGAGGGGGAGGGATGAAGTGAAGAGCTAGGAAGTTGAAAAAGACGGAAGGCCATGGAAGAAGGGGAGGGGGACAGAGCACCAGACTGAGGCAATGGGCAGACAATGGATAAGGGGATGGGAAATGGTGTAGGGGATGGGAAATGGTGTAGGGGAGGTGGGCTGGAGGTATTACTGAAAGTTTGAGAAATCGATGTTCATGCCATCAGGTAAGAGGAATGTAAGGTGTTCCTCCAACTTAAGTGTGGCCTTATCCCAACAGTGGAGGAGGCAATGGATGGGAAGTGGAGTTAAGATGGGTGGCCACTGGGAGATCCTACTTGTTCTGGCAGATGGAGCTGTAGCATTGAATTGAATAGACTTTATTACTTATACCTTTCACATATGAGGAGTAAAAATCCTTCCGGTATAATGTGCAATTTATAGTAATTTATAATAAATATTCCATACAACAGGATCGTCAATATAACAGAAACACAGTTGTGTCAGCATGAGTTAAGTAGTCTGATGGCCTGGTGAAAGAAGCTGTCCCGGAGCCTGTTGGTCCTGGCTTTTATGGTGCGGTACCATTTCCCGGATGGTAGCAGCTGGAATAGATCGTGGTTGCGGTGACTCGGGTCCCCAAAGATCCTTCAGGCCCTTTTTACACACCTGTCTTTATAAATGTCCTGAATAGGGGGAAGTTCACATCCACAGATGTGCTGGGCTGTCCGCACCACTCTCTGCAATGTCCTGCGATTGAGGGAAGTACAGTTCCCATACTATGCAATGATGCAGCCAGTCAGGATGCTCTCAATTGTGCCCCTATAGAAAGTTCTTGGGATCTGAGGACCCATACCAAACTTCTCAACCATCTGAGATGAAAGAGGCACTCTTGTCTTTTTCACCACACACCTGGTGTGTACAGACCACGTGAAATAGTCTGTAATGTTTATGCTGAGGAGCTTAAAGCTGTTCACCCTCTCAACCCCAGATCCATTGATGTCAATGGGAGTTAACCTGTCTCCATTCCTCCTGTAGTCCACAACCATCTTTTTTGTTTTTGCGACATTGAGGGAGAGGTTGTTTTCTTGACACTATTGTGTTATGGTGATGACTTTTCTGTGGGCTGCATCATTATTATTTGAGATTAGGCCAATCAGTGTAGTGTCGTCAGCAAATTTAGTGAACAGATTGGAGCTGTAGGTGGCGACACAGTCATGGGTATACAGAGAGTAAAGGAGGGGGACTTAGTACACAGCCCTGAGGGGCAGAGGTGAGGAAGCCCACTCTTGCGATCTGATATGCCCAGTGAAGCAGTCTCTCAATTTACATTGGTAAACTCAATGTACAGGAGGCCACACCGGGAGCACTGAACACAGAACTTGAGCCCAACAGACTCTCAGTGATGTGTCGCCTCACCTGGAAGGGCTGTTTGGGTCCTGAATGGTAGTGAGAAAGGAGGTATTGGGGCAGGATGGGTCCCAGTTATGTCTGCCTGTTTGTTGGCTACATGGAACAGTCTACACTGGTGACCGTCCCGCACTTTTCCTACACTACATCAATGACTGCATTGGTGCTGCTTCCTGCGCCCGTGCTGAACTCATCAATTTCATCCACTTTGCCTCCAACTTCCACACGGCCCTCAAATTTCCCTTCCCTTTCTTGATCTGGCTGTCTCCATCTCCAGAAACAGCTGATCCACCAATGCCTATTACAAACCAATGGACTCTCACAGCTACCTGGACTATACCCCTTCCCACCCTGCTACTTGCAAGAATATCATCCCCTTCTCTGTTTCTCCTGCCTCTGCCGCATCTGCTCTCAGGATGAGGCTTTTCATTCAAGAACGAAGGTGATGTACTCCTTTTTCAAAAAAAAGGGGCTTTTCTTCCTTCATCATCAATGCTGACCTCAACTGCTTCTCTTCCACTTCAAGCACGTCTGCTCTTACCCCATCCTCCCTACCGATAGGGTTTCTCCTGCCCCCACCAACCACCCCACTAGCCTCTGTGTCCAGCACATAATTCTCTGAAATTTCTGCCACCTCCAATGGATCCCACCACCAAACACATCTTTCCCTCCTCCCCACTTTCTGCTTTCTGCAGGGATTGTTCCCTATGCAACTCCCTTGTCCTTTCATCCCTCCCCACTGATTGCCCTCCTGGCACTTATCCTTGCAAGTGGAACAAGTGCTACAGCCCTCCCTCACTACCATTCAGGGTCCCAAACTGTCCTTCCAGGTGAGGCGACACTTCTCATGTGAGTCTGTTGGGGTCATTTACTGTGTTTGGTGCTCCTGGTGTGGCCTCCTGTATATCGGTGAGACCCAACATAGTTTGGGAGACCGTATGCCAGAACAAGTGTGATCTCCCAGTGGCCACTCATTTTAATTTCACTTCCCAATCCCATTCCGATATGTCCATCCATGGCCTCCTTCACTGTTGGAATAAGGCCACACTTAGGTTGAAGGGACAACACCTTGTATTCTGTTTGGGTAGCCTCCAACCTGATGGCATGAACATCGATTTCTCAAACTTCCAACAATGCCTCCACCTCCCTCCCCTTCATCATTTCCTATCCCCTTGTCCCTCTGTTGTATCTCCTTCCCCACCCATTGCCTTCTGTCTCTTTCACTGATCAATTTCCTAACTCTTTGCTTCATCCCTCCCCCTCCAAGTTTCACTTATCAAATCGACTCCTCAGCTTTTACTCAGTCCTGCCTAAAGGTTTTGGCCGGAAACTACAACTGTACTTTTTTCCATAGATGCTGCCTGGCCTGCTGAGTCTCTCCAGCATTTTGTGTCTGTTCCTGAGATTCATTTTCTTGTGGGAACACTCAATAAATGCATTATAGAATAATAAGCAAAATAGAATGAATGAAAATCTTGGGAGATCAAGCGGTGTGCAAATGAGAACAAACTTGTACAAATACAAAAAGAAATAATAAATAAATTAGCTATCAATATCAAGACCATGAGCTGCAGAGTCCTTGAAAGTGAGTCCATAGGTTAGGGCAGGCATGGGCAAACTACGGCCCGGGGGCCATATGCTTTTTAATCCGGCCCGCAGAACTTGATGAAATTATATTAATAAACCTTGTTAACGTTTTTTCCCCACAATTCTGGCGTTTTCCCAATAGATGACACACCCTATATACATTGACCTTTGTTGAGGTGCAGCGTATTACTCCACATTTGCGCTTTACTCTTTGTTGGGCTCGACCTATTTGTGTGAACAGGCGTTCAGCATCATGAACATCAACAAAGCCAGCCACAGATCCAAGTTAACTGACCAACACCTCAGATCCATCCTGAGAATCGCCACAACAAAACTAAATCCAGACTTTGATGCGCTGGCTAAAAAGGGAGACCAACAACACTGTTCCCACTGAAATTAAAAATAAGTTTCTTCGTTGTGTTATGTAAAAAATGCATTTGAAAATATTTTTTTCAATAAGTCTTACATGTTACATGTCAGTTCTGTTAAGTGATGGACATGAGTAGTGCGCAGGTGCACGTACGTTCTCAAAATAAAAAATGCACTCCAGATCAAATAACGCGCTCCACATACTGGCGCGCTGTCACTGTTCTGTCCTTGTGCTGGTCGTTGTTGAGTTTTGGCACGGGACAATTGAATAAGAAGGAGCAGGACAAGTAGACCTGCATCTCCTACCGTTTCTGAAATAAAGACAGTCAGGAGGAGAGTGATGATGATAATATCTTGAAGAATAACAGAATTTTCAGTGCCTTAAAATAATAACTGTTACTATTTAAAAAAGCTGTATTTTATTCATTTAATTTTCAGTGTTTTAAAAGTCATTTCAATAAATAGCTAAATACCACGGGACTTCAAAGACAGATATTTTGTTGCAATGCATTTGTTCATTTTCAATTGAAATTAAAGCACATGTTTTCTACATATCCCATGATACTTTATTTTCTCTTATGAGGTGTATTACCAAAACACTCCGTCCATCTGCTCCTGGTCCGGCCCCCCTGTCAAATTTTAGAACCCTTTGTGGCCCACAAGTCAAAAAGTTTGCCCACCCCTGGGTTAGGGGAACAGTTCAGTGTTGGGCATGTGAAGTTATCCCCTTTGGTTCAAGAGCCTGGTGGATGAGGGGTAATAGCAGTTCCTGAACCTGGTGGTGTGAGTCTTGATGCTCCTGTACTTTCCTGATGACAGCAACAAGAAGGGAGCATGACCTGGGTGGTGGGGGCCCCTGATAATGGCTGCTGCTTTCCTGTGACAAGGTTTTGTGTAGATCCGCTCAATGGTGGGGAGGGCTTTACTGCTGATGCACTGGGCTGAAGCCACTAACGTTTTTAGGATTTCCCATTTTCCTTACTAGTCTGTGATGCAACTCTCCAACTCTCATCTATAGAAGTTAGTTAAAGTTTTAGATGTCATGCCAAATCTTTGCAAACTCTTAAGGAAGTAGAGCTGCTGCTGTACTTCCTTTGTAATTGCACTTGCCTGCTGGGCCCAGGACAAGCCCTCTGAAATGATAACACCGAGGAATTTAAAGTTGCTGACATGCAGGCAGACAAAATATTCATAAAGTAGAAGAGAGAATGCTGGAAATGTGTGGCTCATGTGTAGCATCTGTGCAGAGGGAAACATATAATATCTCAAGTTCATGCTTCGTCAGTCTTTCAGAATTTCACCCTCCCTCCAGAAATGGTAAGTATTTCAAACTTGAAGGCTCAATGGTGACATAGGAGTCAGTGTGACACTGTTACACTTAAGGGCGTCTGAGTTTAATTCCTGCGCCATTTGTAAGGAGTTTTTATGCTCTCCCCATGAGTGTGTGGGTTTCCTCCGGATGGTCCTGTTTCCTCACAGTCCAAAGACAAACCAGTTAGTAAGTTAATTGGTCATTGTAAATTGTCCTGTGATTAGGTTAGTGTTATATCAGGGTTACTGGGGGATGCTGGGTAGCATGGCTCAAAGGGCAGGAAGGGCCTATTCCGTGCTATATCTCCTAATAAATTTTATTTCGCTTTCCAGTGTCTTTGAATTTGCTTTGTTATATATTCCTAATGAAGTTCTAGAGACGTGCTTGTTCTCTTTAGTGTGAAAACTTAACAAAAGCCAAAGCTCACCTGATCAAGGACAGATTTTATTTACATTCCACCTTGTTTGTACTGATTTCTAAAAGAAAGGATCATATGCACACATTATCCACACCTTGCAGTTATTCTTAACATTCACCATTAATATTAGCATTGTTCAGTCACCAGGCAGTTCCCAGAAAATTTTATGGAATGAATTTCTGAAATATTTTAAACTCAGTGACCATCTTGAATATAAAATAAAGCTTACATTGTCAAACAACAGTTTATAATGGTGAGTTTCTATAGTATTTATTACTTGTTTTACCACACAATTCCTTGGTTGTAAAATTATTCAGCTCCATCATGGACACTAGCCTCCATATTACCCAAGACATCTTCAAGCAGCTGTGTCTCAGAAAGGTGGTGTCCATCATTAAGGACTCCCCTCAACTAGGACATTGTTACTATCAGGCAGGAGGTACAGAAGCCTGGAGACACACACTCAGTGATTCAGGAACAGCTTCTTCCCCTCTGCCATCAGGGAGGAGGTACAGAAGCCTGAAGCACACACTCAGTGATTCAGGAACTGCTTCTTCCCCTCTGCCATCCGATTCCTAAATGGACATTGAACCCCTGAACACGACCTCGCTTTTTTTTTGTTTTTATATTTCAGTTTTTGCTCTATTTTAAATTTAACTATTTAATATAGATATCTATTAAATCTCCCAATGTAGATCAGGGGATGTAGATAGTTGGAGGGATAGGTAGCGCTGAGGAAGCAATGCAATTGCAGCAGGACTTAGACAAATTGGAAGACTGGGCAAGAAAGTGGCAGATGGAATACAGTGTTGGGAAATGTATGATAATGCACTTTGGTAAAAGGAACAATAGTGCGGACTATTATCTAAATGGAAAGAAAATTCAAACATCAGAGATGCAAAGGGACTTGGGAGTCCTTGTGTAAGACTCCCAGAAGGTTAATTTACAGGTTGAGTCTGTGGTAAAGAAGGCAAACGCAATATTGGCATTCACTTCAGGGGGATTAGAATATAAAATCAAGGAGATAATGCTGAGACTTCATAAGATATTAGTCAGGCCACACTTGTATGGTCAACAGTTTTGGGCCCCATATCTCAGAAAGGTTGTGTTGTCATTGGAGAGAGTCCAGAGGAGGTTCACGAGGATTATTCTGGGAATGAAGGGGTTAACATGTGCGGAGTGTTTGGCAACTTTGGGCCTGTACCCACTGAAATTTAAAGGAATGTGTGGGCATCTCATTGAAACCTACCGAAAGATGAAACGATCAGATAGGATGGATGTGGAGAGGATGTTTCCTGTGCTGGGGGTATCCAGAACTAGAGGGCACAGCCTCAAAATTAAGGGGTGACTCGTTTAAGCAGAAGTCAGGAGAATTTTTTTTTTGGCCTGAGAGTAGTGAATCTGTGGAATACTCTGCTGCAGACTGCAGTGGAGGACAAGACTGTGGGTATATTTAAAGCGAAAATTGATAGTTTTCTGATCGGTCAGGATGTAAAAGGTTATGATGGGATGACGGAGCAGAATGGGCTGATGGGCTGAATAGTCTCATTCTGCTCCTTTGCCTTATGGTGTAATTAGCAGGATGGTCACAAGCGCAAATGTCAACAATCAAACTTAAATAAAAGTGAACATATGAACAGACTTAATAATTGACAACAGAACAAGGAGAGTGGGATGTTGTGCAGGGATATTTAGGGTCCTTAGTGGATATTTTATTTGTAGGCTATTATCTTTCAAAATTCAGTGTCTAACCTTGGATGCTATTAAAAATGTTTTTAGTTATTCGCACTACTGCAGTTTGAACTGTTCCACAGTGGATACAAAAGTTTGCCTTATCAATCAGGATAGGAAGCTTGCATTAACGTCCAGAAAAGCTCTACGCTATTACAGCCTGGGGCATCAGAGTTCAGAGTTCAAATCCGGCATCCTCCGGAAGGAGCTTGCACATTCTTTCCCGTGTGCGTGTGGGTTTCCTCTGGGTGCTCTGATTTTCTCCCACAGTCCAAAGACGTACTAGTCAGTAGAGTAATTGGTCATTTTAGGTTATCCCATGATTAGGCTAGGATTAAATTGGTGGGTCGAAGGGCCTGTTCTGCACAGTATCTCTAAATAAATAGGCCTTGATGCTCAATCCTGTAGGTGTTTCAAGAACTTGATAAGTTTTCCAATTTAGCTTTTATAAAGTTTCCCTGAGCAGCTAAGAGCAAGTCTGCCTTTTACGTCATGTATTCATTACAAGGAAATAGGTATATATTTTAGATCTGGGCTTGCATACCATGAGAACGGGTAACTAGTAAAGAAATTAGTCAGAAAAAAGCAATACCGGTGGTGTGGACTTCCACATTGCTTGAAAGTCATCTGATTAATTCTGAAACTACACTTAAATGTAAAGCTCATGGAGATATGAGAATGATTTCCCCGAAGTAAATTGGGAAATTGGATGATGAAGATTAATAGCAGGACACTGTTGGTTGGGCTTGACCATGGATGTTGCGTCCAAGCTGTCATACATGAGTCAAGCCAGTATGATATGGAGAGTAAGCCAAAGCAACAGCGAAGATCAGTTCTGTTTGGCGCCAGTGGCGTCTCAGGAGTTGCCAGTCAGTGTTGAACTGAATGAAATACTGCCTTAGGGATTCTTGCTCTGGATTTTTCCTCAGGGTTTATTCCCAAAGTCTTCCTATGAGTGGGCACAGTTGCAAGGCAGCAGAGGTTTGAGATCAGAGTTTTCCTTCTCCTAGATGAGCTGCCAACCACAACTGACAAGCCCCATCTGCCCAAAGCGATTGGTTTGAAGGTGTCAGTAGCCCGCCTTTGACTCTTCTCCTGTCGGTAGAATCAGTTCCGCCGGGTTTAGCAGCTAAGCCACACATGAAGGCCAGGAGCTGGACTTCGTTGTAAGAGGCTGTTTGAGACGCACGCCATTGGGAGCATTTAATAGGCAGTGGGAGCTTATCCCCACTACCACCTCCCCCCAACCCCCACCCTGGCTATGACAACCTTAAGGAACCTGAAGATCAATAAGCAAAAGCAATTATTTAAATTCTCAATACACCTGGAGTTGTAATGGTGTACAGGAAATCTGTTAAAATGCCTGGAGATGCTCAGTTCAGACATAGCCTATGAAGACGGAAACAGTTAATAGTTCAGGCCTGATGCTCCATAATCAGGCAAGAGGTAAATGAGTTTAAGGTGCAGAGAAGGTTGAGTGAGGACATTAAGCTGGTAAAAATCAACAACAAACCAACCCCTTTCCTCCCTTACACCCACACTCACACTGACACAGTCTCACTCACACACACACACAGTCACATCTATGTGCATACCCATGCACAAACATGTGCACACACAGACACCCACACACACATTCACATGCATTCACACACACCCACACACACACATGCACGCACACACTCACACGCATACACATGCACACTCACGCTCCAACCCGGGGCAGGCTCCTCCAGTGTCCAGTGGTCCTGTGTACACGCAGTTTTTGGAGGCTCCTCCAGTGGTCCTGTGTACTCACAGTTTTTGGAGGCTCCTCCAGTGTCCAGTGGTCCTGTGTACATGCAGTTTTTGGAGGCTCCTCCAGTGTCCAGTGGTCCGGTGTACTCACAGTTTTTGGAGGCTCCTCCAGTGGTCCTGTGTACTCACAGTTTTTGGAGGCTCCTCCAGTGTCCAGTGGTCCTGTGTACTCACAGTTTTTGGAGGCTCCTCCAGTGTCCAGTGGTCCTGTGTACTCACAGTTTTTGGAGGCTCCTCCAGTGTCCAGTGGTCCGGTGTACTCACAGTTTTTGGAGGCTCCTCCAGTGTCCAGTGGTCCTGTGTACTCACAGTTTTTGGAGGCTCCTCCAGTGTCCAGTGGTCCGGTGTACTCACAGTTTTTGGAGGCTCCTCCAGTGTCCAGTGGTCCTGTGTACTCACAGTTTTTGGAGGCTCCTCCAGTGTCCAGTGGTCCTGTGTACTCACAGTTTTTGGAGGCTCCTCCAGTGTCCAGTGGTCCTGTGTACTCGCAGTTTTTGGAGGCTCCTCCAGTGTCCAGTGGTCCTGTGTACTCGCAGTTTTTGGAGGCTCCTCCAGTGTCCAGTGGTCCTGTGTACTCACAGTTTTTGGAGGCTCCTCCAGTGTCCAGTGGTCCTGTGTACTCACAGTTTTTGGAGGCTCCTCCAGTGTCCAGTGGTCCTGTGTACACGCAGTTTTTGGAGGCTCCTCCAGTGTCCAGTGGTCCTGTGTACTCACAGTTTTTGGAGGCTCCTCCAGTGTCCAGTGGTCCTGTGTACTCACAGTTTTTGGAGGCTCCTCCAGTGTCCAGTGGTCCTGTGTACACGCAGTTTTTGGAGGCTCCTCCAGTGTCCAGTGGTCCTGTGTACTCACAGTTTTTGGAGGCTCCTCCAGTGTCCAGTGGTCCTGTGTACACGCAGTTTTTGGAGACTCCTCCAGTGTCCAGTGGTCCTGTGTACTCACTGTTTTTGGAGGCTCCTCCAGTGTCCAGTGGTCCTGTGTACACACAGTTTTTGGAGGCTCCTCCAGTGTCCAGTGGTCCTGTGTACACGCAGTTTTTGGAGACTCCTCCAGTGTCCAGTGGTCCTGTGTACTCACTGTTTTTGGACCTTTGGGCTGCAACTTCTGGACTTCTGGTTGGCCTTTGGTATCACCACCAGAGCTCGTTGATGCAGGACCCCAGACTCCAACCCTCAATCTCAGGACTAGCTGATGATGGGACCTGGTACTCAGATCGAGGTGGAACTTTATAGTGAACAGCAGGGCTCCGGGGAAGGAATATTCTGGAACAGATGGACCTGGTTCACTGAACAGGGAGTGACAGATGGACAGGGTGGTGACGAAGGCTTTGGACACATAAATCAGGGCATTGAATACAAAATCCTGAAGACATGGAGCGGCTCTACAAAACACTGGTGAGGTCACATTTGGAATATTATGTTCAGTTTTCGTTGTTCTGCTCTAGGAAAATGTTACTAAACTGGAAAAAGTTCAGAAAAGATTTATCCAGATACTGCCAGGTCTTGAGGGACTGAGTTTATAGCGAGTGTTAGCACAGTTAAACTTTATTCCTTGGAGTGTAGGAGACTGAGCCATGATCGAATAGGCGTGTATAAAATCATAAAAGGAACAGAAAGGGAAAATGCGCGCAGTTTTCCCTCCCACGGCTGGAGAAACAAGAACTTCAGAGTTACAGTGAGAGGGGAAACATTTAAGAGGAACTTAAAAAGCAACTACTTTTTCAAACTGAGGGCAGTATTTACGTGGAATGAGCTGCCAGAGGAAGTGGTTGGCGCAGGTACATTAACTTTTTAAAAGACAGCTGGATGGATTGAAAAGGTTCAGAAGATTAGTTGGTGGGACAATCATTAGGCTTGGAAGGTGCATCTTGGTCAGCATGGACCAGATAGGAAGAAGACCTGTTTCTGTGCTGTATAACCACGTGGGAAGTACTGAGACAGAAGGAACAAAAGCAACAGAGAAGTAATTATGATTAATTTTTAAATGGTACTGGCTTAAAATATTGCAAATCAAAAATAGTAATCCTGAAGATTTGGAAGGAAGTGAAGGGAGGAGAGGAAGTAGTCTTGCTTTTGGTTTCAGAAAGGATATCCTTTGTGGGACAAATAGAACACGAGCAAACAAACAAATCATACAATCGAGTATCTACAGGTAATTCCAGACAGAAGTGATCAACGAAAGTAAACTTCGGTCTGTGCATTCAGAGACTGAAAAATGCTAATGGGAAGTAAGCAAATAGCAGGATTTTTTAAACAAATGTTTATGAATGTCATAAAAGAAAGCACGAACAAGCAACTAAAGTTTTTAAGGAATAAGGGCAAGTTAAGTCATTAACATTCAAAAAGAAATAAAACTTCCATCCATGTACCAGGTATTTAAAGTTGCCCAACTTTAAATACATGGATGGAAATTACAATGGACATTTACAAAATGGAGAAGATAACAGCATCTGATAACCATAAGCTGGAACAATTTGATTCATACTGGGAAAAATGGTTTAACTACTTAATACCAGTGGTTTAGGGCTCATGTGAGTTTTGTAAAATTGTAGCACTTCCATCAAACGTCTTGCTTGCTGGCTTTTCAGGTATTACTGGGTTGCATAGGAGGCTGTATGTCCTAGCACCCATTAAGCTAAGAAGTGTAGGAACTTTATTTTACTCCTCCACATTGCTTGCGTTACATTACAGTCCAACCCACTCGATATACGACTCCCAGTGTTCATTAGCGCTATCAAATTCGACAACTTTCCCAACTGAAGCCAACGCCACGTTATTTTGACCTTACATCGCGACTTACGGGTTCTTTGGTTTCATGTGATGTGTGTGTGTGTGTGTGTGTGTGTGTGTGTGTGTGTGTGTGTGTGAGAGAGAGAGAGAGAGAGAGAGAGAGAGAGAGAGAGAGAGAGAGAGAGAGAGAGAAGAGAGAGAGAGATTAAATGTAATAATGGAAAAGTCGTATTGCTTCATCTGATAATAAGAGAATATTTTCCAAAAAATACCACATCCTGCTGGCCGTTACTTGTCATTTGAGACGAAAGTAGAACCAATAGATTTTGTGCTTCTGCTTTACTTATAGCTAGTATTCTAAACCCAATTAGAGATGGCCCTTTTGCGTCTACAAAGTGGAAGAATATCTCTTATGATAGTTTTATTAATTATTTGGTGGACACACATGGTACGAGGTAAGAGCATTTTTATATCGGTCAATATCTTCTTTAACTCTGGAGACCATGTATGTATTCATAAGTTGATTAAAATGCATAAAATCATAAAAATTATAGCATTGAAGGTCATTTAACATAATATGCCTGTGTTCTTTGGATTAATGTCCAGTTGTAACTTGTCCTGTTCTGTTTGATGTTAGGATAATCTTTCTAATTATGGGTAAGAACTGGCATACAAACAATTATGTACAAAAGCTCGGTTTGAAGTAAATTTCCTATCAAAGTACGTATACAATATCTCATCATCTACGACCTTGAGATTCATTTCTTCTAGGCATTCACAGTAGAACATAAAAACAAAATAGAATTAACGAAAAACTACACATGACAACAGAAGCACAACCAGTGTGCAAAACAAAGACAAACTGGACAAATACAAGAAAACAATTAAGTAATTAATTAATAGATTGATAAATAGATAATAAATAAAAACACAAATCAATCAATCAATTAATCTGAGAACAAGAGTTGTAAAGACATTGAAAGTGTGTCCATAGATGGTGGAATCAGTTCAGTGTTGGGGTGAGTGAAGTTATCCATGCTGGTTCAGGAGCCTGATGGTTGAGGGTAATAACTGTTCCTGAACCTGGTGATGTGGATCCCAAGGCTTCTGTATCTTCTTCTTGAAAGCAATGAGAAGAGAAGATGGCCTGGATGATCATTCATGTAACACGTAAGTAATGTTACTTGTACACAACCAATGGACTCACTTTCAATGACTTTTCATCTCGTGTTCTTGATTTTTAATTGCTTATTTATTATTATTATTATTTCTTCTTTTTGTATTTGTAGAGTTTGTTGTCTTCTGCCCAAGTTAGGCCATCGTTCATTGATTCTGTTATGGTTATTATTCTGTAGGTTTATTGAGAAAATGAACCACAGGGTTGTATTTGGTAATAAATTTACCTTTAACTTTGAGCTTTAATGTTACATGAATGATAAATGAAAATTATTGTGTTGTCTACATTTATTTATTGATGAAGAACAAATATTACACCTGGTTAATTTGTGTTTTTCTTCATAAGTACAGTTATCTGAGTGTTTTATAGCAAAGAAACTTATTGAAAAATAGGATCAGACGTCATCTGAACACTCATAGAATCATAAAATAATACAGGTCAAGTCAAGACCACTTACCAATTGCATTTACATTTGTTCTCTGTAAGAGCTATAAAACTTGTATAGCCATTTCCACGTATAATTAAAATTTCCAAGTAACATTTTATTTATCAAAAACCTATATGATTTTTATCACTGGAAAATCTGTCTCCCCTCTTTGATTGACAATAGCTGCAATTGCCTCATTCTTCACTTACAGAGACTCTTGTATCAGTTTAAAGAACCTTTTTAGTGTGTCTATGATTTAGACATTGTTCTTCTGGTCTGGCAACCAACACAGAATAATCGTTCTAAACTGGACCGGCACAGATCAGCTTTCGGAACTGGATACTCTTGTTTCAGCTTCTTTTGTTATGCAAAGAGAAAGTGCACAGCATGGTTGGCTGATATGCCTGAGTGTGGACAGAGGATGGCTCGGTGGACATCTTTGGTTGTGTGGCAATGTTCAAGGGTGATTAGTGAGACAGGAAACACTCTTGAAGAACAGTCCTCTCCAAGCCTTCCCTGGTAATGCTCCCCAGCTCTTCCTTTGCTGCATTGACAACTACATTGGTGTTGCTTCATACACCCATGTTGAGCTCGTCAATGTCATCAACTTTCCCTCCAATTTCCACCCTGCCCTTAAATTCACTTGTGATGCCTCCCTCCCCTTTCCCAATCTCTTTATCTTCATCTCTGGAGATGAAGTGTCTTCCAACATCTTTTATAAGCCTACAGATTCTCACAGCTATCATGGCTATACCTCTTCCCACCTCCTATAAAAATGCTATTCCTTTATCTCATTTCCTTTGACTCTGTTCCTTGCATGAGGCTCTCCTTTCCAAAACATCAGAGAAGTCCTCCTTCTTCAAAGAACAGGGTTTCCCTTCCTCCAGCATTGATGTTGCCCTCACCTGCATCTGCTCCCTTTACTGGACATCTACCCTCACCCTGTCTTCCCACTGCTTTAACAAGGGTAGAGTTCTTCTTGTCCTAACCTACTACCCAAGAGTCTCCGCATCCAACATACCATTCTCCACCAAGTCTGCCATCTCCAAAGGGATCCTACCACCAAACCCATCTTTTCTTCTCCCCATTCTCTGCTTCCTCCCTCTGTGATTCCCTCCCCACTCATCTCCCTCCAGGCACCTAACCCTACAAATGATCAACATTCTACAGCTGGCCATTCATCTCCTCCCTCACCTCCGTTCAGGGCCCCAATCTTGCAGGGTTTCTGTACCTTCCCCTGCAAAAGGATTCTTGACTTCCTAAGTGGAAGACCACAATCTGTGTGGATTGGTGATAATATCTCCTCCTTGCTGACGATCAACACTGGTGAACCTCAGGGATGTGAGCTTAGCCCACTGCTCTACCCCCTCTATACCATGATTGTGTGCCGAGGTGCAGGTCAAATGCCATCCATAAATTTGCTGATGATACAACCGTTATTGGTAGAATCTCAGTTGGAGATCAGAGGGCATACAGGAGTGAGATATACCTGCTAGTGGAATGGTGTTGCAGCAGCAACCTTGCACTCAATGTCAGTAAAATGAAAGCTGATAGTGGACTTCAGGAAGGGTAAGACGAGGGAACACAAACCAATCCTCATCGAGGGATCAGAAGTGGAGAGAGTGAGCAATTTCAAGTTCCTGGCAGGACTGGATTAACCCAGTAGGAAAAGTAGCATATGCCATGGGCCCTGCGTTTTCACCCACACTAAATACTTGCAAACTGCAGTCTGGTGAAATCAGCATTCTCACCGTATTCTCACAACTGTTACAGTGAGTTTTTTGTAGATGATTCATCTACACTTAAATAAATGACTACAGCAATCAGTCTTCTGTTCTTTGATAAAGTACTGTGGATTGAGTTCATAACAATGCATTTCCTAAAAGCTGTGAACCCCGTTTCATTTCTAACAATGGATCTCTGGCACCTCTGATTACTTGCCTACTTAATTTACTTTATTGTCAGCAAACAATTGATACTAGAGCGTACAATCATCACAGCGATATTTGATTTTGCGCTTCGCGCTCCCTGAAGTACAAGTCGAAGTAAATATAATAAAAATTTAAATTCTAAATCGTAATTAGAAAATAGAAAAGGGGAAGTAAGGTAGTGCAAGTCATGTCTGGGTATTTGGAAGGTACGGCCCAGATCCGGGTCAGCATGCCACCAGGTTCTTAATTTCCTCTCTGTACTCAGACTCATCATTACCCAAGATACAGCCTACAATTGTGGTGTCATCAGCAGACTTATGTATTGAGTTTGATGGAAACTTGGCTACACAATCATGGGTGTACAGTGAGTACAGCAGGGGGCTGAGTACACAGCCTTGTGGGGCACCCTTGCTCAGAGTGATTGTAGAGGAGAGCTTGTCCCCTATTTTTACAGCCTGGGTGATGCACCATCAATAACTCTCAGAGACGGGAGGCGAGAGATAGGCTTTTATTAGCTGGAAGAGAGAGCACAATCAGCAGCAAGAGACCATCACACAACATCCTGGAGACTGAGGGAGGAGCAGTGCCTCCAATCGCCTTTATACAGGGGTCTGTGGGAGGAGCCACAGGAGCAGTCAGCGGGGGGGCGTGTCCAGACAGGTATATGTAGTTCACCACACGGGGTCCTGTCTGTGAGGAAGTTGAAGATCCAGCTGCAGATCTGAGTGCTAAGACCCAGGTTCCGGAGCTCAGGAATCAGTTTATTTGGAATGATGGTATTAAAGGCAGACCTGTAGTCAATGAGTCAATGAAAGGGAGCCTTACATATGCGTCTTTATTCTCCAGGTGTTCTAAGAAGGAACAAGAATATGAATTCTTGAACTCTGAGACAAGAATGCTAAGTTTACAGGTAGTTGCGAAGACACCATATCTATGCTTTTTGAATATGAACTGCCCTCTATGTTAGCACATAACATACCAAATAATGTATTATAAATTTTAACTTGCATTCCTAAAGGCCATGAATGCTAGCTTAGGCATACTGGCACTGCAGAATTAATTTAATCAAAAGATGTGAAAACTTCAAACTATTGTCTATAATTATGAACTGTCCTTTGTGTTTAGCAAATAAATATCGAGCCACAATCACAAGGCAGTTAGACATGTTCTGCCAGGGGTCTGTACCTGCTGTAACCTTGTTTTGTCAAGTAAAGAAACTGCCTTGTACCTACCGGTAACGCAACGCTCCATGATTTCATACACACCACAACGACGATGATCTGGCAACGCTGTTGTTTTCATGTAGATAGCAATGAGCAATAGAGCCAGAGATATTGGACGTCATTATGCTTCTGGAAGTGCAAAACGTAAAGCGAAGGAAGAAAAGGAAAGAAGAGACCAACTTGTGATATCAAAAACACGTAAGTTGACAGAATATTTTGATGTTCATGGAGATGGTGGTGGTGCTATAACGTCTGAAGCTGGAAATATAGGAACAACTAGTACTAGTGTGGCAGAAGGCACGATACAGCAACAGCCAGCATCCATTGAGTGTGAAAGAATGAGTGAAAAGAACAAGTACTCTACTGATATTGGTGAATGGCCAACCAATCTAGATGATAGTGATCGTGAATATTAGATAGCCAAGGGAAGTGTTGAACATCAACACGCTGAGAGTGTCGTAGGTAGAAACGGGAAGTGCGGGTGTGGGAACTATGAGGTTGGTGGCAGTGAATGGGAGATCCCCAGAGCTGATAAGGTTGGTGATGGTGTGGGAGACATTGGCCTGGTGCTCCTTAGTGGGGGTAGAAACAGGAAGTCCAGGGTGTTGAAGGTAGAAACAGGAAGTGCGGGGTGTGGGAAGGTTCTCTTCATCCATGCGATTGTGCGACAGTGAAAATAAACCTCGGCACTGTCAGAAGTCTTGTTTTACATATCTTCATAAACCTACAAACAAACAACATGCAAGAAGTTGTTTATGCTCTTCAGAATGCAAAGGAAGCCTATTCTGTTTCCCAAGCGAGGTTATGACTTCAGGATGTTCATCGAAGTTTAGTGAAGAGGGGTTTAATGACTGGAAAAATGCAAGCAGTCTATTACATTGCCATGAAGAAAGTTCCTCACACAGACAAGCTTTAATTTCACTGTCGATGTGCAAAAACAAAGCTAAATGTGTCGATTCCCACCTTGTGAAAGAAATGGAGACTGAACAAAAGTATTGGCGCACACTTCTAGAGCGAATAATTGAAGTTGTAAAGTTTTTAGCAGAACGCGGGCTTTCATTTCGTGGTAGTGATGAAACTGTTGGCTCTCCTCATAATGGAAATTACTTGGGGTTGTTAGAATTACTGGCCAAGTTTGACCCTTTTCTGGCAGAGCATATAAATGCTCTTGCAAACCAAGGAAGGGGGCATAAATCATACCTATCTGAAACAACATGTGAGGATCACATCAGTCTGATTGGATCCAGCATACATTATCAGTGAAGTGAGGAAATACAAGTACTGTCCTGGTTCATTGGTTTCTACCCCAGATATATCTAATGTGGACCCGCTGACTTTGACTGTGCGCTATCTTTTGCTGTGTGGACCAGTTGAAAGATTCGTGAAGTTTTTGCATATGGAAGGTCATAGTGCTGAACAGCTTGCTCAAAGTTTACTTGACTTTTTAAAGGAAAATGACATTGATATAAAAGACTGCCGTGGTCAAAGTTATGACAATGCCAGCAACATGAGTGGCAAGTACAGTGGCTTACAAGCACGAATTAAAGAGCTGAATGAGTTTGCAGATTACATTCCATGTTTTGCACATTCACTAAATTTGGTTGGAAAATGTGCTGCAGAATGTTGTCAAGAATTTTCTTTCAATTTGTAGAAAACCTGTACACAGTTTTTTCTGCTTCTACTTATCGGTGGGATCTCCTTTCTGCTGCACTATCTGATGGTGGTGCTCATTTGCCCATTGTGAAAAGAATGTCAGATACCAGGTGATCAGCTTGTGCAGATGCAACAAAAGCACTTTTACACAGCTTTTCTGCAATAAAACAAGCCTTGGATGACATTTCAAATAACAATGATCAGAAGGCAGAGTGTCGACAACAGGCTTGTGGACTACTTGATGAACCATGATGAAACTGGAAACAGGAATAATGATCATATTGTGGAATCAAGTATTATAGCGTTTTCAAATGACCAGTGCTTCTTTGCAATCTTCTGGCCAAGACGTGAACACAGCTTGTGCACTCAATGAATCCTTGCATGGATATTTTCAAGCTATGCGGTCTACTTTTTCAGACATCGAGCAAAAAGCCAAGGATCTGACTAAGTGTGAAGATTCTCAACAGCAAACTCTAAGAAAACACAAGCAAAATCGCACATATGATGATTTCAGTGGTTCTAGCACTCTTGATCCACTTGTTGAATCTCAAATGTCTTCTCAGAAGTTTAAAAGCCGAACATTTCTTCCCATTATTGACAGCTTGCTTTCTGCCCTGTCAAAAAGGCAGAAAGCTTATCTAAAGGTGAGTGGTGTTTTTGGATTCCTTCATCAGTTACAGTCGTATACACCTGAAGAGATCGTAAAGAGGTCGTCAAATCTTAATAAATCATATGTGGAAGATCTGGAAGAAAGTCTTGATGAAGAATTTGTGCAGTTTACTGAACTGTTGAAAACTCACCTTGCTTCTCATATTGGCCTTGTAGGGTTACAGTTGTACAGTTTGATAAGTGACAATTCTTTGGAGTCATGTTTTCCAAATGTAGAAAATGCCTTGCCCATCTATTTGTCACTCATGGTTACCAACTGCAGTGGAGAACGCTCAGTTTCAAAACTGAAAAGGATTAAAAATTAACTAAGGAGCACCGTGGGTCAAAACAGATTGAACAATCTCACTCTAATGAGCATTAGACATGAACTTCTGCGTGAAATAGACATTTCCAGTATCATCAACCAATTTGCTCATTCTAAGTCTAGAAAATGTGACTTTTAAATTGTAGTCGTGTTACTTTTGACATTTGAAATTGATACCTACATGTAAGTAATACTATTACTGAAGTGTCAGACATTTGCCGTATCTGGCTGTACAGCAAATGAAAAAAATTGAATTACTTTACTATTCGTGTTTTAATACTTATGTGCATTTTTAAAAATTTAGGGCCCCTTTATAACATATGCTACAGGCCCCGCACCAGCTTAATCCGTCCTTGGTTACTGGGTGTCAAGATCTCTGAGGATCTAACCTGGTCCCAACATATCGATGCAGCTATAGAGAAGGCAAGACAATGGCTATATTTCATTAGAATTTTGAGGAGATTTGATTTGTCACCCAAAACACCCGAAAGATGTACTGCGAAGAGCATTCTGACTGGCTGCATCACTGTCTGGAGTGGGGGTGGGGGCGTGGTGGCAGCTACTGCGCCAGATCGAAAGAAGCTACAGAAAGTTTTAAAATTAGTCAGCTCCATCTTGGGTACTAGCCTCCGTAGTAACCAAAACATCTTCAGGGAGCAGTACCTCAGAAAGGCGACATTCATTATTAAAGACCCCCAACCCAGGACATGCCCTTTTCTCACTGTTACCATCAGGTAGGAGGTACAGAAGCCTGAAGGCACACACTCAGTGATTCAGGAACAGCTTCTTCCCCTCTGCCATCCGATTCCTAAATGGACATTGAACCCATGTGCACCAGCTGACTTCTTTTTTAAAATATATATTATTTCTTTCTTTGCACTATTTTTAATCTATTCAATATACATTATTGTAATTGATTTATTTCTTTTAATTTTTTTTTCTTTCTGCATTATCATGTATTGTATTGTACAGCTGCTGCTAAGTTAACAGATTTCATGACACACACCAGTGATAATAAACTTAATTCTGATTCCGATTCAAACAGTCCTTCCAGGTGAGGCTACACTTCACCTGCAAGTCTGTTGGAGTCATCTATTGTATCCAGTGGTCCCGATGCGGCCTGCTCTATATTGATGAGACCCGTCTTAAATTGGGGGACTGCTTTGTTAAGAACCTGAGCTCCATCCACCAAAAACAGAACCTCCAAGGCCAGAAATGGCCAAACATTTTAATTCCCATTTCCATTCCCGTTCCAACATGTCGGTCCATGACCTCCTCTTGTGACACGATGACGCCACCCTCAGGGTGGAGGAACAACACCTTATATTCTGACTGGGTATCCTCCAACCTGATGGTATGAATATCGATCTCTTCTTCCAGTAAAAAAATTACTTCCTTCCCCTCCCCTCTTCTTCTATTCCCCACTCTGTCCTCCTAGCTCTTTTCACCTGCCTATCACCTCCCTCTGATGGCTCCCCTCCTTCCCTTTCTCTCCTCTGTTATCAGATTCCCAATCCTTCACCTTCCCCACCCACTTGGCTTCACCTACCACCTTCTAGCTCAACCTCTTTCCCATTCCCTCCACCTTTTCACTTTGGTATCTTCCCCCTTCCTTTCCAGTCATGATGAAGGGTCTCAGCCCGAAATGTTGACTGTTTATTCATTTCCATAGATGCTGCCCGACCTGCAGAGCTCCTTTAGCATTTTGTGTGTCTCTTGAGGCTGACCTGGTTAAAATCACTGGTAATGATAAAAGTGGGGGTTCCCATTTCAAGGAGTTGACTGCTGAGTATACATTCAGCTGCCACTTTATTAGGTACACCTGCTCATTAATGCCAATATCTAATCAGCCAATTGCGTGACAGCAACTCAATGCATCACAGCATGCAGACGTGGTCAGGAAATCAGGTTGTTGTTCAGACCAAACATCAGAAAGGGGAAAAAAAGTGATCTAAGTGTCTTTGACCATGGAATGATTGTTGGTGTCAGACGGGGTTTTCCAAGCTGCTGATCTACTGGGATTTTCACACACAACAGTCTCTGGAGTTTACTGAGAACGGTGTGAAAAACAAAAAAAAAATTCCAGTGAGCAGCAGTTCTGTGGGTAAAAATGCCTTGTTACTGAGAGAGGGCAGAGGAGAATGGCCAGACTGGTTAAAGCTGACAGGAAGGTGCCAGAAACTCAAATAACTACAAATTACAACAGCGGTGTGCAGAAAAGCATCTCTGAATGCACAACACATTGAAGTGGATGGGCCACAGTAGCAGAAGACCACAAATGTACACTCAGTAGCCGCTTTATTAGGTACATGAAGTACCAAATAAAACAGTCACTGAGTGTATTTGCCTTTGCAACCTCATCCAAATCATGCATGGAAATTGAAATGTGAAAAGCAAGCAAATGTTTTTAAACTTTGCCCATTTTCAGAACATTTATTAATGAATACCCTTTCCCTCTTTCAATGAATTTTTTAAATTCCTTGCCCCTTTGTCTTTATTAGCAGGTTTATTGATTTTAGTGATAAGCACAGTATCAGACGTCATTTGAAGAAACGAGTACGCAATGTCCACTCATTGATTTTCCAGATTTGTGGAGTCAGTTCTCCAAAGGACTCCTTTAGAGACAGAGTCACACAGCACAGATACAGGCCCTTCGGCCCATCTGGTTCATGCCAACCAAGATGACCACCCAAGATAGTCCCATCTGCCCGATTACTCTAAACCAGGGGTTCAATGGTTCAATTTAACATCAGAGAATGTAGATAGTACACAACCTGAAATTCTTACTCTTTGCAGACATCCACAAAACAAGAAACTTCGTAGAATGAATGATAAAAGCATCAAAGCTCTGAACTCCCCTCACCCTTTGCACAAGCAGCAGCAGAAGCCTCGACCTTCCCCATCAGCAGAAGCACTGACCCCCCCCCCCCCTCCACCATACAAGCAATAGCAAAGCCCCCATAGACCATGATCTAGAGTCCATAACCCAGCGTTTTGGTATCTCAGACAGGCTGTCTCTCTCCATGAAGGGAGAGAGAGTTCATTCTCTTGCAACGAGAGCAGAGACCAACAACTCACTGTTCCAAAGTTACACTTACTGTCTAAAGGGAGACAGAGAGAGAGCAGAGGTCTTCTTCCAACAGCAGCACATACCGCCCGCTGTCCCGATGTGTCAGTCTCCCAACCTTTTTTATGCCATGGACCCTAACCATTAACCAAGGGGTTCATGGACCCCTGCAACCCTTCCTATCCGTGTTCCTGTCAGGAGGTCTTTTTACTGTACCTACCTCAACCCATTCGTTCTGGCAGACTGTTCTATGTACTGACCACCGTCTCCTGACATTTGCTGATTTTTCTGGTATTTATTCAAAGAAAATAAAAATTGTATTTAAAATGTTCCACAACAATAATAGAAAACTAAAGTTTTCAATCTTTAGAATTGGGTTTATTACCCTTGGTATTTAGAGAAGCAACACAGCAACCCTTTCAGGACAATTACACTCCTATGACCAATCAACCCGCTAACCTGTACTTCCAGAACGCCCAGGGAAAATCCACATGGAGAAAGGGGAATGTACAAACTCCTTACAGGCAGTGGTGGGAATTGAACCTGGGTCGCTGGGGATGCAATAGTGTTACACTAACAACTGTACTACCCTGGATCCAATTCAGCACAAAAAGATTAAAAGCAGAATAATAATTATAGGCGGGTTGGTGACGTAGTGGTATGGGCGCTGGAGTTCGGGGCGAGAGGTTCGAATACAGCCGACTCCTTCAGCAGGAGGTAAGGGCACGCGCGCGCGCGCACACACACACACACACACACACTCACTCACTCACTCACTCACTCACACACTGTGGTGAACTATGTGCCTGTCGGGACACGCCCCTGCTGACTGCTCCTGTGGCTCCTCCCACAGGCCCCTGTATAAAGGAGACCTGCGGCCTGAAGATCGGCCTCAGTCTCCAGGACCTTGTATGATAGACACTCACTCCTGGTTCCTTCTTCCAGTCAATAAAAGCCGATATCTCGCCTACGTCTCAGTGTGAGTTATTGATGGTGCATCACACACACAAACATACACACACACTCACACTTGTTTATCCAGGAGTGTCTGTACATAAGGTGACTGACAGGAAATGATGAGGTACTGGAGTTTTGGTCAACTTTACTGCTTTACCATTGTAACCCACCTAATGTATATTCCATTAACTTAGCAATCTTTACTACTTTTGTTTAGGTCAGAGTCCCAGCAGATGTCAGCCGAGGCTCAATTACTCAAGATCCACACTTTACGCAGCGGAAGGCGGTGTCCTCTCTTTCCAGTGCAATGCCACCTACTGTGGGAAGAATTCCTCGAAACCCAGGTTGTACTGGTGCAAGCAGAAATTAAACAGCTGTACGGCATTGCTTCATTTGGACGAATTTGCAAATCGGACCAAGATGAGTTCGTATTTTGGGTCTGGTACATTGACTTCCTTACTTCAGATATCTCCAGTTCTCATTAAACACTCGGGAAAATATCAGTGTCGGGCCCAGTTCCCCAACTTTGATCAGATCACTGCGATGGGCCACCTGATAACGGCTCTAGTCATCAGTAAGTACAAGAACACTGAGTGTATGAAGTTACTGTCGTCACTGATAAGCCAGTCTCCAACAGCTCGCACTTATTCCTCAATCACAGTTCATTTACTTGTTATGCTGAGAATGGCGCAGCCAGTCACTCAACTGTTCCGAAGTAACAGTTCAGGGGGGGTGTCAGGAGGTAAGTTTTTCCACACAGAGTGTGGTGCATGTGTGGAATGTACTGCCAGCAATGGTGATAGAGGCTGATACAACAGGCTATTTTAAGAGACTCTTAGATAGGTACTTGGAGCTTAGAAAAATAGAGGGCTATGCGCTGGGGAAATTCTAGGCAGCTTCTAGAGTAGGTTATGTAACCCCCTGGGTCGCCTCAGGCTCGCTCAGCTCGTTCTCGTCTAGGGGGAGCAGCCTTCGGCCCCGCCAAACTGGGTAATCAGCTGGTGTGGATGCTGTGTGATGTCCCCGCCTCGCCCAAAAACAGACAGTACACCATATGCGATTAAATGAGAACAATTTATAAAGGTTACTATAACTAAGTGATTAATAACGATACAGTATATATGAAGAGAAAAAAATAAAGAAAAGGCGCCAAACTTATCAAAGTCCGAACCACTTCGTGCACAACCGTTGGAGCTCAATTTCTGAAGTCTTCTGGCCACCATTCGATCCCCTCCGAACTCCTCGACTCTCCAAACAGCTCAGGGCCCTCCGAACTCCTCGACTCGCAGCTCAGGACCCTCCGAGTGGTCAACCAAACACATCTAGCTTCATCCCCCCTCCTCGGAGTACCTCCCGGCCTTGGACCCCCCTTTGGGGTCCGATCCTCGCCCAGCTTACAGCATTGCGTCCTCTCTCTCGACCCCCTCGCGCCGATCTCCCCAAAAGCCCGTCAACAAAAGCTTACAGAGTCAGAAGAAAGAACATTAATCCCCATTTGGTTTACAAAGGAATACCATTCTCGTTCTCAGTAAATTAGCATTCCTGCTAGTTAACAAAAAGAAGAAACCCTCTTTACAGTTACATGGCTGGCACAACATTGTGGACTGAGGAGCCTGTAATGTGCTGTAGATCTCTATGTTCTATACAGTTATTGATTCAATAGAAACTTTGTGAAATTCTGAATCCCCATGTGGGGCATATATTTATTGAGATACAACACAGAACAGGCCCTTTAAGCTGTGCCGCCCTGCAAACCCTGACTTAACCCTAGCCCAATCACGGGACAGTTTACAATGACCAATTACCCTATCAACTGGTACGACTTTGCACTGTGGGAGGAAACCAGAGCACCTGGAGGAAACCCAAGTGGTCACGGGGAGAACGTACAAACTCCCTACAGGCAGTGGCGAGAATTGAACCTGGATTGCTGGTACTGTAAAGTGTTGTGCTAGCCATTGCACTGCCGTACCTCCCAAAAGAACACTAGAGCACAGTTCAGGCTCTTCGGCCCATGATGTTGTGCCAACCTTTTAACCTACTCTAAGATCAATCCAACCCTTCCCTCCCTGCATTGCCCTCTATTTTTCTATCACCCATGCGCTTATCTAAGAGAGTCTTAAATGTCCCTAACATATCTGCCTCAGCTACCACCATGTTCCCTGCAACCACCACTCTCTGAGTAAAATTCTTTACCTCTGAATCCCCCCTATACCTTCCTCCAATCACCTTAAAATTGTTCCTCTCGTATTAGTTATTTTTGCCCTGGCGGAAAAGTCTCCGGCTATCCAGTTGATTTATGCCACTTATCATCTTGTACAGCTCTATCAAGTCGCCTCTCATCCCCTTCTCTCCAAAGAGAAATTCCCTGGCTCATTCAACCTATCAGAATAAGACATGCTCTCTCATCCAGGCAGCGTTCTGATAAATCTCCTCTGCACTGTCTCTGAAACTTCCACATCCTTCCCATAATGAGGCAACCAGAACTGAACACAATACTCTAAATGTGGTCTAACCTGGGTTTTATAGAGTTCTTGAACTCAATCCCCTGACTAACAAAGGCCCACAATTGGGCGCCTTCTTAACCACTCTGTTAACTTGCACATCAGCTTTGAGGGATCTATGGACATGATTCCGAAGATCCCTCTGTTCCTCCACTCTGCCAACAATTCTGCCATTAACCGTGTACTCTTCTTTCAAATCAGTTCAAAATTGTTTAATGTCATTCCCAGTACTAAAGTGTAAAAGGAGAACAAAATAGTTGTTACTCCAAACCTGATGCAGCACAAAACAACACAATAATATAAAAACACAATAATAATAAAAAACACTATATATATAAAAAACATAAGATTGCTTATATACATTGATTGATTGTATGTCCACAAAGTGACACTAGGCATAGGAGTTTCTGTACATAAGGTGACCGACAGTGGTGGTTGGGGGTGTGCATGAGAGAATTAGTGGGTGGAGGTGTTGATCAGCCTACTGCTTGGGGAAAGTAACTGTTTTGGAGTCTGGTGGTCCAGGTGTGGATGCTACATAGCCTCCTCCCTGATGGGAGTGGGACAAAGAGTCCATGAGGGGTGGGATCCTTCATGATGTTACTGGCCCTTTCCCTGCACTGTTCTGAATACTTGTCCTTGATGGTGGGTAGTCTGGTGCTGGTGACACGTTGGGTAGTTTCAATTGCCCATTGTGCAACCTTCCTGTCCACCTCAGTGTAGTTTCCGTACCACGCGGTGATGAAGCGTGTTAAGGTGCTCACAGCTGTACATCTGCAGGAGGATGTAAGTATTGATGTGTTTAGCCCAGCTCTCTTCAGCCTCCTCAGAAAGTAGAGGCATTGATGAACTTTCCAGTTGTGTAGATTGTGTTCACCATGGCAAGTTCATCATTTGCATATTTAATTACCAATCGTAATACGTATTTCAGGTGTTAATATCTAATAAATTCTGTGAGTTAAAGGCAAATAATATTCTAGAATTAGTAAAATACCTGAACATAGGTAAGGATCACAAAGCTTTTAATGGCATCTTTATCTTGTCTTGGTTGCCTGGTAACCTCAGGCCTCAGGCCTCAGGCTTGAACAGAAAGGCTGTACAAAGGGACTAAGGCTTTCAAGACCATGTTCAGCCTGAATAACTGCATTCTGTCTGCACACTGTCTCTATCAGCTTATCTTGACTGTAGCCTTACTGCAAATTCCACAGTACAGTTTTAAATAACTTTACAGGATAATACTTCAATAAGACACTGTGTATGTATAATCGTTGTGCTTCATTCCTCTCCATAAATGTAGCCTGACCTGCTGAGTCCCCCCAACGTTTTGTGTGCATTGCAATGAATGAATTGTGAGCATTCAAATTCAATTTGGAGGACGCACAGTATTGTGCAAAAGCCTTAGGCACATATATGTGTATATTGCACTGTATTGTTGTCGCAAAAAAAACACATTTCATGACATATGTGAGTGATGATAAACCTGATTCTGATATGGGTCTCTATTGCGAACTGAGAGTATGAAGAGGGCAGGGAGAGGGGACTCGTGGTTGGGTAAAGGAAAAGGGAGAGGGAAGAGAGCAGGTAGGTAGCCACCAGAGGGACATTCTGTCATGACCAGAAATCCAGTTGTTTGCAATCAAATGGCCTTGCCTGATGTCTCAGGGCTGGGTAAGTCTGCACCCGTGCCACCCCCTGCCCCTGGCACTCCTTCTCTGCCGCCTGTCCCTCATCCCTCCTGCAGCGCTCCACCCTTGTCATTCCCAACATCCTTTGCTCCCACCAGATTTACAAACTCACTCTCCACTCTATGTTGACAAATACAGTACTGTGCAAAAGTCTTAGGCACTTTACTCACTGGAATTTAGAAAGATTGGGGGGATCTCATTGAAACCTGACAAATGTTGAAAGGCCTAGAGTGGAAGTGGATATGGAGAGGAAGTTTCCTGTAGTGGAAGAGTCTAGGATACAAAGGCAAACTTCATAATAGAGGGATGCCCTTTTGGAATGGCGAAGGGGAATTTCTTTAGCCAGAGAGTGGCGAATCTGTGGAATACGTTGCTACAGGCAGCTGTGGAGGCCAAGTCATTGGGTTTGTTTAAGGCGGAGGTTGATAGATTCTTAGTTAGTCAGGGAGTGAAAGGTTGCAAGGAGAAGGTAGGAGAATGGGGCTGAGAGGGAAATGGATCAGCCATGATCAAATGGCGAAGCAGACTCGATGGGCCAAGCGGCCTAATTCTACTTCTATGTCTTATGATCAAATGGTCTTATGTTATGGAGAGTAAGCTGTTGCTCATGTAGCAGGCGCCCCACTCCACACAGCTGATGTGAAAGAGACAGCAGAGACCGATAGAGTTTGGCACCAACAGTATCAGAGGAGTTGCCAGCTACTATTGAAGTCAGTGTAGAACTGCCTTAGGCATGCTTCTCAGCCCGAGACGTCGACTGTTCATTATCTCTGTAGATGCTGCCTAACCTGCTGAGTTCCTCCAGCATTTTGTGTGTGTTGCTCTTTATTTCAGCTTCTCAGATTTACCCTCGAAACAAATAACTCTTTCTGATTTTGGAGATGCAAAATTCTCTTTAAGACAAGTTAAATATTTAATTTTCTTTAAGTATCCTCGCTCATTAAACAATAAAACCCAGAGATGGGAGTTCTAGGATTAAATTTTCATGCCTGCGGTTTGCACAAGCTGCCTGAGGATCATTCCTCATTCCTGGGATCAGTAGACTTTGTTCCATGTTTACCCTATATTTTGTGTTTATTCCTTGCTGGTTTTTTGCCTCTGAGCCCTTTGCCTTTTTCCTTCCTGCCTTTGCTTTCCTTATTTGCGTAAGGCTATGGAATAAGTTTTGGTAAATGGGTTTGTTATTGATGAATACTTTGTGGTTAGTAGATTCCTGATGGGCCAAAGGGCCTGTGTTTGTTGCTGTATAGTTACAAGTTGCTTGAGACTTCCTTTACACAAAATCAATAACTGGGTGTCTGCAGTATTTGATCTTATGTTCTAAGGTACAAAAACTGCACATTATTTAATGTTATAATCACAAATAGTTTCTTTTTGACTCCTAAGAAATAAAAGTGTTTACTCCAGTTAACAAAGTGAGCGGACACAGAGGAGGCTCCCTAAAGCTTCAGTGTATTGCGCAGTCTGACACACATTTGAATACAACACTCGGGGTACATTGGACGAAGGATAATGAGAAATGTAATGAGCCATTGAGCAGAAACAAAAGCAACGATGAAACCATAGCAAGCGGCAGACAGCGGTTCACACTCACACTCTCCAACCTCCAACCTGACGACGCTGGACTGTACTACTGCTGCATTACGTCACACTTGTCCTCCCAGATCTTTGGAATGGATTCAATACGAGTACACGTAACTGGTGAGTTCATTGATTTTATTGATTAAAGATTGGCTTTATTTGTCACATGCACATCGAAACACACAGTGAGATGCATTGCTTGCATCAGCGACCAACACAGTCCGAGCCTGCACTGGGGGCAGCCCACGTGTTTCATCAAGCTTCCACCGCCAACGGAACATGCCCTCAACTTACTAACCCTAACCTGTACGTCTTTGGAATGTGGGAGGGAACTGGAGCACCCGGAGGAATCCCGGGGAACACAGGGAGAATGTACAAACCCTTTACGGAGAACAGCGGGGATCGAACTCCAACCAGTGATTGCTGGCGTGGTAGTAACATTACGCTAGCCACCATGCTACCATGCTTGGTCAGAACGAGGGTTGCTAATCTGGACTGGACCTCTCGCTGCATCTTCTGGTGCCAACCACAATCACTCTCACAAGCTGTCACCTGACACATTACTCCCTGCACACTATTTCACACCCCCCCCCCCACTGACACCCTCCCTTTGCATTTCCTCCTGCATTGGCAAAGTAGCCAACATAATCAAGGAACCCTCGCACCAGGGCTATTCCCCCCTCACCTTTCCCATCAAGTAGAAGATTCAGATCACGAACCAACAGTTTCAGAGATATCAGAGTCTTGAACAGGATTCTCATAAATTAATAGCTGAACTTTTGATCTCCGAATCTACCTTGACATGGTCCCTGCACTGCAGTTTCTCTGTAACTGCTTGCTATATTCGGAATTCCGTATTCTTTTTAATGCCTCAATGCAATTACATATGGTGTGATCTGTCTGGATTGCATGCAGAACAAATGCTTTTCACTGTATCTTGGTCCGTTTGTTCATTATGTGTCGTGCTGTACAGACTTGGCTGATTATGATGGCCCTTGGCAAATTGTCCTGCAGAAGCGGTTTGCCATTGCCTTCTTCTGCTGCTGTAGCCCGTCCTCTTCAATGTGGTGCGTTCAGAGGTGCTGACCTGGCACATCACTGTCACCCCTCCTGTCAGCTTGAACCCCTCTGCCCATTCTCCCCTGACCTCGTGCATGAACAAGGCATTTTCACCCTCAGAACTGCTGCTCGCTAGATGCTTTTGCATTCTGCACCATTCTCTGTAACCTTTTCAGCAGGGGCTCCCAGCCTGGGGCTCACAGACCACTTGGTTAATGGTACGGATTCACATCATAAAGCAGGTTGGGAACCCCTGCTCTATGGAGACTGACGTGTGTGACACTCCCAGGAGATCAGCAGTTTCTGAGATACTCAAACTACCCCATCTGGCACCAACAATCATTCCACGGTCAAAGTCACTTAGATCACATTTCTTCCTCATTCTGAAGGACAACTGAACCTCTTGACCGTGTCTGCATGCTTTCATGTGTTGAGTTACTGCCTCAGGATTGGCTGATTAGATATTTGCATTAATGAGCAGGTGTACCTAATAAAGTGTATTTGATTAATGAACATTAGGTCTTCGATCCTTGTGGGAAAGCCTTTGTTGCTAATGAGATTGTCCACATGAAGTTCAAATTGAAGAGTCTGGTGTTTGTAGATGGCAAGACTCATATGTTATTGCTACTTTGGCAGAGTCCAGAGAGCATTCAGTGTATTTGCATTAATGAGTAGGCATACCTAATAAAGTGGCCACAGAGTATATATATGGGGCAGAAAAACTGCTTCATGTGTTTTATCAGAGGGAATTTTCTATCCAAAATAAAGCAATTATCAATATTTATCACATTATTGCCCCTCAACCATCAGGCTCTTGAACCAAAGGGGATTACTTCATTCAACTTTACTTGCCCATCATTGAACTGTTCCCACAACCTATGGACTCGCTTTCAAGGACTCTTCAACTCATGTTCTCGATATTTATTGCTTAGTTATTTATTATTATTATTTCTTTCTTTTTATATTTGCACAGTTTGTTGTCTTCTGCACTTTGGTTGAACGCCCAAGTTGGGGTGATCTTTCACCAATTCTATAATGGTTATCATTCTATAGATTTATTGAGTATGCTGGCAAGAAGCTGAATCTCAGGGTTGTATATGGTGACATATATGTACTTTGATTATAAATTTACTTTGAACTTTGATGTTTTAGTAAACCACGTTTAAGTTGTTACTGTTCTTGCTCTTCCAGCTTTCAATCCTGATGTGATAAATTTTGCTTCACTCATCATCTGCAAAGGAATTCTGCTGGTGATTGTCATCACATTTGGTCTAACCTGGGTTTATCATCTGGAAAAGTGAGAATGTTGCTATTATCAAAACTAAAACCACAAGGCTACTAAACAGCTTCCTCCCACAGGCAGTCAGACTGCTAAATAGCTGCTCTACCTGACTCTGCTTTGGACACTTTTAACTTGTTTTTAACTGACATGTGGCTGTTGTGTTTTACTATCTATTATTATGTTTATTATTTAGTGTTACATTTGTTATGTTATGATTGCACTGCTCCTGGGAAATGCTGTCTCATTCTGCCCTGCAGAGCTGATGTACGGTTAGAATGATAATAAAGTTTTTGAATCTTGAATGTACGGTCGCTTTAGAGGAAGTCACGGTGCTCACAGGCCTTCGGTGATATAGGCAGAAATCTAGCATAAAACAGAAACATTGGGAATACCCAGCAGGTCGGGCAGTGTCTGTGCAGAGAAAGTTGATGTAGGTGATTGGTTTATTATGGTCACATGCACCGAGGTATGGTGAGAAAACTTATTTAGCATGCAATCCATAAAGGTCATTGCAAAACCTACATACAGCAAGGCAGTACAAGGGAAAACCAATAAGAATGCAGAATATAGAGAAGACCATATAGCAGGAGCAGAATTAGGCCATTTGGCTCATCAAGTCTGCTCCCCCATTTAATCATGGTTGAATTACTCTCCCTCTCAACCCCATTTTCCTGCCTTCTCTCCATAACCTTTGACACCCTTACTAATCAACAACCTATAAACCGCCACTAAATTCCAATGAATGAATTCCTCCGACTTACCAGCCACTGGCTAAAAAAATTCCTCCTCATCTCTGTTTTAAATGGATGCCCTTTTATTTTGAGGCCGTGCCCTCTGGTCCTAGACTCTCCCACTATAGGAAACATCCTCTCCATGTCCACGCTGTCTAGGCTTTTCAATATTTGTGTGGTCTAGTCAAGATTTGGAAGCACAAATTCCCCACATTTCAATTCTATCCTCCTTGAAACAAACCCCACATTTCTTTTCATTGTGGCCTTCCTAACCTTGGCGTATATGTTTTGTACACCATCCAGACACCCACTCATCAAGTAACATGTGACTTCCCAGGTCTTCCCCCTTAGTTACTATTGTTGAAATTCATCAGCCAACTGTTCACCTATTCTACAAGTTTATTAGTGATAAAGGCTGTTTGTTCTGGCAAAGCAGTACTTGGAAAGTGGGAGGCCATCAAAAACAAAATTTTGAGAGTACAATGCTTGTATGTGCCAGTCAGAAGAACATGTAAAGATACTAAGTGTAGGAAACCTTGGTTTTCAAGAGATATTGAGGCCTTGGTTAAGAGAAGAAAGCAGTATAGGCAAGTAAGAACAAATGAGGTGCTTATAGAGCACCGGAAATGCAAAAGGAGCTCATAAGAAAGAAATCAGGGAGGCTAAAAGAAGGCATAAAGTTGTCTAGCAGACAAGCTGAGGGAGAATCCCAAGGGATCCTACAGGTATGTTAAGAGCAAAAGGATTGCAAGGGAGAAAGTTTGGTCCTTTGGAAGACCAGAATGGTAATCTGTGTGTGGAGCCAAAATAGATGGGGGAGATCTTAAATGAATTCTTATTTATTCAGAAGATGGATATTAAGTCCATAGAAGTGAGGCAAAGTAGCATCAACTTCATGGTCCCTGTTCAGATTACAGAAGAGGAGGTGTTAGCTACCCTGAGGCAAATCAGGGTGGATAAATCCCCAAGGCCTGACAAGGTGGTCCCTCTAACTCTTCACAAGGCAAGTGCAGAAATTTCTGGGGCCCTATCCCAGATATTTAAAACATCCTTAGTGACAGGAGAGGTACCAGAGGGTTGGAGTTCTAAAGACTCCAAACTGAAACAGGAATTTATAGGCCAGTGAGTCTGACATCAGTTGTGGGAAAGTTATTGGAAGGTATTCCAAAGGACTGGATATATAAGTATTTGGATTAGACATGGACTGGTTAAGGATAGTCAGCACAGCTTTGTGCATGGTAGGTCATGTCTACCCAATCTTACAGAGTTTTTCAAGGAAGTTACCAGGAAAGTGAATGATAGTAAGGTAATAGATGTTGTCTACATTTGACAAGGTCTCACATGGGAGGCTGGTTGAGAAGGTTCAGTCATTCAGCATTCAGGGTGAGTAGTAAATTGGATTAGATATTAGTTTTGTAGTGGAAGTCAGAGAATAATAGAGGGTTGCCTCTCTGACTGGAGGCCTGTGACTAGAGGTGTGCTGTAGGGATCAGTGCTGGGTCCTTTGTTGTTTGTTGTCTACATCAATGATCTGGATGATAATGTGGCTAACTGGATCAGCAAACTTGCAGGTGACTCCAGGATTGGGGGAGGTGTAGTGGACAGCGAGGAAGGCTATCGTGGCTTGCAGAAGGGATCTGCATCAGCTGGAAAAGTGGGCTGAAAAATGGCAGATGGAATTTAATGCAGACGAGTGTGAGGCTTTGCACTTTGGTAGGATCAAGCAGAATGGGTCCTACTCAGTGAACGGTGTGGCCCTGAAGAGTGTGATAGAACAAAGGGATTGCGAAAACAGGTCCATAATTCATTGAAAGTGGTGTCTCAGATAGATAGGGTCGTAAAGAAAGCTTTTGGCATATTGGCCTTCATAAATCAATGTATTAAGTACAGAAGATGGGATGTTATGTTGAAGTTGAATAAGATGTTGGTGAGGCCTAATTTGGAGTATTGTGTGCAGTTTTGGTCACCCACCTACAGGAAAGATGAAAGCAAGTTTGAAAGAGTACAGAGAAAATTTACAAGGATGTTACTGGGTCTGGAGGACCTGAGCTATAAGGAAAGATCGAATAGGTTAGGACTGTATTCTTTAGATCGTTGAAGATTGAGAGGTGATTTGATAGAAGTATACAAAATTATAAGAGGTATAAATTGTGTGATCGCAAGCAGGGTTTTCCCTCTGAGGTTGGGTAGGACTATAACCAGAGGTCATGGGTTAAGGGTGAAAGGTGAAAAATTTAAGGAGTATACAAGGGGAAACATCTACCAATGTACTGGTGTGCTGGAATGTACTACCAGCATAAGTGGTCCATGTGAGCTCGATTTCAAAATTTAAGAGACATTTGGATAGGTACATGGATAGTAGGGATATAGAGGGTTATGGTCCAGGTGCAGGTTGTTGGGACTAGATGGGCTGAAAGGCCTGTTTCTGTGTTGACTTTAAGTACACCGTTGCCATGAGGTACCTCCTGTATCTAATGACGTGGCCACTGGGTGTGTGCTCAGGATCCTCTGCTGCTATAGCCCATCCATGTTAAGATTCGCCATGCTGTGAATTCAGGTGCTCTTCTGCACGCCACTGTTGTAATGCATGGTTATCAGAGTTACTGTTGCCTTCTTGTCAACTTGAACCAGTCTGACCATTCTCCTCTGAACTCCCTCATTAATGGGGAATTTTTACCCACAGAATTGCCTCTCACTGAATGGTTTTTTTCATTTTTCACACTATTCTCTGTAAACTCTAGAGACTGTTGTGTGTACAAATCCCAAGAGATCAGCATTTTCTGAGATACTCATATCACCCCATCTGGCACCAGCGATCACTCCACGGTCCATAACACCATAAGACATAGGATCAGAATTAGGCCATTTGGTCTATCGAGTCTCCTTCGCCATTTTATCCTGGCGGACCCATTTCAAGTCAAGTCAAGTCACTTTTATTGGCATTTCGAACATAACTGCTAGTACAGTACATAGTAAAAATAAGACAATGTTCTTCAGGACAATGGTGTTACATGACACAGTACAAAAACTAGACTGAATTACATAAAAAACAACACAGAGGAAGCTACACTAGACTACAGACCTACACAGGACTGCATAAAGTGCACAAAAACAGTGCAGGCATTACAATAAATAATAAACAGGACAGTTGGGCAAGGTGTCAGTCCAGGTTTCGGGTACTGAGGAGTCTGATAGCTTAGGGGAAGAAACTGTTACATAGTCTGGTTGTGAGAGCCTGAATGCTTCGGAGCCTTTTCCCAGATGGCAGGAGGGAGAAGAGATTGTATGAGGGGTGCATGGGGTCCTTCATAATGCTGTTTCCTTTGCGGATGCAGCGTGTAGCGTAAATGTCTGTGATGGTGGGAAGAGAGATGGTGGGAAGAGAGACCCCGATGATCTTCTCAGCTGACCTCACTATCCGTTGCAGGGTCTTGCGATCCAAGATGGTGCAATTTCCGAACCAGGCAGTGACGCAGCTGCTCAGGATGCTCTCAACCCCTGTAGAATGTGATGAGGATGGGGGGTGGGAGATGGACTTTCCTCAGCCTTTGCAGAAAGTAGAGACGCTGCTGGGCTTTCTTTGCTATGGAGTTGGTGTTGAGGGACCAGGTGAGATTCTCCGTCATGTGAACACCAAGAAATTTGGTGCTCTTTACGATCGCTACCGAGGAGCTGTCGATGTTCAGCGGCGAGTGGTCGCTCTGTGCCCTCCTGAAGTCAACAACCATCTCTTTTGTTTTGTTCACATTCAGAGACAGGTTGTTGGCTCTGCACCAGTCCGTTAGCCACTGCACCTCCTCTCTGTAAGCTGACTCGTCGTTCTTGCTGATGAGACCCACCACGGTCGTGTCATTGGAGAATTTGATGATGTGGTTTGAGCTGTGTGTTGCAGCAGTCATGGGTCAGCAGAGTGAACAGCAGTGGACTGAGCACACAGTCCTGGGGGGCCCCTGTGCTCAGTGTGATGGTGTTGGAGATGCTGCTCCCAATCCAGACTGACTGAGGTCTCCCAGTCAGGAAGTCTAGGATCCAGTTGCAGAGGGAGGTGTTCAGGCCCAGTAGGCTCAGCTTTCCAATCAGTTTCTGAGGGATGATTGTGTTGAATGCTGAACTGAAGTCCATGAACAGCATCTGAACGTACGTGTCTTTTTTGTCCGGGTGGGTTAGGGCCAGGTGGAGGGTGGTGGCAATGGCATCATCTGTTGAGCAGTTGGGACAGTACACAAACTGCAGGGGGTCCAGTGAGGGGGGCAGCAGGGTCTTGATATGCCTCATGATGAGCCTCTCGAAATACTTCATGATGATGGATGTAAGTACAACGGGACAGGTTCCCTTTCAACCCCATTGTCCTGCCTTCCCCCTCCCCTCAAATTCTTTCCCTCCCTGACTAATCAAGAACATATCTGCCTCTTACTATAAATGCATGCAATGACCTGATCTCCACAGCCGCCTGTGGCAGCGAATTCCCCAGATTCACCGTCCTCTGGCTAATGAAATTCCTCGTCATCCCTGTCCTAAATGGGCATCCCTCTATTTTGAGGCTGTGTCCTCTGGTCCTAGATTCCCCCACCATCCACTTCACATCCGCTCTATCTAGTTTTCTCAACATTTCAATGAGATCCCCTCTCAAAGTCACTTAGATCACATTTCTTCCCCATTCTGATGTTTGGTCTGAGCAACAACTGAACCTCTTGACCACGTCTGTGTGCTTTTATGCATTGAGTTGCTGCCACATGATTGGCTGATTAGATATTTGCATTAATGAGCCGGTGTACAGGTGTGCCTAATAAAGTGGGCACTGAACGTGCATTAATTTATTTCAGACGCCAGCAGAAATCGGAAGATGCAGCAGGAATGTCACAGAGGAAAGAAATGAGGAAGAGCTCCATCACCTAGAACTGCCACACACTTGGCTATCATGGATTCTGGCCCATTTTGATGTAATTTCCTTTACGTCCATTTTCTCAGGCATTTATCAGGTTAGAGAGCAAACAGAGGAATGATCATATCTTTGCTTAACATAATTCAACTGAGGTTAGGCAGAAGGGTAAAGAAATGTTGACTCAAACTGCTGGACAATCCAAAAGCACTTCCGATGAAGGCAGTGAATACTGATTTAACGACAGAGATTAGCTTTATTTACCTTTACATCGAAACATACAGTAACCTGTGTTGTTTCCGTCACTGACTAACGCAATTTGAGGGTGTGCCTGGAGGCAGCCCACAATTTTCACCGTTCTTCTGGCACCAGCATAACATGCTCACAATTTCTGACCCTAATCTGCACATTGTTGGAACGTGAGAGCAAATGGGAGCACCTGGAGGAAACTCCTGTGCTCATGGGGAGAAGGTACAAATTCCTCACAGTCAGCAGCAGGAACTGAGCCCTGATTGGTGATTACTGGCGTTATAAAGGGATTGCACTAGCAACTATATACCCGTGGAAGTTTTTCCCATTTATCCCAGGCAGTGTGGACTGAAAATGGAGCGGCTCAGCCCTGATGAAGGGTCTCGGCCCGAAACCCCAACTTCATAGATGCTACCTGGCCTGCCGAGATCTTCTAGCAGTTTGTATGCATTACTCTCTGCAGAATCTCTTGTGTTTATGATCACAGAACCTGCCCTCTGTGATGTAGTTATCTCCAACATCCACATTTTGATGGCTGAATCAGGGAAATCCTGTTTTATCCTCACTTTAATGTCATTTATTATCATAATAGCCAGTTCTACTAACACGAGACAAAGCGGAAGGTATGACTTTATTCAGAAATAGAGCATGGCAACAGGCTCTCATGGACCAACGAGCCCACACCGCCCAATTACACCCACGTGACCAATCAACCTACCAACCGGTACATCTTTGGAGTGTGAGAGGACACCGGAGCACCAAGAGGAAACCCAGTCAGTCATGGGGAGGAGTCTGATGGAAGCTTATGATTATGAGAGGCAGAGACAGACCCAATTGGTACCTTTATTGCAGGGGTGAAATGTTTAATATTGGAGGGCAAGTGCTCAAGGAGAGGGTGTGGGGACAAGGGGGGGCAGAATTTCTTTTCCTGACACAGTCTGGTGGACCCCTGAAATGGGATCCCATGTGCTAAAGGCAGAAGCAATACAGCCATTCAGGCAGAGGCTCTTAGACAGGGACATGGATGTGCAGAGAATGAAGGAATACCGAACACGTGCAGGCAGATGGGATCATTATTTATTTTATTTATTTATTTAGTGACACAGCGCAGGGTAGGCCCTTCTGCCCATCAGGCCATGATGTCCCAGCAGCCCCTGACAAACCCGGTTAACCCTGGCCTTATCACAGTACAATTTACAATGACCAATTAGCCTGCCCAGTGTGCCTTTGGGCTGTGGGAGGAAACCCAGGAATTCCACCAGGAGGATGTGCAGATTGCGCTCCAGACTCCAGAAAGCTGTAACACTGTCACACTAATCACTACGATACTGAGATGCCCAGCACTGTGGGGCCAAAGGGCTTGTTCCTGCCCTCTACTCTTGGTGTTCTATGATTCCAAATTGCTTGTCAAATTTACTCCCTTTGCTGAGATGGCAAATAGAGTGGCACTCAAAAGTCACACTTTACGCAAAAGAAGGTTAAAGGTTAAAAAATAAAGTTAGTTAATTGGCATGTTTCAATACATTGCACTCAGTAATACCAGCAGGAGCTTGTAAAGTAGGTCAAGACGTTCTGTGCAAAACCATAGGAGGTAAAATGTGTGATGGACTGCAAGGTGAGAGAAAAAATTACACTCAACCACAAAGTATTGACCATGAGTGTGACCCGCTTGGTGGAAAAGATTAAAACATGAGACATCAGCTAAAATTTGCTTGTAAATGCAAACAGGCTTTTTTTTTTATCTCACTGAGGTTGAGTGAGACTAGAACAAGAGATTGCTGTGAAGGATCTTCAAGGAGCAGTGCCTCAGAAAGGCAACATCCATTATCAAAGCCCCCCAACACCCAGGACATGCCCACTTCTCAATGTTACCGTCAGGAAGGAGGTGCAGAAGCCTGAAGGCACACACTCAGTGACTCAGCAATAGCTTCTTCCCTTCTGCCATCAGAATTCTGAATGGACATTGAACCTGTGAACACTACCTCACTGCTTTTATTTCCATTGTTGCACTGCCATTTTAACTTAACTATTTAATATACCTATACATAATTACCACTGGTCAGTTTTTTCTCTATATTTTATCATGTATTGCTATGTACTGCTGCTGCATAACCACAAGTTTCACAGCATATGCCAGTGACATTAAACCTGATTCTGATTCTGCTACTGATCAATAGTGGAAGGTGAACTATATAAGGAAACAGTCTTCACTCGGACGGTGGTGAGAGTGTGGAACGAGCTGGTGCAACATTTTAGAGAAGTTTGGATGACTACATGGATGGAGGGGTAAGGAGATCTACAGAGCAGTTGTCCTTCCTACATTACTGTATGGAGCTGAATCATGGGCCACCTACAGTAGACACCTGAAAGCCGGGGAACAATAACACTAAAGAACCTTCCGAAGGATTTTGAAGATCAGCTGGAAGGACAAGTGCAGTAACACCAGCAGACTGGAGAAGCCCAACATGAACAACAATGTCAGCTCGGATGGATAGGTCTTGGCACCCAGATGCCAAACTCATGTCCCCCCGGACGGATCCTCTCCTCTCGGTTGAAAGAAGGTCAGCGAGTCTATGGCGGGCAAAGCATACGCTTCTAAAATATCATTAAGATCAGCTCAAAGAAATTTAACGTTACATCTAGAAACTGGGAAGGCATTGCACTCAATGGATACAACTGGAGAAATCTGTTCAAGAGCAAGCTGTGCTATAAAAGAGCAACCTTCGCCATGCCACAGAGAACAAGTGGCAGCTGCAAAAGGGGAGATTGGACAAGTAAAAGACCCAGCCACTGACCAGAGCCACCACTTACTCTTGCCCACACCGCACCAGAATATGTGGATCCCGGGTCAGCGTCTCCAGCCACCTGAGGACCTACCCCTTGGGAGAACATCATACCCGACTCGAGTGATTGCACTACCTCTACTATAGCGGGCTATGGTTCAGGCACAGGTCGATGGGACTCGGCAGAATAATAGTTCAGCATGGACTAGAAGGGCCAAAGGCCGTTTCTATGACTGTGGAACAGATGAGCATCTTTAACCACACTTGGTCAAGTGATAACTCCATGTACTGTGACAGCATCTGCACAGAGCGCTGTCACAGGAAAGCAGCATCCATCATCAGGGACCCCCACCACCCAGGTCCTGCTCCCTTCTCGCTGCTGCCATCAGGAAGAAGGTACAGGAGCCTCGGGACTCTCACCAGCAGGTTCGGGAACAGTTATCAGGTTCCTGAACCAGAGGGGATAACTTCACTCAATTTCACCGAACTGTTACCACAATCTATGGATTCATTTTCAAGGACTTTTCATCACATGTTCTTGATTTTTATTGCATATATATTTATTATTTCTTTCTTTCATTTTGTATTTGCACAGCTTTCTATCACTTGCACATTGGTTGTCAATTCTGTTGGGTGCAGTCTTTCATTGATTATAGAGTGTTTCTTGTATTTACTGTGAATGACCACAGGAAAATGAATCTGAGGTTTGTATATGGTGACATATACATACTTTGATAGCAAAATTACTCTGAACTTTCAACAAGAAGATTCATGTTTAAGATTGAGATTAAAGAGATTGCATCTTAATGTGAACTTGTTAAATTTTATTCACTTTCAAGAGTTTTGCAAAGGAGTTGCTCAGACGACCCTCAGCACCCTATTGTGAGGCTCCTCGGCGTTGCAGGTTGGGGCCCAGCAGATTACCATGTTGTCGGGATAGCTCCAGACTCCCCACACCGCCAGGTTTAGGAATTAGGTCTGGTAATGTACAGGAATGATGAATGAACAAGGTGGGAGGGGTTTCCAGAGCAGGGGAAAGCCTTTGGGAGAACGTGGGGTGCAGGGCAGGAGTCTGACCGACAGGCAGGTTTGGAGCAAGGATTCCATAGTGGAAATCCGGGATGAAAACACTCGCCAAAGCCAAGGGATGTTGGAGGTGAGTTTGCAGCCCTGCACTCGCTTGATGGAGGATGGAGTGTTCTGGGGCTTGAATCCTGGTGTTTCCATTGACTTGTGCAGTCCTTGCAATGGCACCTGGAAGTACAACATACCTGAATCAGGTTTATTGTCATAGATATAACACTATAAGACAGAGGAGCAGAGTTATACCGTTCATCCATTGAGTCTACTCCACTATACCATCATAACTAATTTATTTTCCCTCTCAACCCCATTCTCCTGCCTTCTCTCCATAACCTTTGACGCCCTGACTAATCAAGAACCTATCAACCTCTGCTTTAGATATACCCAATGATTTGGACTCCACAGTCGTTTGTAACAATGAGGTCTACAGATTCACCACCCTCTGACTTAATACATTCCTCCTCATCCCTGTTCTAAAGTGACGTCTTACTCTGAGGCTGTGGCCTCTGATGTTGTGAAATTTGTCATTTTGTGACAGGTGTACAGTATAATACTCCTGCTTTTCATTGTTCCAGGGAAATCTTCGTCAGAATCTTTTTTGACTTGAAATAAATACTTCTTCTTTCTACAGATGAACCTGGTGTCAGGCAGGCTGGAAGCTGCCCACCCAGAGTTATAAATTAGAACAGTACATCTCAGGAACAGGCCCTTTACCCACGATGTTGTGCCAAAGTAATTAAACTAGTAATCCACATCATCATTATTAGGTGCCGTGTCGTATGATATGGACGATCATGGTCTTTACCATGATTGTTCTTGGCAAATTTTTCTACAGAATTTGTTTGCCATTACCTTATTCTAGGCATTGTCTCTACAAGACGGTTGACCCCGGCCGTTATCAATACTTTTCAGAGATTGTCTGCCTGCTGTCAGTTGTCACATAAACAGGACTTGTGATGTGCACCGGCTGCTCGAACGACCATCCACCACCTGCTCTCGTGGCTTCATGTGACCCTGATTGGGGTGCAGAGCAGATGCTACAACTTGCCCAAGGGTGACCTTCAGACTATTGGAGCGAAGGAGTGCCTTACATCTCATTTGGTAGAGACGCATCTCCACCCCGCCACTCCAAACTAGCAATAAAATGTCTAATTATCTCCTCTGTCTAAGTAGGTTCCATGTCCTTCCAATTCCTGCACTTTCTTGTGCCTATCTATGACCATCTTAAACACCTCTATCATAGTAGCTTCCACTACCACCTCTGTACTTCCATCCAGGCACCCACCACTGTATGTTAAAAAAAAACATGCCCAACGCATCTCTTTGAACTTCCCCCTCTCATCTTGAATACATGCCCTCCGGCATTAGATATTTCAATCCTGGGAAAAAGCTACTGGTCACTATCAGATATCACCTCAGCCATCACCATTCCAGAGCAAACAACCAAAGTTCCTCCAACCTCTCTTTATAGAGCATGCCCTCTAATCCTGATGAACCTCTTCTCCCTCACTACAGTATTCACATTCTTCCTTTGACGAGATGGCCAAAAAAATACAGTATTGTGCAAAAGTCTTAAAGTACCCTAGCTATATATAGTATATATGTTAAAACTTCTGCACAGTACTGTATTTGAATATTATTGGACCAGTCCTTCTGGGATTCTTGCTTGAGGTCGACACCAGGGAAGGTTAAAAATCTTCCACAGGTCCCAGGAGTTGAGCCTCTCTGAGCTCAATGCAACGTCCAACTTTACCCTTCTGAATCAAGGGGAAATTCGCAAGAATTGTCAACAACAGCTGTCTAGCTTTCTGTCACTTTGATGTGTATGCTTCCCAAGTCTTTAACTTTGATATTTGCTGCCTTGCTCAGGGCAGTTAATTGGGATAAGGAAGGTGGCAAGTTCTCAATGGTAAAAATGTGGCTACAAAGTGAAATGAATGAATATCCAGACTGCAGACATCAAAGTTCAAAGAAAATTTATTATCGAAGCCACCATATGCTACCCTGAGATTCATTTGCTTGCAGGCATTCACAATAGAATGAACCAATACAACAGAATCAATGAAAAACTACAAATACTGACAAAAGAAGACAATCTGTACAAATACTAGATAGATAGATGAAATAGTAGATAATACATAGACAGACAATAGATAGATAATAGATGGATAGATAATAGATTGATAGATGATAAACAGATTGATAGACAATAGATAGATGATACATAGATAAGTGATAGCTGATAGACACATGGTACATGATTGATAGGTAGATCACAGATAACACTGGGAACATGAGTTGCAGAGTCATTGAACGTGAATGTATAGGTTGTGGAATCAGTTCAGAGTTGAGGTGAGTGAAGTTATTCACGCCAGTTCAGGAGCCTGATGGTTGAAGGGCCCAGACATTTCTCTGACATGAACCAGTGAATCTGAAACAACAGGAGTTTCTGTTTCTCACCTGTACTTGTTGTAACACAACGATTTTCACTGCCAGACTCTTGGTTGCTGATTCTGTTCTCATTCATGGATGGGTGAGCAATGGGGCCACAGAATTCCAGGTAGCCTTTCCCTCCGATGTGATGCTCATCTCTCTCCAGTTTGATCTTTCCAGCTCTGCCTTCACTCTTCCTCTCTTCCTTTATCTCCATCACAAGCTCATCCCGCTCCACACTCTGCTGGTGTTTGCGAAACTTAGCTCTTCTATTTTTGAACCAAACCTAAATATGGCAAATAATTAGTGTGTTTGTTTAAAAACCTGCTTTTTGGTAAATGCTTCATAATTTTAGGACTGCGAAGCATGGTTACATCAATCACGGTAGCAACAACTGACCCACTCAGCCAAGATCACTGGCTGCCAGCTACTGACCTTAAGAGTTCATCACAACAGTGAAAAGCACTGGAAGAATTACTGCTGACTCCACCCACCCTTGCAGTCACCATCAGAGAGACATTACAAGTCCTTCAGCACCAGGACTACACGTCATCTCCGAAGCTTCTTTCCTATGGTTATCCAGCTTCTCAACAAAACTCACTCAGGTGTAATACCCTAGTTATCCCTGCACAACATCCGTTAAATGTTTTTTCCTGCTCTCCTTGCTCTGTTGGTAATTATTCAGTCTGTCCATACATTCACATTTACTTAAGTTTGATTATTGAAGTTTGCACATGTGACTGTTCTGCTAATTGTTGACTGCTCTTGTAAATTGTTGGTTGTTATTGTGTTGACTGCTCTTGTAAATTGTTGGTTGTTATTGTGTTGTCTGTTACGGTATTGTCCAGTGTTTTATGCTTGGCCTTGAACCACAATCAATTCTGGCCTAGACTCTCCTCAGCCTTCCAGCCAGATACAGAGAAAACCAGAGTGCCTGGAGGAAACCCTCACGGTAAAGGGGAGAATGTACAAACTCCTTACAGCGACGGAAATGAACCCGGGTCGCTGGTGCTGTGAAAGCTGCCATGCTCAGAGTCAGAATCATGGTATTGTCAGTATGTGAAATGAGAATCTAGTGTCTTCCCGGTGCACATGATGAAGAAACTCCTGTAGGGATTTCAGCCGGGTACCGGCATCGATTATAACCGATGTTCTGATGACAAGCTCCGTGATGCCTGATGGATCAGTGTGTTATAACAAGTACGGATGAGAAACAGAAATTTCTGCTGATGCGGACTCGCTGGTTCAGGTGACGCCCAGTCTCACTGGGCCAGAAGGGTCTATTACAGTGGTATATCTCGAAATAAGGATATAGTTGGTATTTTGAACAGGAACCGGAAGGCATGCATTTGAGGTGAGAGGGGGTAAGTTCAAAGGAGGTGTGCGGGGCAGGTTATTTTTATACAGGGAGTGGTGTCTGCAATGTGCTGCCTGGGCCAGTGAAGGGGGCAAATACGACAGAGGTGCTCAAGTAGCTCTTTGATAGGGAAGGAATGGAAGATATGAATATTGTTAAAACAGGAGGGAGCAGTTCAGCTGAGCTGTGATTACTAATTTAATTGAGGAGATTAGGCATGCAAGGCTCCACACCCCCATTCTGATAGCATTTTACAGGAGCACCGTTGAGAGTATCCCGTCTGGCTGCATCAGTGTATAGTATGGAAGCTGTAAGGCATCAGACTGAAAGCCTCTATTGGGATAATAAAAACCACCAAGGGGATTATCGGGGTCTCCTCCTCACTATTTAACATCTGCCGGACGATGCTGAGGATGTTCCACGAGTCTGTGGTGGCCAGTGCTTTCATGTTTGCTGTGGTGTGCTGGAGCAGCAGGCTGAGGGTAGCAGACACCAACAGAATCAACAAACTCATTCGTAAGGCCAGTGATGTTGTGGGGGTGGAACTGGACTCTCTGACGGTGGTGTCTGAAAAGAGGATGCTGTCCAAGTTGCATGCCATCTTGGACAATGACTCCCATCCACTCCATACTGTACTGGTTAGGCACAGGAGTACATTCAGCCAGAGACTCATTCCACCGAGATGTAACACTGAGCGTCATAGGAAGTCATTCCTGCCTGTGGCCATCAAACTTTACAACTCCTCCTTCGGAGTGTCAGACACCCTGAGCCAATAGGCTGGTCCTGGACTTATTTCCTCGGCATGATTAATTTATTATTATTATTAATTATTTATGGTTTTATATTGCTATATTTCTTCACTATTCTTGGTGCGGCTGTAATGAAACCCAATTTCCCTTGGGATCAATAAAGTATGTCTGTCTGGCTGTCTGTGTCATTGTGGTGAACTACGTGTGCCTGTCTGGACACGCCCCCTGCTGACTGCTCCTGTGGCTCCTCCCACAGACCCCGGTATAAAGGCGATCGAGGCCTGAGCCCGGCCTCTCAGTCTCCAGGATGTAGTATGATGGTCACTCACTGCTGGTTCCTTCTTCCAGTCAATAAAAGCCGATATCTCGCCTTTACGGCTCAGAGTGAGCTACTGATGGTGCATCAATCATTTACCAGGACCGTTGTATACTGAGGGCCTGAAGCATTGCTAAGGATTCCCACCATAATCCCTTTCACCCACTGCCACCAGGAAGGAGGTACAGGAGCATTAGGACTAGCACTGCCAGTCTGGGTAACAGCTTCTCCCCCCCAGGCCGAAACTAATCAATACCCTGCCACCACCGAGGTCTTGTCACTAGGATAGAGAGCTGTTTCCTGTTTACCTGTGCTGCACACTACATGCATTTTCAATGATATGTTAGTAACTTACTTGTGGTGATATTTCGCTTTATGTGCTGTGTGCAATATATGTTTTGTGGGTGCACCATGGTCCAGGGGAACATTGTTTCATTTGGTTGTATACATATTTCATTTAGATGACAATAATCTAGAACTAGTTAGAACATTGTAGCCCAAAGGGCCTTTACCTGTGTTATATTCTTCAATGTTCTAATATTGGTTCCTTTCACACTGACGATCAGCATCCTGAAATACTGCTTAGAAATTTCACATTTGCAGTCTCAAAATATATTAGAATGCCTACAAAAATTTAATGAACAAAGCTAACTTAACAATCTATTGCAATTCTTTCCCAAGCTATATTGGATATTATATATTTCCTGCATTCTTTTCACGGGATGTTTGAAAGTAATTTCCCTTTTTCCTTTAGCTGAGATAATCAGATCAAGTGTCAGGGGTTCCTTTCCACTGAAAGAGATGCGACAGTATTGTTCCATCCTTTCAATCATCCCCATGACAACAAGAAAGCTTCCCAGCCAATGAGCTGATCTGTATGAACAGTGTGCAAGACGAGCTGGTCACTGGATCTCAGTACATGTGACAATAATAAACCAATTCCAATGCCATCAAAGCACCTTAACAATGAATTCGAGCAGCCAGTGTCCACGTTCCAGTCTAACAGTGTCCAATTTCAGTAATGAGATTAATGATTAAAGATTGCTGGGATTGGAATATGTAGGGAGATTTGCAGCACACACTTGGGCGTGTTGTTTGCTAATGCAAAAGGCACATTTCACAGTATGTTCCAATGTACATGTAACAAATAAACTTGAATCTTGGGTAGGCTTTATTTTGTCACATGTACATCGAAGCACACAGTGAAAAGAGTCGTTTGTGTCAACGACCAATTCTGTCTGAAGATGTGCTGGGGTCAGTCCACTCGTGTCACCATGCTTCTGGTGCCAACATACCTTGCCCACAACTCACTAACCCTAACCCGTAAGCCTTTGTGTGTGGTTCTTCATTGATTCTATTGTACTTCCTTGTTCTACTGTGAATACCTGCAAGAAAATGAAACTCAGGGTTATATATGGTGGCATATATGTAGTTGGATAATAGAATTTACTTTGACCTTTTGGAATGTGGGAAGAAGTTGGAGCATGTGGGGGAAACTCACAGTGTCACGAGGAAAATGTACACACTCTTTTCAGGCAGGAATTGAACCCAGATTTTGATAGAACACAACACTAGCTGCTATGATGAAGAAGACTGACTGATAAAGATTGCACTCAGTCGAGCTGTAATCTCTGACCCTGCTGAACGTACCTGGATTCTTGCCTCTGGCAGATTGACGTACATTGCTAGCCTTTCCCTCATGGCCATATCGGGATAACGTGTTTTCTGAAACGCTCTCTCCAGTGCCTCCAGCTGCTGGGTGCTGAAGGCGGTCCTGTTCCGTCTCTGTTTGTGTCGACAGCTGCCATACCGTGCCTCCAGGATCATTTCTTCAAAATGTGAATGAGATGTTAATGTAGAGTTGCACTGGTAACTCACACACTGTAAAACACTGCCAATTTGTAAAACTCTACTTTTGTGATATGGGTGACACTTCTCTTAATTGTCCTCTCCCTAGTTATTCCAGTAGGTGGAAGGGAACCAAAGCTTTCATTAGATTGAAATACCTTCATTTCAAAAGCCTATTGAAAGTCTCCCACTTATGCCAAAGTTATTTATGCACTGAGGTACAGTGCAGAATAGGCCCCTCTGGCCTTTGGAGCCTCACCACCCTGCGATCCCCCGATTTAATCCAAGCAGAATCGTGGAACAATTTACAATGACCAATTAACCTACCAGATCGATATATCTTTGGGCTGTGGGAGAAAACCCAGGCGATCTCGGGTAAGACTTACGAACTCTGCAGTGGTGGGATTTGAACCTGGGTTACTGTACAGTGAAAAATTGTGCTACCCAATACGTTATTGTGCTGCCCCAACTTGTGTTACCTAACCGAGGGAAGCAGATCATATTCACTGAACAATATACACAAACCAGATTGGATTTAGAGCCATAGAAAACTACAGCACAGATACAGGCCCTTTGGCCCATCTAGTCCGTGCCCAACTGTTATGTTGCCCAGTCCCATTGACCGACTCCGAGACCACAGCCCTCCATATACTTCCTATCCATGAACTTATCCAAACTTTTCTCAAATGTTGCAGTCAAACCCATTTCCATCACTTACACTGACAGCTTGGTCCACACTTGTACCACTCTCTGAGTGAAGAAATTCCCCCACAGGTTCCTTAAGCACTTCACCTTTCACCCTCCACTCTCCCCCTCTGGTTCTAGACTTACCCAACCGCAGTGGAAAAAGCCTGCTCTCATTTACCCTATCCATACCCCTCATAATTTTGTAACCCTCTATCAAATTTCCCCTCATTTCCCTATGCTCCAGGGAATAAAGTCCTAACCTATTCAACCTTTCCCTATGACTCAGGTCCTCAAGTTCCAGCAACGTCCTTGTAATTTTTTTTTTTGCACTTTTTCAATCTTACTGATAGCGTCATTAACTTCTCCAGCAATTTAGCGATTTTCTTGGTGAGGAAGAAAATATGACCAGATCCAAGTAATAAACAGTAATAATTAGTGAAAGTCAAAGGATTCCAGATGATTAATTCAAGACTCATTTTTAAAAAATATTCATAGCACAAAATTGTAATCCAGATTACAGTAACATTAATCGTTACTACTCACACAGCGGGCAAAGGCTCTTGGCAGACAAAAATATGGACAAAGATGGACACCCAACAGGATGGACAAAAGTAATCTATTTGAGGTATTGGTGATTAACAGACAACAAAAACATGGAAGTAGAAATCTAGTACACTTAAAAACACAAGAGATTCTGCGATGCTGGGAATTCATAGCAACACATAAAAATTGCTGGAGGAACTCAGCAGGTCAGGCAGCACCTATGGAGAAAAATAAACAGTCGACATTTTGGGCTAGGGCCCTTCATCAGGACTGTAAGGGAAGGGGAAAGAAGCTAGAGTAAAAAGGTGGAGGGAGGGTAAGGAGTACAAGCTGGTAGGTGATAGGTGTCATTTCTTATCTCTCACCCTTCTGACTTTCCCCATTCTGTCTCTGCTCTCACCTCCCATCACCTGCCCATCATCTTCCTCTGGCTCCCTTCCTTCTTCCCCTTCTCCCATGGTCCACTCTCCTCTCCTGTCAGACTTCTCCTTCTTCAGCCCTTTCCATCTTCTACCTATCACTCCCAGCTTCCTACTTCATTCCTCCCCTCCACCCACCCACCATACCCCTCACCTAGCTTCACCTATCTCCTCCCTCTATCCCCAGCCTTCTGATTCTAGTTTCTTCCCCGCTTCCCGATGCAGGATCTCAGTCCAAGGCGTCAGCTCTTAACTCCTCTCCATAGATGCTGCCTGACCTGCTGAGTTCCTCCAGCATTTTGTGTGTGTTGCCGTAAAGTTTACGGTTGCTCCCTCGCCCTTTCCTGGAGGGGCAATGAATACTCACCGGCCAAGTGCTGGGCCACAGAGAGGGTGTGGATGAGTGCCTGCTGGGCTCCTGGCTGTGCTCGCTGTACTTGCTCACCTGCCTGACGGTGCAGGCAAGAACAGGCAGCCATGGAGTCCACACTCTGCACACAGTGGCTGTCCCCACTGTAATAATAGACTGCGTCCATTTCCCTTGTAAGGAAAGATCTGAGCCGTGTATTTTTCAAGTCGTTAGTATCTAAAAGAGAAATAAAAAGGTGTGTGTTTTCTGAGCATATTACATCAGAAAATATATAAGAATGTAGAAACATAGAAAACCAATAGCACAATAGAGGCCTTTCGGCCCACAAAACTGTGCCGAATATGTCGTTACCTTAAAAATTACCAAGGATTACCCTCTATTTTTCTAAGCTCCATGTATCTATCCAAAAGTCTCTTAAAAGACCCTATCGTATCCACCTCCACCACCACTGCCGGCAGCCCATTCCACACACTCACCACTCTCTGCATAAAAACCTTACCCCTGACATATCCTCTGTACCTAGACACCTTAAAACTGTGCCCTCTCATGCTAGCCATTTCAGTCCCGGAAAAAAGCCTCTGCCTATCCACACACTCAATGCCTCTCATCATCTTATAGACCTCTGTCACATCATCTCTCATCCTCCGTTGCTCCAAGGAGAAAAGGCCGGGTTCACTCAACCTATTCTCATAAGGCATGCCCCCAATCCAGGCAACATCCCAACATCCTTGTAAATCTCCTCTGCACCCTTTCTGTGGTTTCCACGTCCTTCCTGTAGTGAGGTGACCAGAACTGAGCACAGGACTCCAGGTGGGGTCTGACTAGAGTCCTATATAGCTGCAACATTACCTCTCAGCTCTTAAACTCAATACCACAATTGATGAAGGCCAATACACCATATGCCTTCTTAACCACAGAGTCAACCTGCACAGCAGCTTTGAGTGTCCTATGGACTCAGACCCCAAGATCCCTCTGATCCTCCACACTGCGAAGAGTCTTACCATTAATACTATATTCTGCCATCATATTTGACCTATCAAAATGAACCACCTCACATTCATCTGGGTTGAATTCCATCTGCCACTTCTCAGCCCAGTTTTGCATCCTATCAATGACCCACTGTAACCTCTGACAGCCCTCCACACTATCCACAACATCCCCAACCTTTGTGTCATCAGCAAATTTACTAACCCATCCTTCCACTTCCTCATCCAGGTCATTTATAAAAATCACGAAGAGTAGGGGTCCCAGAACAGATCCCTGAGACACTCCACTGGTCACCAGCCTCCATGCAGTATATGACCTGTCTACAACCACTCTTTGTCTTCTGTGGGCAAGCCAGTTCTGGATCCACAAAGTAATGCCCTTTGGATCCCATGTCTCCTCACTTTCTCGATAAGTCTTGCATGGGATACCTTATCAAATGCCTTGCTGAAATCTATACACTCTACATCTACTGCTCTACCTTCATCAATGTGTTTAGTCACATCCTCAAAAAATTCAGAGAGGCTCGTAAGGCACAACGTGCCTTTCACAAAGCCATGCTGATTATTCCTAATCTTATTATGCCTCTCCAAATGTTCATAACTCCTGCCTCTCAGGGTCTTCTCCATCAACTTACCAACCACTGAAGTAAGACTCACTGGTCTATAATTTCCTGGGCTATCTCTGCTCCCTTTCTTGAATAAGGGAACAACATCCGCAACCCTCCAATCCTCCTGAACCTCTCCTGTCCCCATTGAGGATGCAAAGATAATCACTAGAGGCTCAGAAATTTCCTCCCTCGCGTCCCACAGTAGCCTGGGGTACATCTTGTTCAGTCCCCGTGACTTATCCAACTTGATGTTTTCCAAAAGCTCAAGCACCTCCTCTTTGTTAATATCTATATGCTCAAGCTTTTCAGTCCACTGTAAGTCATCCCTACAATCTCCAAGATCCTTTTCTGTAGTGAATACTGAAGCACAGTACTCATTCAGTACCTCTGCCATCTTCTCCGGTTTCATACACACTTTTCCACTGTCACACTTGATTGGTCCTATTCTCTCACGTCTTATCCTCTTGCTTTTCACATACTTGTAAAATGCCTTGAGGTTTTCCTTAATGCTGTCCGCCAATGCCATCTCATGGCCCCTTCTGGCTCTCCTAATTTCATTCTTAAGCTCCTTCCTGCTGGCTTGATTAACTTCTAGATCTCTATCATTACCTAGTTTTTTGAACATTTGTAAGCTTTTCTTTTCTTCTCGACTAGATTTACAACAGCCTTTCTACGCCATGGTTCCTGTACCCTACCATTCTTCTCCTGTCTCATTGGAACATAACTATGATATATCCCCTGAACTTTTGCCACATTTCTTCTTCCCTGAGAACAGCTGTTCCCAATTTATTCTTCCAAGTTCCTGCCTGATAGCCTCATATTTCCCCTTACTCCAATTAAACACTTTCTTAACTTGTCTGTTCCTATCCCTCTCCAGTGCTATGGTAAAGGAGATAGAATTGTGATCACTGTCTCCAAAATACTCTCCCACTGAGAGACCTGACACCTGACCAGGTTCATTTCCCAAAACCAGATCAAGTACAGCCTCTCCTCTTGTAGGCTTATCTACATATTGTGTCAAGAAACCTTCCTGAACACACCTAACAAACTCCACCCCATCTAAACCCCTTGCTCTAGGGAGATACCAGTCAGTATTTGGGAAATTAAAATCTCCCACCATGGCAACCCTGTTGTTATTACACCTTTCTGGAATCTGTTTCCCTATCTGCTCCTCGATGTCCCTGTTACTATTGGGTGGTCTATAAAAAACACCCAGTAGAATTTTTGACGCCTTCCTGTTCCTGACATAGTTAGAACATTGTTATTTGCTATAGCCAGCTGGCTGGACAGCCAAGTGACCATTCCTACCCCTTTGGAGAACCTTGTCGAAGTCTGAAGCTATCTGGGAATTCATTCATAGATATCAACTCTGTGTCAGTTCAGTGCCAGAAAATCGAGACCACCCCTCTCCCCAAACCATTGGCCACTTCATAGAGTCATCGAGCACTACAGCACAGAATCAGGCCCTTCGGCCCAACCAGTTCATGCCAAGGTGTTATTTTGCCTCATTCCGCCTTTCTGCACCATGACCATAGCCCTCCACACCCCTCTCAGCCCTCCAAACCCCCTCATCAATGTACTGTACTCGTCCAAACTTCTCTTAACTGTTGCAATTGAACCCATATCCACCAGCTCGTTCCACACTCTCACCACTATCTGAGGGAAGAAGGTCCCCCTCGTGTTCCTTTTAAACATTTCACCTTTCACCCTTAACCCATGACCTCGAGATCTAGTCTCACTCAACTACTGTGGCAAAAGCCTACTTGAATTTACCCTCTCTATACCCCTCATAAAGTCCTAATCGATTCAAACCTTCCCTATAACTCAGGTCCTCAAGTCTTGGCAGCACCCTTGTAAGTTTTCCTCTGCACGCTTTCAATATCATTGACAACTTTCCTGTAGGTAGGTGACCAGAACTACACACAATATTCTAACTTTGGCCTTACAAACATCTAATACAACTTTAACAAAACATCCCAATTACCATACTCATTTTTCTGATTTATGAAGGCCAATGTGCCAAAAGCTCTCTTTATGACCTTTTCTACCTGTGATGGCACTTTCAGAGAATTGTGGATCTGTATTCCCACATCCCTTTATTCTGCTTCTGATCTGACCTCACTACAGTGAGCAATATCTAGAAATTAAACATAAAACTCAGGCATTCTCTTTCCTATGGAACTGAGTAAACAATCCCATTGCAGTAACACCGGACAACAAAGAGTTTGCTTCCTGAATACTTTTGGGTGTATGTTATAGATTTTGGGCTGCTGATCATGAAAATCACCATGAAATTTCCTGTCATGCAACATTTTTTGATATCACCTACATTTGTTATTTCAATTCATAATTCATGTCAGAATAATTGATGCCAAGATTGAGGAAGGCAGTTTTGTTGGTCCACAAATCAAACAGGTCATCAATGACAGGCAATTCAAAGAACTTTTAGTGGGACAGGAGAAAATCGCATGGAAGGCATTGAAGGATGTTGTTGAAAATTTTCTTGGTGACTACAGATCACCAAACTACGTGCAGCTGGTTAACAACATGCTTCAAGTACACAAAACCATTAAGTGCAACACGTCACTGAAGATTCATTTTCTGCATTCCCATTTAAACTTTTTCCCTGAAAATCTTGGCGCTGTCACTCACAAGCATGGTGAAAGGTTTCACCAGGGCATTGAGGTCACAGAGAAGTGGTATCAGGGCAACTGGAATCCATTAGTGCTGGCTGATTATTGTTGGACACTTAAATGAGAAGCCTCAGACATTGAATACAAAGGAAAATCATCAACAAAACATTTTCAGCTTAGTTGAACTATTACAAAGCGTCAGCACTGTTAATGCAATTAAACACATTCCTGTTTCTCCAAATTCCCACGTGATACAAGTAGTCTGAACTTTTATCTGTGTTCATCTTCAAGTGGTCCATCATAAACAAAAAAAATTCTGAGGAAGCAACACTTTTGAAAAAAAATTTTGTCCTGTGTAATCAAAGTTTAGGAAAGTTCTGTCAAATGTTCTTTAAAAATATTAATTCCTGATCAACATCACTAGAACAGAATAGCTTGTCATAACTGTACTTGAAGAATACTTGTTTTGGAACAAAGAATATTACAGGCCCTTCAGCCCACAATGTTATGCTGACCTTTTAAGCTGCTTTAAGATCAATCTAACCCTTCCCACCTAACCACAATTTCTTCCAAACTTCCCTCCAGTTACCTCCAAACTGACAACAGGTTCTTTTCCACCACACAGCAGGAATGATACAACAACAGTGAATCACTTGGAGGTGGTGACTGGTGCTATATAAATACTACCTTATCCTTCCCAAGTATTCATTCCATTTCTAAGTTAAGGTGAAAAGTGAAGAATTGTAAGCATCTGAGGTGCACGCAGGGGACGGTGGAAATATGGAAATGTAGAAGCGGGTACAATTTCAACTCCACAATTACAAAGGTGACACAGTCTCATAGCAGTTAGCGCAACGGCGTTACAGTGCCAGTGATCACCAATCGGGATTCGGTTGCCCTAATGTTTCTAAGGAGTTTGCACCTTCTCCCCACGACCACGTGGGTTTTCTCCAGGTGCTCTGTTTCGCTCCCATGCTCCAGCAACGTGGCAGTTAAGGTTATAGTGAATCGCAGGCTTGCTCTATTGGTACCAGAGGCATGACACCACTTGAGGGCTGTCCCCAGCACAACCCCCAGAATGGGTTGGTTGTTGACGCAAAATGGTGCACTTCACAGAATATTTCGATGCTCTGACGATCAAATAAAGCTAAAGCCAATCACAAACCAGAGGAAGTCGGCAGATTCTGGAAATCCATGCAACACACACAAAATGCTGGATGAACTCAGCAGGCCAGGCTATGGAAAAGAGTACAGTTGACGTTTCAAGCCCAGACCTTTCATCAGCACTGCTAAAGCCAATCTCTCTTTACAGAGCGTTTGGGCTGGAACATGGACAGGAAAGATTTAGAAGAATACAGACCAAATGGGATTAGTTTCGATTGATATCTTGGTCAGCATGGAGAAGTTGGGCCAAATGGCCTGTTTCCGTGCTGTACTGAGTTATAAAGCAAATAGTGAAACAGATAATTAGGCAAGTAAAGCCAGAACCCTTTTTCAATGTAGCCTCATGCAAATCAAATTATAAGCAAAATATTTGTACATCCTAATTTTCTCAATTCCTTTCGACAAGTTCAAAATGCTTAATAAATTTATTACCAAAATACATATACATCAGCATACACAACCCCAAGATTTATTTTCTTGGTAAACTGAAGAAATCCATAGAATAATGACCATAATAGAATCAATGAAACCAACTTGGGCATACAACCAGAGCGCAAAAGACAATAAACTGCAAAAACAAAAAGAAATAAATAACAATACTGTAATCAATAAATAAGCAACAAATTTGAAATAAAGAGTCCTTGAAAGTGAGTCCATAGGTTGTAGGAATACTTCAGTGATGGAGCAAGTGAAGTTGAGTGAAGTTATCCCCTTTGGTTCAAGAGTTTGATGGTTGAGGGGTGGTAACTGTTCCTGAACCTGGTGGCGTGAGTCCTGAGGCTCCTGTACCTTCTTCCTGATGGCATACATGTCCTGGGTGGTGGGGGTCCCTGATAATAGATGCTGTTTTCCTGCAACAGCGTTTTGTGTAGACGTAGTTAATGGTCGGGAGGGTTTTACCTGTGATGGACTGGGTTTTTGTAGGATTTTCCATCTGAGGGCATTGGTGTTTCCATACCAGGCTGTGATGCAGCCAGTCAATACACTCTCCACTACACATCTATAGAAGTTTGTCAAAGATTTGGATGTCATGCCGAATCTTTGCAAACTCCTAAGGAAACAGAGGCACTGCCATGCTTTCTTCAGGATTGCACTTACGTTCTGAGCCCAGGACAGGTCCTCTGAAATGATAACACTGCGGAATTTAAAATTGCTGACCGTCTCCACCTCCGAGCCCCCAGTGAGAACGGGCTCGTGAACCTCTGGATTCATCCTTCTGAAGTTAATAATCAGCTCCTTGAACTTGTTGACATTGAGTAAGAAGTTGTTGTGGCACCACGCAGCCAGATTTTCAATCTCTCTCTTATATGGAGGGAGATTGAGAATTTGCATTTGCAGAAGATACTGCAACCTATTTTAATATGAAAGTTTGTCCATGAGTGGTTTGGTCAGAGACTGGTGGAGAAGTTGGGTCATTTAAGTCAAATCCAAGGGATGAAGTGAAGTGGAAGTAGGATGGGATTATCATTCCCTCAGCAGGGAACATTACATAGGGAATAGGATTCAATAAGATCATGGCTGATCTGGCCATGGACTCATCTCCACCTACCTGCTTTTTCCCCATAACTCTTAAGTTCCTTACTATGCAAGAATCTATACAAGTTTGTCTTAAATATATTTACTGAGTAAGCCTCCACAGTTTCATTGAACAGAGAATTCCACAGATTCAGCACCCTCTGGGAAAAGCAGTTTCTCCTCATCTCCATTCGAAATCTACTCCCCTGAATCCTGAGGCTATGTCCCCTACTAGTCTCACCTACCAGTAGAAACAACTTTCCTGCCTCTATCTTACCTATCCCTTGCATCATTTTATATGTTTCTATAAAATCTCCTCTCATTCAGGGTAAAGTCAGGTAGATCAGTAGTGAATAGGAGACTTGGACAGCAGATTCTGTGACCGTGAAACAGAAACCGAGCTGGTGTGTTGCCTCCCAAGGGCTCGGGTCCAGGATGCAGAATATTCTCAAGAGGGAGGCTGAGCAGCCAGTGGCTGTGGCACATGTTGCCACCGGTGACAGGTAGAAAGGGGGGAAGAGGTCCTGCACAGTGAGTATAGGGAGTTAGGGAGGAGGCTGAGGGTAGTTATCTCTGGATTGCACCCAGTACCAGGGCAGGAATAGGATGATAGTACAGATGAATGACTGGCTGAGGAACTGATGCGGGTGACAGGTGATGCATATCATAGAGGTGGCATGCTGGGGAGGCAGCATTAAGAAGAGGGACGCCTCACGTCTTAATAAGCTGGTAAGGAAGGCGGGCTCTGTCGTGGGCACAGATCTGGAGAGTATGACATCGGTGGCAGAGCGGAGGGCGCTGAGTAGGCTACGGTCAATCATGGAAAACCCTGAACATCCTCTGCACAGCACCATCCAGAGACAGAGAAGCAGCTTCAGCAGCAGGTTGCTGTCAATGCAATGCTCCTCAGACAGGATGAAGAGATCATTACTCTCCAACGCCATTTGGCTCTACAATTCAACCACTCTACAATTATATTGAGTTAAATACTTATGTAATTAGTTTTGCCACAATAAGTGTATGGGACACTGGAAAAATGTTGAATTTCCCCTTAGGGATGAATAAAGTATCTATCTATCTATCTATCTATCTAGGGCAAAATTGCAGTTGAGTTGAGTTGAAGTGTAACAGGGGGACAAAATCAAAAAGGGTGATGAATAGAGGACTGGAAGGTGCTATATTTGAATGCACGCGGATGACCTTGTCGCACAGTTAGAGATTGGCTGGCATGACCCTGTGGGCATCACTGAGTTGTGGCTGAAAGAAGATCGTGGTTGGGAGCTTGAGTACACCTTGTATTGAAAGGACAGCCAGGTAGGCAGAGGGGGTGAGGTGGCTGATGCACCATCAATAACTCACTCTGAGACGTAAAGGCGAGATATCGGCTTTCATTGACTGGAAGAAGGAACAAGCAGTGGTTGACCACCATGCTACATCCTGGAGACTGAGAGGCCGGGCTCAGACCTCAATCGCCTTTATACCGGGGTCTGTGGGAGGAGCCACAGGAGCAGTCAGCAGGGTGCGTGTCCAGACAGGTATATGTAGTTCACCACAGTGGCTCTGTTGGTAAGAAGTGAAATCACATCCGTAGAAAGAGGAGGCATGGGATTGAGAGATGTTAGGTAACTGCAAGGGTAAAATGACCCTGATGGGAGTTATATACAGACCCCTAAACAGCAGCAGGCAGATGTGAGATATAAATTACAATGGGAGATAAAGTAACATGCAGGATACACTAAGGAGAGTCAGTGAAAGATATTTACTTGGATTTTCAAAAGGCCTTTGACAAGATGCTACACATTAGACTGCTTAGCGAGATAAGATCTCATGGTATTATAGAAAAGATACATGCATGGATAGAAGATTGGACTGGCAGGAGGCAAAGAGTGGAAATAAAGAGGTCCTAATAAAAAAACACGAAACGCTGGCAGAACTCGGCAGGCCAGACAGCATCTATGGGAAGAGGTAATAACGACGTTTCGGGCTGAAACCCTTCAGCAGGAGTGGGGGTAAGGTTTGAATTGGAGCAAGGGGTGGTGAAGTCGAGACGGTTAATGTCCTGACGGCAACTAGAGATGAACAGATCCAGGGCGGGTAGAAGTCCTGGGCGGGGAGTCCATGAGGAGCAGGAGGGCTGGAGACGGGAGAGCGGGTCATCGGTGGGGGTGGGAGAGCCCCTACCGAAGAAGTGGGCTCGAAGACGGAGCCGGCGAAAGAAGAGCTCCACGTCCTGGCGCATGCGGAACTCAGTGAGGTGAGGGCGAAGGGGACAAATGTGAGGCCCTTACAGCCTCAGAGAGAGGAAGGTCGGAGGGGATGGCGAAGACCCGGCAGGGTTGGGAGCTCCGGTCCGAGGGGGGTGGGAGGCTGGTGGAGTCAGCGGGGAAGGGGTGGGGGTGAGAGGAAGCTGAAGCCCCTGAGGGCCCAGGAACCGGTGATTGAACCTCAGGCTCAGAAAGATCAGATGGCAGCGTGGTGGTGGGAGGGGAGGAGGGAGATGGCAGCGCATGGAGGTCCGGCTCGGGGGTCAAGGCCGGAGTCTCTGAGGGGGTGTCCATGGCCGTAGGAACCCACGTTGGTGGTACTGGAGTCAGGGTTCGGAGTCTGTCCAATGCTGTGATTGCAGCGATCCGAGATCCATGCGTGTTGGCGTCGGAGCCGACGGGCTCGGGGCTCCGCAGATGGGCGATTTTGCGGTGTTTGACAGACGAACCAAAGTCGAAAAACGACAATTGCATGCATGAATCCGTCGAAGGATGAAATAACGGGTGGGTCCACGACACACGGCGAAGAAGGTGTCCCGGAGGTACGAGGAAAGGGGGCCAGGTATCTCCTCATTGCAGGGATGGTCGCTCTCACAGCCAGCGGGAGGCCCTATTCTGCTTGGCTCCTGATGACTTGCTTCTCCACAGGGGTCAATATTGGGATCACTTCTTTTCACATTATATGTCAACAAGTCGGATGACAGAATTGATGGCTTTGTGGATGATACAAAGTTAGGTGGTGGGGGGCAGGTAGTGTTGAAGAAGCAAGGAGCCTGCAGAAGAATTTAGAGAGATTGGGAGAATGAGCAAAGAAGTGGCAGATAGAATATCGTGTAAGGAAGTGTATGGTCATGGACTTTTTTTGTTGAAGGAATAAAGGAATAGACTATTTTCTAAACGGGGAGAAAATTCAAAAATCAGAGGTGCAAAGGGATTTGGGAGTCCTTGTGCAGGGTTCCCTAACTTGCAGACTGAGTCAGAGTTAAGGAAGGCAAATGCAATGTTAGCCTTCATTTCAAGAGGACTAGCATATAAGAGCAAGAATGTGATGCTGAGGCTTTATAAGGCACTAGTCAGACTGCACTTAGAGTATTGTGAGCAGTTTTGGGCCCCTTATCTAAGAAAAGTTGTGCTGGCATTGGAGAGGGTTCAACGGAGGTTTATGAGAATGATTCCTGGAATGAAGGTGTTAACATATGAGGAGTGTTTGGGTGCTCTAGGTCTGTACCCACTGGAGTTTAGAAGAATAGTGGATGGGAAGGGGGATCTCATTGAAACCTATTGAATATTGAAAGGCTAGATAGCGTGGATGTGGAGAAGACGGTTTCTATTGTGGATGAGTCTAGGACCAGAGGGCACAGCCTCAGCATAGAGGTACGTCCATTTAGAACAGAGATGAGGAGGAATTTCTTTAGCCAGAGGGTGGTGAATCTGTGGAATTCATTGCCACTCTGGATGGCAAGTCATTGGGTAACTTTAAAGTGGAGGTTGATATGCTCTTGATTAGTAGGGATATCAAATATAATGGGGAGAGGGCAGGAGTGTGGGGTTGAGAGGGATAATAAATCAACCATGTTGGAATGGCAGAGTAGACTCAATGGGCCAAATGGCCTTATTCTACTCCTATTACTATGGTCTTATGGATTTCCCAACCCAAAAGGGACAACAGCAGTCTTTAGAGAAAGCAGCCCAGATTTTGCATTTATGCTCCTCTGAACAGGCTATCTTCCCGAGTCTGCCAAACATTGTCACTGTGTTAACAATCCCGTCTGTATCTGGTTCTACAAAACTGCAGTTGTACTCAATCCTGCTCAGTGGGCCTCACTCTCCTCAAACCATCCTTCTTAGCAAAGCAGCTTCAGATTTTTTCCAAAACCAAATACAGTGTCATTAACTTTTAAGACATTGACATTTTATTAACTATATGACATGGCAAGTCATTAAGCACCGAAACAGACCTTTCAGCCCATCTAGTCGATGCTAAACTTTTATTCTGCCTAATGCCAGTGACTCACTCCTCAACCATAACTCTCTACACCCCTCCCATCCAAACTTCTCTTAAATGTTGCAATGGGACCAGTATCCACCACTTCCCTCGCAACTCATTCCACACTCTCACCACCCTCTGAGTGAAGGCCCCCCTCAGGTTCCCCTTAAACATTTCACCTTTCCCTTTAACCTATGACCTTTAGTTTTGGTTTCACCCACACTCAATGGGAAAAGCCTGCTTGTATTTACCCTATCTATGCCCCACAGAATTCTGTATACCTCTATCAAATCTCTCCTCAATCTCCCACGCCCAGAATACCGTTCAGAGTTATTCTCCACGGAGTAACTAGACTCAGAGATTTTTAGAAAGACAGGGATCCGGTAAAAATTGAGACAAGGAATAGGGAGTAATTGCGATAATTGGGGGGGGGGGGGGAGAGTGAGAGATCTTTAGAAAGAGAATGGAGATATTTAGCGAAAGAGAGATTGCTAAAGACAGAGAGAAAGTGTGTGAGTGTGTGTGTAAGATAGAGAGAGAACCCGATCCATTTGTGAAGATGAAATCACACAATGGGTTTGTATCTCACTCCACGACCCTCATCTGCAACAAAACGTTTTCTTCACAAAATTCAACTTCAGACTCCGAATTACAGGCTTCAGCTCGCAACACAGGACATTCGGAACCCGGCGCTCAACCCAAGTTCAGAACGATATTGGAATCTCCATTCCCACGCGATCTCCGGACTGGTTCTTAGTGAAAGTTAACTTGGAAAATCGCGGTGACTCTCCCCTGCTGAGTTCCTCCAGCATTTGTTGTCAGTTACCAGGATTTCCAGCATCTGCCAAAGTTCGCGTGTTTAGGATCTGTACAATCTCTTGTATTTACTCAATAGCGGGTACGTGGAGAAAGATAACTGCGGGGAATGGACTAGGTTTAATGCACAAGCACTCTAAACGATGGACGAACTCGCAGGTCGGACAACATCTCCGGTGGAGAGTAAACAGTCGGCGTTTCGGACAGTCCTACATAATGGAGCGGCCCTTCCCTGAACTGCTCTTGGCCTCGCTCTCTGTGGTAACACATAACTCGTGCTCACAGTTCTGAAATGTACCGACCCAAACCATAACGATAAATCGGCTGCGAATGGTTCTGGTTTAACCCGCGCTCGCTCGCCGGGGAGATAATACTTAACAAACCTATTTCAAGTATCGGGGGCTGCTCGACCCGCAGAGTTCCTCCAGCAGATCAACACACACCAAATGCGGGAGGAACTCAGCAGGTCAGGCAGCATCTATGGAGAGGAATGAACAGTCGATGTTTCGGGCCGAAACCCTTCTTCAGGACCGGAAAGGAAGCGGGAAAAAAACCCAGATTCCAGAATCTGCGGTCAAATATGCACCTCTGTTAACGACTCAGCAAAGTTCACAATTGTTCTTAAGTCTATTTAAAAATCACTTCTTTAAAGTTTTTTTTAAAGCTACTAAATCTGCTGTTAAATTTGCGGCGCGAATAGATAAGTTAACTTTTCTGCCCGGCTTTCTCTTCCGAACTAGCTACCTATATATATAGCGCTAATCGAATCGTCGATAAAATCTAACATTCGGCGACTTGATTTCAGATGCAAGTTTGATGTCACTCCTAGAATTGAGAAGCTTCCCACCGCAGGGCGTTACTCACGGTTCCACCGGGGGTCGGAAGCTCTGCCTTTCAAAGTCGCACCGAAGCCGCGATTCCATCAGGACTCAGCGCAAGGGGCTTATTTATAGTGCGATAAGTCCATGTCAAACCGGCGACAGTCCGAAGTTCCTCCCCCCGCCCGTGGCAGGTGCGGCGATTGCGGGCGCTGTGAAACGGATCGATCCGCTTTTCTCTGCCATTGAAAAGCTGCTGGAAATTAACCGGTCGCTCTGTCCTTCGGCCGTCCTAGAAACGCCTCCCGTGGTCCTGAAATGGAAATATCATGGCAAGGCTTTGAGAGGAGACAACTCTCTCACCCTTGAATTATTCGGAGAGATCTGAGGAGATCTGATTATCTGGAGAGGTTGGATTTTTCCCCTCGAGCGAAGGGGGCTGCGGAGTGACCTGGAGGTGTATAAAATCAGAAGAGACACAGGTTTCCCCTGCAGGGTAGAACTAGAGGGTGTACGCTTAAGATGAGATGGAGAAAGATTTATAGAGACAACAAATTATAAACACAAGATGCTGCAGAGGCTGGGAATCCAGAGTACCACACACAACGCGCTGGAGGAACCCAGGAGAACAGGCAGCGTCTGTAGGGAGGAATGAAGAACCGACTTCTCCTGATCTCGGCCTCGAAAAGCCGACCGCCCTGAGATTAATTTTGTCTTCTTTTAGCCAATGTGCAAAAGATAAATTTGTGCAAATGGAAATACTGAGAACATGGGTTGAAAAGTCGCCTTGAAAGTGAGTTTGTAGATTATGGAATCAGTTCAGTGAGTGAAGTTGTCCATGCCGGCTCAGGAGCCTGATAGATGTTGGATAACGGTTCCTGAGGTGAATCTAAGGTGTGAAACTCCTTTACCTCCCGCCCACTGCAGTAGCGAGAAAAGGACATGGGCCTGGGAATAAAACCAATACCACCTATCCGATAAATTAATGTTAAATGAATACATTTGTTCTATTGCATCTTTCAGAACGGTCAAATCACACTGCCACTAAACTCGGTTTGACCCTGAGTGAGTATTAGGAGGTAGGCCGGGAAAAGACCTCCCGGCTCGAAATGTCGACTCTTTACTCCCTTCCACTGTTCCCCCAGCATTTTGTGTGTGTTGCTTGGATTTCCGGCACCTGCAGATTTTCTCGTGTTTGTGAAAGTGCAATCCAGATATTCGGAGTGGGACTTTTTATATTAGCAATCAGGGTCGGGGTTCAGAAAAAACTGGCAGCAGGGGGTTCTCATTCGCTAACTGATTTCTTAATTAACTAATCCACGCTGGGGGATTAGGGCAGATTTGCCGCGAGAAAACTTGTGATTTAATCGCCCGTTTATCCCTCAATCTCCTATATTTTCTTGTTTTTTAAATTTCTTTTTGCATCACTTATATAATTTCATATATTGATTGATTGATTGAGAGGCAGCTCGGAATAGACAACACCCACTCGATTTAATTCTAGCCTAATCACGGGACAGTTTACAGTGACTAATTAACGTAATAGCCGGTAGGTCTTTGGACTGTGGGAGGAAACCGGAGCACCCGGAGGAATCCCGGAGCCACGGGGAGAACGTACAGGCAGCGGGGGGTGGGGGGGGGAAGGGGGGATTGAACCCGCTTCGCTGGTACCGTTAAAGCGTTGTGCTAACTCATGATGTATTGCGGCCGCAAAACAATCAACTTCACGGCACAGGCCGGTGATATTAAACCTGATTCTGAAACTTCTGACTACTGCGCCTTCAGCCACATCGGGCGCACACACACGAGATAGCATTCGATTAGAGAGGCCAGGCACTTTAACCGATCTGCTTACCTCCCCAGTTAATAAATCATTATTACCATGATTTCCTCGGTAGTTTCTGACTCAAATAATTTTACCGGGATAAATGGGATTAAAATCTCTGAAAAAATGAGAAATTTTTTTGTTTTCTGGTGCTATATTGTGAGTGTATAATCAGCAATCCTTTTCGGTATTCACTGGTTTATTTAAAAAGACATCAAGACTGTTGTGTTTCTGATAGCATGCCTTCATTAAATTCCAATAGCTTCAAACAGATGGAAATCCAAAACGTTAGTTAAAGCAGATGCTGTGGTTAAACTAGTTTTTGCTTCACTTCACCTCCAAGTTAGCAAACATAGCAATATCGAGGAAATCTGCAGATGCTGGAAATTCAAGCAACAACACACATAAAATGCTGGTGGAACACAGCAGGCCAGGCAGCATCTATAGGGAGAAGCGCTGTCGACGTTTCGGGCCGAGACCCTTCGTCAGGACATTGCAATGTGATCTTGACATACGAACTCTCTCAAGCAATGTAAAGTCCGCCGCAGTTTTGGAACTAGATGGGCAAATGGCGTCGCAGTTCAATACAAAATACTTGGAAACTTCGCCGAAGTGCATGGAGGCACCATCTTCAAGGACCGCCAGCTTCCAGGCCAGGCTCTCTCCTCACCGCTGCCGTCGGGGAGGAGGTACAGGAGCCTCAGGACTCACCCACCAGGTTCAGCAACAGTTATTACCCCTCAATCATCAGACTTGAACTAGAGGGGATAACTTCACTCACCCCAACACTGAACCTACGGACTCACTTCCAAGAACTCTGCAACTCGTGTTCTCAATATTTTTCTATCTATCCATCTATTTATTTATTATGGTTTTTCTCCTTTTCGTATTTGCGTAGTTTGTTGTCTTTCGTACATTGGTTGTTCGACCGCCTCTGTTGTGTTTCTTTGTCTTTACTGTGAACATCCGCAAAAAGCTGAATCAGGAAGATGTACTTCGATAATAATTTTAATTTGGACTTTGAACTTGAACTTTGGGGTGTGGAAGATGATCACGGGAGTGAAACGTTGGAGAAAAACAATGTTCAGAGCTAAAACTTGGAATTTTCGGCACCAGGACACATTCAACCAGAAACTGGGAAGACGCTGAACATCCAAACCCTGTAAATTTGGACGGGCTGCTCCTGGTCGGAATTGACTGCTGGAAGGGACCGACAAATTCGCCAACAAATTAAGAGCAGGATTTGGGTGGAACAAAACGCAGGGCAAACCAGCAGACATGCTTCCCGCTCGAAACCAACTGGAGAATTTCCCCCTTTCAACCTCTTATGCACAGGACATTGCTTTGTGAGAATCTAAACGCAAGCGGCACAATTTTAGTGGCGTTGAGGGATAAACGGGCGATTAAATCGCAAGTTTTCTAGCGGCAAATCTGCCCTAATCCCCCAGTGTGTCAAAACAAAGGTTCCCGCGCTAATCTGCCGGGTCTAAAAGATTTGGGAATTTGGCTGAGATGTTCTAAACGATTTATTTTGTGAGAAACTAATGGACTCTGACAGCCAAAGAGGACCAGCGGGCGCCGACCGAGGGACAGTTATTGATCCCTGTTACAAGACAATTATTAAAGAGAATGTGTGTGTGTGTGTGTGTGGAAAGCACACACTTTTCTGAATACGGCTCAGCCAACACCCAGAGCGCCAAAGTGCTTCTGCACACCTCAGGGATTGATTTATAGTGATTTGTTTTCAACTGCTTTTTCTCGTTTGTGCCGGATACCTTAGTGCTAATTTATTCCTAAGATTGTGGCACGTATCCACTTTTCAACCTTGCGATGTGTTATTTTACGCGCGGCTCTCGATTCACGCAGATTGTACTTTCTCCGGTTTAAAGTGGAGGGTGAACCTTTGGTGACACAGCCGGAGCCAGTTGAGCCATGCAAGGCTCTCGCACTGTGCCCCTTTGCTGCTAGCGTTCGCCACTGATAATTTATCGATGACATGGTTCTTCTTCATAACAAGACTATTCTGTATAAAATGTAGCTTTTTTGTTGCATTACGCGCGTCCCACCAAACCAGATTCCTATTACAAGTGAGTTTGCACTATGTGGTCACTTTATTAGGAAGCTCCTGTAGGCCATCCACTTCAATATTCGTTGTGCTGTGCGTTCAGAGATGTTCTGCACACCATTGTTGTTGGTTATTTGTATTACTATCGCCCTCCTGTCCGCTTGAACCAGTCTGGTCATTATTCTCTGACCTGTCATTAACATGCTCCCCCCCTCCACCACACACACAGACAGAACTGTCGTTCACTGGATTTTTTTTTGCTCTTCACACCATTCTCTGTAAACTCCAGAGATTGCTGTGTGTAAACCCCAGGACACCAGCAATTCCTGAGATACTCAAACCACCCCGTCTGGCACCAACAATATCATTCTACAGTCTAAGTCATTTAGATCACATTTCTTCCCCAATCTGATGTTTGGTATAAACAGCAGCTGAACCCCTTGACCATATTGACATACTTTATGTATTGAGTTGCTGCCACATGATTGGCTGATTAGTTATTTACATTAACAAACACTAGTAGAGGTGTACCTATTAAAGTGGCCACTGAGTGTAGATGGCAAACAAAGTTGAGCCTTGATAATGAAGTAGGCAGCAGGTAATTTTTCATGGGGTGGGGGCAGGAGAGCATGTTAGTGTTCAACACAAATCCAGAGCAACACACAAAATGCTGGAGGAACTCAGGGGGCCGAGCAGCATCTATGGAAATGAATGAACAGTCGAGATATTTACCCCATGCAACAAGGCGCACCAGAAAGTCCCAATTAACAACAGTATACTTTTACATAACAAGCAAGAGAAAATCTGCAGATGCTGGAAATCCAGAGCAATGCACAAAAAATGCTGGAAGAGCTCGGCAGGCCAGGCGGCATCTGTGGAAAAGAGTAAAGAGTTGACATCTCAGGCCCAAAAAAATCTACTGTTTACTCTTTTTCATAGATGCTGTCTGGCCTGCTGCGTTCCTCCAGCATTTTGTGTGTGTTGCTTTTACATCACAATGATATCAGGGGTGCATGAAAGGAACATTCAAGATTATCTTTGCAGGTTGAAATCTCTCACCATTTAGGTACTGCTTTATAATATGTCTGTTGCTTGGGCTTACTGTTTCAATCACTTGGAAATTTCCTGTTAATACACGCAGTTCATCGCCACTTGGTCTTATATTCCATTCATTTTGTCACAAAGATCCAAGTAAGTATCATTAATGCTAAAGTCTCCTTGTGAAGTTCGAACCTCAATGTACAGTATAAACACAAGAAACTCCACTAGTTGCTGGAAGTTCAGCGAACGTATATGATGCTGGAGGAGCTCAGTGGGTCAGGAGTCCTGATAAAGAATCCTGGCCAGAAAACCCGACTGTTTATTCTTCTCCATAGGTTCCGCCTGTCCTGCCGAAATGACCAAGATGGCGCTGGTGATGCTGCGATGTTTTGCTGGCAGCTTAATGCCCACAAGAAAATGAATCTTGGGGTTGTATAGGGTGACCTGTATGTACTTTGACAAAAAATTTACTTTGAACTTTTAGTGTGCTGCTCTAAGTCTAAGTGTTGGTGTGACTATTGTAGCTTGACATCCAGCTTCATTCTTCAGGGTGCCTTCTCTGTGATTCCCCGGGCACCTCCTTCATGGCTGAAGGAGTGAAAACCATGATGTCAAAGCATCTTTGCACTGAAAGGAAACCAAGGGTTAGGCAGACCCAGACGGGAAGTGGAGTTGAACCAAGTTCTGTGAAACACACACAAAATGCTAGGACTCAGGAGGAATTCGGCAAGCCAGATACAATCAATGGAGGCAAATTACAATTTATACAAATAATAAAACAATAACAAATAAGAAATATAGAACAATCGATTTTTCTGGCCTATAGCCTTCAAAATCAGATTTATTATCACTGACCTGCCAGGAAATTTGATTTGTAGCAGCAGTACCCTGCAACACAAAAATATTATCTTATAATAATGAATATATAATCCAAAAGAAGAGAAAAATAATGAAGTAGTGTTCATTGGTCCATTGAACATTCAGAAATCTGATGGCAGAGGGGAAGAAGCAGTTCCTAAAATGTTGAATGTGTGTCTTCAGGCTCCTGTACCTTCTCCCTGATGGTAACAATGGGAAGAGGGTATGTCCTAGACCTGAGAGCACTTGATGAATGATACCACCTTTTCGAGTCACCACCTTTTGAAGAAGTCCTCGATGGTGGTGAATCTAGTGCCAATGATGGAAATGGTTGAGTTTACAACCCTCTGCAGCCTTTTCTGATCCTGCACATTGGCATTTCCATATCAGATGGTAATGCAACCAGCCAGAATGCTCTCTACAGTATACCTGTAGAAATTTGTGAGTCTTTCGTGACATACCAAATGTCCTTAGACACTTAATGAAGTAAAGCTGCTTGGCATACCTTCTTCATGATTGCATCAAAATGTTGAACTCAGGACAGATCCTCTGAGATACTGGAGATGTTGACAGCCAAAAACATGAAACTTCTGAAACTTCAATAAGGATTGTTGTGTGTTTCCCTGACTTCCCTTCCAGACCTCCATAATCAATTCTTTGGTGTTATCAATATTGAAACACCACTCAACCAACCAAACTATCTTTCTTCTGTACACCGCCTTGGCACCAGCTGAGATTTTGCTAAAACCAGCTGTATCATTTATGGATGGCATTTGCATTGTCCATTGCCACATAACACAGTTTTAAGGTGCTTGGAAGTAGGTACAGAGGAGATGTCAGGGGCAAGTTTTTTTTATGCAGAGTGCTGAGAATGTGGGATGGGTTGCCAGTGACAGTGGTGGAGACAGATACAATGCGGTCTTTTAAGAGACTCCTGGACAGGTACATGGAGCTTAGAAAAATAGAGGGCTATGGGTGACCCTAGGTAATTTCTAAAGTAAGTACATGTTCGGCACAGCATTGTGGGCCAAACAGCCTGTATTGTGCTGTACATTTTCTATGAACACATACTGATCCTCAGAGGGATCAGCAGTGGAGAGAGTTAGTAGTTTCAAGTTCCTAGGTGTCAAGATCTCTGAGGACTTAACCTGGTCCCAACATATTGGGACCAGGTATAAAGAAGACAAGACAGCAACTATACTTCATTAGGAGTTTGAAGAGATTTGGTATGTCAACAAGAACTTCTATAGATGTACAGTGGAGAGCATTCTGACATCACTGTCTATTATGGGTGGGGAGTACTGCACGGGATTGAAAGAAGCTGCAAAGGGTTGTAAATTTAGTCAACTCCATCTTGGATACTAGCCTACAAAGTACCCAGGCCATCTTCCAGGAGCAGTGTCTCAGAAAGGCAGCGTCCATTATTAAGGACCTCCAGCACCCGGGGCATACCCTTCTCTTATTGTTACCATCATGCAGGAGGGCACAGAATCCTGAAGGCACACACTGAGCAATTCGGGAACAGCTTCTTCCCCTCTGCCATCTGATTCCTAAATGGACATTGAACTCATGAACACTACCTCACTTTATAAATATATATTATTCCTGTTTTTTTTTAATCTATTCAATATATATACTGTAATTGATTTACTTATTTAATTTTCTTTTCTATTATATATTGCATTGAACTGCTGCTAAGTTAACAAATTTCACAACACATGCCAGTGATAATAAACCTGATTCTGATTCAGTTGCAGACGGAGGTAGAGGGGCCCACATTGAAAGCGGGACCAGGATAGTGGGCTGTAGAGGCCAATCTGGGATCCACAGATGCAGGCCATTAGAGTGGATTCCCTTACTGGAAAATACCTGCATGTGGCTATAAGATTCAAGATTGTTTAATGTAATTTCCAGTACTCAAGTGTAAAGGAGAACAATATAGCCATTATTCTGGATCCTATGCAGCACAAAAAAAATAAGATAAAGAACATAATAATAGAAAACCAAATTAAATATAAACACAATAAATCTATGTAAATAAGCTATCTTGTGGATATCTAGACACAAGGGTGTCTGTACATCAGGTGACTGACAGGAAATGATAGAAAAAGTAGTGATGGTGGAGGATTGTTTGGAGGCTGGAAGTTTTGATCAGTGAGAAAAGTAATTATTTTTGAGTCTCGTGGGTCCTGGGGTCCTGGGAGGAGGCTACATAGCCTCCTCCCTGATGGAAGTGGGGCAAACTGTCCATGAACAGGGTGGGTAGGACCCTTCATGATGTTATCAGCCCCTTTTACAGCACCTTCTGTACGTGCCCCTGGCAGGTAGGCCGGTAACAGTGAAAAAAAGTTTTAACTGCCTGTTGTAGAGTCTTCCTTTCCACCACAGTGCAGTTTTTGTACCATTGCAGTGATGCAGCTTGTTATGTTGCTCTCTGCTGCATATCTGTAGAAGGATGTGAGCACAGATGTGCATAGCCCAATTCCCTTTAGCCTCCTCAGAAAGCAGAGGCATTGGTGAGCTTTTCTGTTCGTGCAGAATGTCTTCTGGGACCGTGAGGGGCTGTGCAAGATGTGCACAAATCGGAATATGAAACTACTTGCCGTTTCCTCTGCTGTGCTGCCAGTTTAAAAAGGGGTGTGAGTAGTATGAGCTCTTCTAAAGCCAATAATCACCTCCTTTGTCTTGTTGACATTAAGGAAGAGGTTATTTGCCTGGCACTAGGCCTCAAAATTTTCCACCTCCTCTCTGTAGGCCATCTCATTGTTTTTGATGATAAGTCATGTCATTGAAGAACTTGACAATTTGATTACTTGGGTGTTTGGTCGTGTGGCCATCTATGAGTAGAGTAGAGCAACAGGTAGCTCAGCGTACACCTGAGGAGCACTTCTGTTGAGGATGATGGGGAGGGGGAGCGGCTGTGCACCCTGACTCTCTGAGTTTAACGTGGGGAGGCCAATATACAGACAGCTATCACATGGCCCTAAGCAGATCCGGGTGGGGTCCACTGATATAGAATGCAAGATGATTAGGGCATCTCACTGCTGCACCCTTCCTCCACCTTCACTGCTGTTGTGATGTGGCATCACCTTCCACAGGTTTCACCATGGAGGTCTTGGTTGGATCACTCTTTGTCTGGAACCTTCACCATACTGAGGAGCTAAGTGGAAGATGGCTAAAATCCAGATGGCATCACTCAGGATCTCTCAATTCTCTCCACCACAACAAGGTGGCGATCTTCTGAGAGGCCTCCTATGCTACATCGTGCCCAAAACTTCACTGAGGATGTCAAACTCCGTCAAATGGGGACAAGGTCTCCTGAACACATTATGCACTGGGACTTCAATGGCTACCAGCTAGTAGATATGGACACTATCCCAAAGTCACCATACCCTCTTCCCAGTTCATTGTACCTTACAAGATTTTAAATGTTTTCAATTTTTTTTAAATCACACACTGTAAACATTCAGGAACTTCCATAATCGATCCAACCATCCCAAGACTAATCTTCCTTAAGCAGGGACACAATGGGAACAAATTCCTTGCTACTCAACTCAACTTTCACTAGACTGCTGATCCACTACGCCACTGATTGTCCGTCATAGACGATAACAGGAAACCTGTGTGAGAGAGTTATAAAAGAGGAAAAGCCATCGCACTGGGGCAGTTCCACTCTCTTGACCTCAGAGGTTCGGGTCCAGTGGTCCGGGCAAGAAACACAATCTTGGGTCTTCCTTGGTTGCAGTGAATAACCATGCCATCTTCTGTGCCTTGTCAGGCCCTTTACTCCACACGAGTCTCACAGTACTACTTTCCTGGCCATTGCATCTCACTGTCGATCTCATCCGCCCAGAATTGCCCGAGCCGACTTTACGTGCCAGGGACAGGCATGTCCCTAGCTCAGTGGGATACGAGGTTGCTGGCTTCCCTCACCTGGCTTAGCACACCTATCAAAGCGGTGTACCAGGGTGTGGCCCGCTGCCACATGCAAACACACCAGGTGAGGCCTGTTTGTCTGTTACGACCTGCATTGAAACTAATACGTGCAAATTGATGTTCCATTGTAAACTTAATGTGAACCATTTTAGACCTTTCAGCCTAGTTCGTTACACTCAAGGGCCACTTTATTAGGTACACCTGATCATTAGAAGGCTCATTTGTTTAGAACAAATGGGGAAGAACTGTGATCCAGGTGATCTTGACCGTGGAATGATTGTTGGTGCCAGAGTATTAGAGTCTCTCAGAAACTACTGATCTGGAATTTTCACAAACAGTCTGTAGAGTTTACAGAGAATGGGGCAAAAAAAAAACCCCAAACAAAATAAACATCAAGTGAGTGGCAGTTCTGTGGGTGAAAACGCCTCGTTAATGAGAGGTCAGAGAAGATGGTCAGAATGGTTCAAGCGGGCAGGAAGGTGATAGTAACTCAAAGAGCGACACAACAGTGAGAACAGCATCTCTGAACACACAACACATCAAACCTTGAAGTGGATAGGCTTAAGCAGCAGAAGACCACAAACATGCGCTCAGTGGTCACTTTATTAGAAAGAGGTACCACCCAAGAATGTGACCACTGAATGAGCACCCAGACTCTTGATGAAATCGTTTGCATAAGATGGACTCTTGGCCACATAATCTACCTTATGATCTTGCATTTGATCATTCTACTGCACTGAACCTTTTTGGTAGCTCTTACACTTTATTCTTCATGTTATTGTTTTACCTTATTCTTTCTCAATGCACTGTGTGATGATCAGATCTGTATGAACAGTATGCAACACAAGCTCTTCACTGCATCTCAGTACATGAGCCAATAACAAACCAATTCCAATACCAACTTCACACTTCTCCGACATGTCCTACCTCAAGTTATATTGATAGGTGGGTTAATTAGCTACTGTAAATTGCCTTTAGTGGGTACATGAGTGATAGAATCAGGGGAGAGTGGGCAAGAGCATTGGGTAATAAAAGGATCATCAATATAATGAAAATATAATGTGTGCAGGGTAACAAAAGCAACACAACAGCATCAGGAGCATACCTGAATCAGCTGTTGAACAACAAACAACAGGTGGTTTTCAGTCTCCACCGATGATGTTGTATTTGGATTTTGTTTTAAAGTTTTTATGCAAGGTATAAAAACAATCAACGTTGTACACTCAGCCTGGTGCTAGATTTTCAATGGTGTTTGCAAACTCATGAACAGAATGAACACAAGTTAACGAAAAATAGTAAAACTCTGCATAAATTGAGAAATGAAGATTTTAATCACATATTGAAAGATCAGAGATCTCCACCACCCAGGACATGCTCTCAGCGACGATGGTGAATCTATGGAATTCATTGCCATGGAATGCTGTGAAGGTCAAGTCATTGGATATATTTAAAGCAGAGGCTGGTAGGTTCTTGATTGGTAAGGATTGGTGAGAAGGGGAGAAGGCAGGAATATGGGGTAGAAATAGATCAGGCATGATGGAATGGCGGAGTTGGCTTGATGGACTGAATGGCCTTATTCTGCTCTTGTGATTAACATGAGATTAGTATAAACAGGTGGTTGATGGTTATTGTGGATAGGGTGGGACAAAGATAATTAGCCTCATTTGTCATGTGCTATTGATTGTCTGTCGTATCTAATGACAGGGAACCAATGACAGAAGCTCTTTTTTAAAAAAAAATGCTGAAAAGTTGTTGCACTGGGGCAGTTCCACTCTCTTGACCTCAGAAGTCCAGGCCCAGTGGTACGAGTAGTCATCACAACTGGGGTCTTCCTTGGTTGCAGTGGATGACCATGATTTCTTCTGTGCCTCGTCATGCCTTTCACTCTCCACAGAGTGTTGCAGAACTGCCTTCCTGGCCACTGGATCTCATTGCCCAGTCTACCAGAATTGATTTGTCCCTATGCTGGTTACCTCATCTGGTCTAGCCTGCCTGTCGAAGCAGTGTACTGCTGTCCGCTCGCCAACAGTTACTTGGAGCCACAGGTGCGGGCTGGTGGGGCCCATAAGGTGAGTAAGCCACCCCAGAATGGACACAAGTCCCTTCACCAGAGGTGCTACCCCTTCCTGAACATCCCACACACCAGATTTGTCACATGTACATGAGAATATACAGTGAAATGTGTCGATGACCACAGTGTGAGGATGTGTTGGGGAAGTCCACTAGTGTCACTATGCTTCTTGCACAAATCACAGCTGACCCACAACGTACAAACCCATGTCTTTGGAATGTGGGAGGAATCTGGAGCACCCACAGGAAACCCATGTGGTTAGGGGAGGACATTGAAACTCCTTACAGATAGCAGCAGGAAATTAACCCTAATTACTGGCACAGTTTAGCACAATGTTAACCACTACACTGCTGGGCTACCCTTTGGACCTGTTTCAGTGCATTCTCTTGGCGATAGAGTCATAGAACATAAAAACAAACTCTTTAGCCCAATTCCTTCATACCAAACAAAATGTCTGTTAAGCTAATCTCATTTGCCTGTGTTTAGCCTTGCATCCCTCCAAACCAGGGGTTCACCATCTTTTTATGCCATGGACCAATACCGTTAAGCAAGGGGTCCATGGACCCCAGATTGGGAACCCGTTCTAAATCTTTTCTTTCCATGGACCTTTCTAAATGTCCGTTAAACATTGTCATTGTACTCATCTCTGCTACTTGTTCCAAATCCTCATCACCTCCTGTGTGGAAAATCTTTCCCTGTCACCTTAAGTCTATGTGCTGTGGCTTTATACTCTTGACAATGGGGAAACATGGCGTGACCATGGCTTCATCACTGTAAAATAAAATACACTTTTGACGGTGCCAGACGTAATATCTTCATTGCTTTCTGCAAGTGTGCTTTCTGCCATTTCTTATTTGACACCTTTTTTGGATGGCACAACGGTACACAAGTAATTGCACATATAAGAACCATTGTAGGCAATGATACTTTCCACTATTGACGTCTTGATGAGGATTGGTGTGTTTTCCCAACTTCTTGTTCCTGAGTCCACAATCAATTTCTTGGTGTTACTAATATTGAATGCAAGGTTGCTGTGACTCCATTCAACCAGCAATCTATCTCGCTCCTGTACACCACCTTGTCACCATGAGATTCTGCCAAAAACGGTATTCTCATCCGTATCAAGAGATTATTCCAACATCTAGCCACAGCTAAGCAGAAAACTTCTCTAATTAAATATTTAAAAGACAAAAGCCATCCCACCTGTCCCTGGCAGAGGTTGCTTTCCCTGGTTATCCACCCCGTCCACTCTGTGAGGTGCAAACACACTTGTCCTGCGAGCACAGTGTTCTATGTACACTCAGGATAAGATTATAACCACCCACTGAGGTTATCTCACAATATCACTATTGTAATGCTCTCTTGGCCAATTTCCAATCCTCCATCTCCCATGCCCATATTTATCTAAAACTCTGAAGCACACATTGTAACACAAAGACCCATTCACCCATCATTGTTACTCTTCCCAGCATGGCATCATTTCAGCTTTCAGATTCGATTGCACTCCAGTTCCTCGAGAGCAGGGGTTCCCAACGGACTCCTTGCTTAATGGTATTGGCCCATGGTATATAAAAAAAATGTTGGGAACTCTCTAGAGCCCAGAACCTCACTCAGACCCCCTTCACAGAAAGAGTAATACAGCACAGCAGGCCCTTTGGCCCAACTGGTCCATACGAAGCATAGCATCCTCCCTGCTAGTCCTAGTGGCCTGTTTGGCCCATACCCTGCAAGCCCTTCCCCTTGATGTATCCATCCAAATGCTTCTTAAATGCTGCAGTTGAGATCAAAGACCTCAAAACCTTTACAATTCCCTGTATGTACACATTATCAATTTTAATTGCCCCCACTATTTTCAGGGATACATTCTAGTCTATGTCCTAAATTCTAATTATCCCACAAACCCGCTCCACTTATTCTTTTAAAACAAACCATTATCATCAACTCCAATATCACCATGTGTTCAACAACAGTTCTTTCTAGTGCCCCAGGCATATCATCCAATAACTTGTTTTGATGGAGTGCATAGTATAGTTTATTTATAATATTTACAATTGGTAAAAATAGTTTGAATTTCTTGTAAGCATATCCACAATCCTCTCGCCAGCAACAGCACAGTGAAGTAAGCTCTACAATGGAAAACATCACTGAGCAGTGATGTGATGTGGTACATGACATACAAATTTTGCTTCCCCTGTGAAGGCCAATTCACAAAATTTCACTTACAATCCACCCAACATTTGAGACTGACCAGACTGTTCAACAAGGGACACACGAGTAAATGAAAATTAATGAAAGGGGAAACAAGGTTTGGAACGGTGATCTGAAATACTACTTCTCTTTGTAGTATATTTAAGCACAAGAGAGCTTAAAAAATCAGGACAAATGAAGGGTCTCAGCCCAAAACTTCAACTGTTTACTCTTTTCTATAGACGTTGCCTGGACTGCTGAGTTCCTCCAGCAAATTGTCTTTTCCTTGGATTTCCAGCATCTGCAGATTTTTGAGTCTATTAGCCCACTGGAGGACAACTTTATTTTTTTAATTAATAAGCTAAATTTTGAAAAACATTACATTTTACCATTATACTACTTGATAATATTCTAGTATAGAATATGTATCATTGGGATGTCGTAATTTTATGAAAAATTGATGTTGTATTTGAAGAACAAAAGTGTGCTTGGACATCTTGATAAACAACATCTTAATAACAACGTGAACAAATTATAAATGATATAGTAATACAAAAAATAAAGTACACCTATTACATGTAAAATAATTTAGATTGCCAATGTCCCATAAGACAGAACAAAGCAAGCAGTACGAGGTCAAGATCCTTTGACGATGACAGTTATTGAAGAGTAATATTATAAATCAGTTATCATAGAGATATTGGGCCACTTATCTGAAATTACTTTATCTCTCAATGCATCAAACAAACTTTCAAATTCTTCCTGGAATTGCACCTCTGCCACCCTTTAGATGAGTCCATTCCATGCATTGCGCAAAGAACTTCTGAAATCTTATACTTGCTTTGAGTGAAAATGGGTGCCAGTTTCCAAATCATTTTGTTTTGCATTTGTCCCTCATAATCTTTAAAGACCAAAATACCCTGTTTTCATATCACTGGCATGTCTTGAAATTTGTTGTTAACTTCATGGCAGCAGTTCATTGTAGAACAAAGAGCATACATTTACACACATTACAGGCCCTTCAGTCTACAATGTTGTGCCGACAATTTATCCTACTCTAGAGCCTGCCTAGAATTTCCCTAGTGCATAGCCCTCCATTTTTCAAAGCTCCATGTACCTATCTAAGAGGGTCTTAAAAGACCCTATTGTATCCACTTCCACCACTGCAGCCAGCTGTGAATTCCACACACCCACCACTGTCTGGAAAAACTTACCCCTGACATCCCCTCAGTATCTATTTCCAAGCACCTTAAAACTATGCCCCCTCATGTTAGCCTTTTCAGCCCTGGGAAATAAGCCTCTGGCTATCCACACAATTATTGCCTCTCATTATCTTCTACACCTCTATCAGGTCACCTCTCATCCCCCATCATTCCAAGGAGAAAAGGCCAAGTACACTCAACCTATTCTCATAAATTCAGGCAACATCCTTGTAAATCTCCTCTGCATTCTATCTATAGTATCCACATCATTCCTGTAGTGAGGTGACCAGAACTAAACACAGTACTCTAAGTGGGGACTGACCAAGGTCTTGTATATCTGTAACATTACCTCACATCTCTTGAACTCAATCCCACGTTTGATGAATGCCAACACACCGTATGCCTCCTTAACATCACAACTCAAAACAGCAGCTTTGAGTGTCCTATGGACACAAGCCCCAAGATCTCTCAGATCCTTCACACTGCCAAGAGTCTTACCATTGATTCTATATTCTGTCTTCAAATTGGACCTACTAAAATGAACCACTTCACACTTATCTGGGTTGAACTCCATCTGCCACATCTCAGCCCAGTTCTGCATCCTACTGATGCCCTGCTGTAATCTGACAACCCTCCAGACTATCCACAACACCCCCAAGCTTCAAATGCCTTACTGAAATCCATATAAACTACATCCACTACTCTACCTTCATCAGTGTGTTTTGGTACAGCCTCAAAGAATTCAATCAGACCTGTAAGGCACCACCTGCCCTTGACAAAGCCAGGCAGGCCATCCCTTATCAGATTTTTTCTCTACAAATACTCAAAAAATCCTGCTTCTCAGGATCTTCTCCACAATTTGCCCACCACTGAAGTAAGACTCAGGGGTCTGTAATTTCCTGGGTTACCTCTACTTCCTTGCTTAAACGAGGGAACAACATTTGCAACCCTCCAGAACCTCTCCCGTCCCTTTTGATAATGTAAAGATCATTGCAAGAGGCTCAGCAATCTCCTCCCTTGCTTCTCACAGTAGCCTGGGGTACATCTCATCTGGTCCCAGTGACTTATCTAACTTAATGCTTTTCAAAGCCTCCAGTATATCCTCTTTCTTAATGTCTATATGCTCAAGCTTTTTCAGTCTGCTGTAAGTCATCCCAACAATTACTGAGGTCTTTTTCCCTGGTAAATACTGAAACAAAGTATTCATTAAGTATCTCTGCTACCTCCTCCAACTCCATGCACATTTCTACTATCACACTTCATTGGTCCTATTCTCACATGGCTCAATCTCTTGCTCTTCACATATTTATAGAATGTCTTTGGGTTTTCCTTAATCTTTCTCACCAAAGCCTTCTCATGGCCCCTTCTGGCTCTCGTAATTCCATTCTTAAGCTCCTTCCTAGCAACCCTGCAATTTTCTAGAGCTCTAATAGTACCTAGTTTCTTGAACCTTCCGTAAGTTTTTCCTTTCTTAAATAGATGTTCTACATACTTTGTACATCTTGGTTCTTTAACTCTACCATCTTTTCCCTGTCTCAATGGAACATACCCATGTAGAATTCCATGCAAATGTTCCCTGAACATTTTCACGTTTCTGCTGTGTATTTCCCTGAGAACATCTGCTCCCAAGTTCCTGCCTAATAGCATCACATTTCTCCCTACTCCACTTAAATATTTTCCCAAATTGTTTGATGAGAGTTGTAATCACTACCTCCAAAATGCTCTCCCGAGAGATCTGACACCTGACCAGGTTCATTTCTCAATACCAGATTAAGTACAGCCTCACCACTAGTTGGCTTATCTATATATTATGTCAGGAAACCTTCCTGAAAACACCTAACAAACTTCACCCCATCTAAACCCCTTGCGTTACGGAGATGCCAATCTCCCATCGCAATAACCCTATTATTAATGCACCGTTCTAGAATCTGCCTCCCTGTCTGCTCCTTGATATCCCTGTTACTATTGGGGGTCTATAATAAACACCCAGTAGAGTTATTGCCCCTTTCCTGTTTCTGATTTCCACCCACACTGACTCAGTAGACCATCCCTCCACGACTTCTTCATACGTAATAGAGAAAAAACAATTACAGTATGAATATACTTATATATAGTTAAATTAAATTAGTGCAAAAAATAAAAAAAAGTAGTAAGATAGCGTTTATAGGTTCAATGTCCATTCAGAAATCGGATGGCAGAGGGGCAGAAGCTATTCCTGAATTGTTGAGTGTATGCCTTCAGGCTCCTGGACCCCCTTCCTGATGGTGGCAATGAGAAGAGGACATATCCTGGGTGTTGGGGTCCTTAACGATGGATGCCACCTTTTTGAGGCACCGCTCCTTGAACATGTCATGGATACTCCAAAGGCTAGTGCCCATGATGGAGCTGACTAATTATACAATTTCAGAGTGAGGGAGAAATGTGACTGAAATGACTTTGAACATGGGGTCATTTGAGTATCTCAGAAGCTGCTGACCTCTTGGAATTTCACACAAGTTTCTAGAGTTCTACAGAGAATAGTCTGAAAAACAAAAAACATCCAGTGAGCAGCAGTTCTGAGAGTGAAAATGCCTGGTTAATGAGAGAGATCAGAGGATGGCCAGACTGGTTCAAGCTGACAGGAAGGCGACGTGCAGAAGAGCATCTCTGAATGCACAATACATCAAACCCTGAAATGCAGCAGAAGACCCCCTCCTGTACCTAATAAAGTGGCCACTGAGTGTTTAAAGTAACATAAACAAGCAGGTGAAAATTAGGTTTCCAAAAATTAGCATTAGCTTTCTCCTTCTACAACAGATGTTCAATCAGCCAATCTGTCCAAGGTCAATTTGGTAATCACCAATCAATATAGAAATTAACATTGGTATTCACTGGTCAGTTAAGCACTTAAAAGCTCTTTACTGCACTGCAAAACTCAATTGGTGATCAATGCCACCACAATGTAGCTTTTCAACTTTAAGAAACAGATGACAACATACCATGTGCTTCCAAAAGCACAATACAGGAAAAAGTTAAAAGACTTCCTGATTATCAAATTCGATCTCCCTGGTCACCCATAACCCTAAAGGTCACAGACATTGTGTAGAGGTCAACAGATGAGGCTATCCCTGGAAAAGAAAATCTACACAGATCAGACAGTCACCCAGAATAAGCTTTTCTATCTGTCAGGATTTGAAGTTATAACTGTAGAACATAAAATGTTAATCATTTTGAAAAGGAATGGCTCCAAAAAGTAATATCCATTATTAAGCAAACATTTGAAACCACTGAGTTACTTGTATTTGAGGCACAATGGTTTTCAAGTTTAATGGCAAAAATCGTGGTTTTGTAGAGAAGGTATATTCCACTTCATCTGAGAAGATCTTAAAATACCTTTTCCTGTCAAGCTTATCCATAGTTCTATAACAAAAATAAGAAATTAATGATATACATCAGTTAATACATTAAATAATTTTCTTGATACCTATTTGTATATTGCAAATCCATTTTTAGCTCCCTGTAATTACCAACAGGAGTTAATGTGCCACCTTGCACTCTCTCTTGATAATTTCTGGATTTCTCTATTGATTGAAGCTTTGTTGTGGCAATGACAATGGACGAGTTAAGACTGGAAACTCTCTTCCCCATTGGCCCAATTCCATTACAAAAGAAATCTTGATAAATAAGTACTGAGAAAAGCAGTAAGATATAAACTATCTCGTGAAAACTACCCATTTGAAAACAGATTTCTGCAGAATTTTCACTGAAATTGAGGTACAATTAAAAACACTAAAATGTAAGTAAGTACAAGTTCTTACACTTTTAAAAAAAAGTTTATTGCAAAACAAAGAATGTAAATTACTACAGTATATGCTTTGTATACTCACAGCTCTTAGTAATGTTTATACACAAGTTTAGTTTTTTATCCAATGTGCAAGGTTGGCTTAAAATTTCAGTAATATATTTAAATTTATCAACATTTAAAAATTATTAGCATAATTATTTTTTGCTGAGGGAACAGCCACAAAAATTGAGGAATTACATCCTTTTAATACCAAATCTTTACAAAATTTACTATTTGCATTGTTAAGGAACATTTAAGGTTCAACATCATTCTGGTTCACAGACCAATGCTCAACCTTCACAGAATTACTCTCATGAAGAACCATAGCTCTTTACATCTATTAAAGTCAAACAACAAATAATATGTAGCATATTAATCATATTAAGATATTAAGTAGTAAATTGCTTTGGTAATTATTTAGATTTTAAAAATTACTCAATAGATCATGGTTGCAAATATTTTGATCTTCTGTACATGTTTAGTGAAACTCGTCAATTTACTATTGGTCTTATGGTAGTTAAACCAAACAGCCTTGAGAAAATCTTTCTTTTCCTCAAACTTACTAATTTTGTTAGCAGTTACAATACAGTTTACTGAATGTGCTTCTTTCTTCATTTTGACCCAAAGTTTGCAACTAAAGTCAGAGCCCATTCTTTCAGGACAGGAAAGATTGTCTGAACACTCACTCACTCCAACAGTGAGCAAGGGAAGCAACTCCGCAGGTTACTGTTTGCTTTGTCCTTTAATGGACTATTCTGCCATCATGAAGTGACTTATTCAATTAAATAGTGTAAAAATCAAGGCGGTGAATACTGGCAGAAGCAGAGATTCAGAATTAGTTCCCTTGTATAGTAAGCTCAATCTTCACAGTAACTAATAATTCAATATATTAAAACTTGGGGTTGTTCAGTTAAAAAGCTGGACAATTATTGCTAACAGGGCTGTGAGGATATATTTAAAAATTACTGTTATTCCATCTCTGTGGCCTCTAATCTTTTCAAAAGTGTTAAAAGATGAAGCTTAGCCAATGAACATATATTTGCAGTTGAAGCTGTACACTCAATAAAATTAAACATGAACAGTCTTCCTCTACTCCTGCTGCAGTGAATTGCAAACTCCTGAGTGAAGATGTACCCTCACTATACCCTACCACAAACAGCAGCAGCTCCTACAGAAGAGGAACCATGCACAGCAAGATAAAGTCTTTAGGTTAATGAAAAGAACAAGGCTAATCATGATGCCGCAAATGATTGTCCTGAGATGAGTCACTCTGCTCAAACCAGGAAAGAACAGAGATTTCTGATCAGCAAATGGCACCTTCGTCTGCTAAGCAGTTAAGGAGCTCTGTGAAAATAATTTGGTTTAACACAATAACTTATCAAAATATTCAGTACAGATTAACAAACCTCCAGATTCCAGTAAATGCAATTTCTTGTTTCTAATCAAAGACCTTTTAGTTACTATTCAAAGATTAATAAAAATTAAGTACCATCTTCAAAAAAAACTAGATAACTTAGATTTATTTATTGTCCTTTAGTTAACTCTCTTTACCTGAAGTCACTAGCTTCTTTAGGCACTGTTTGCAGTATGCTAGAGCTCTCTAGTAACCCAGAGTGATCTTTACCATTTTTCCTTACACATACACTGATTGGATAGAGTAGCCAAGCTGACTTTTCTCTAAATACCTCAGAGACCAGCTGTACTATTCACATTTCCACTCACTGAAGTTCATCAATTTGGCCTTGCCTAGGAACTAGTCACTAAATACTTCCAGCATGGATCTATCCCACTCTGATTAGCATTCAATTAACTTTCAATAAGTCCACAGTAATATTAAGTAATGAAATTTTCTTTTTATTGTTAGTGAAATTCCATTTGAGACACCAGCCCATTATGCTCCATGATACAGCTATCCAAGTTAATATCAAGACTACCTTTCCACCTTATTGTGCAGATCCATAGCTAACACAAATTACTGTTTGAAGGTAAAAGACTCCTTTACACCAAGAGATCTTGTATATAATGAAAGCAGTTCCATGAACAAACTTGGATTCCAGTGATACTCACAAACTGCTTTCACCTAGCTTCAATCTTTAAATATTAAAGTATAAGCGTAAACAATTCTGAGCATTGTGGGTATGCTATGTAGGCGCTGGAATGTGTGGTGACACTTGTGGGCTGCCCCCAGAACATCCTCAGGTGTGTTGGTTGTTAACGCAAACGATGCATTTCACTGAATAAACATGAGATATTCTGCATTTCGCTATGTGCTTCAACATGCTGTACATATGATAAATAAATCTGAATCTAAACTATGTATACAACTTTCTGAAAAAACAAAAGTAGTCAGGACAGGAACACTACTGTACAAAAACTGAAAGTGCAACTACTGCTCTATTTGAATATTCATTATTAGCAAGTGTCTACTGCCAACCTTGGAGTTTTCTTAAGGAAATCCAACCCATTAAATACTCTGCATATAAAAGCAGTATTCATTTTTAAAATAAAGGCATTAGCATTGATGAACAATGTTGAGCTATTAAAAAAACAGCTGATATTTTCAGTATAAACATCTATATTTAACAATTTAGTGCATCCTTTTAACAGTGCACTGTGATGGGATTGGGGAGCATTTCTATTGTACATGGGTTAGGAAAACAATGCATCAAGTTTAAGAATTATGTATTCATTAGATACTCACAAATAATTTTTCCACTTCCATTGCAACAGTTGGCATGATAAAAATTAAAGTACAAGAAAATACACACAAAAGATCAATCTAGTAACAAAGAATATCAGCCAGTACAATTTGAAGCTTGGTATCAAATTAGGCAGTTAATTATCCAATGAACTAGGGAGACCGTTTGCCTTGCTTGGTCTATACTTCTCTGATAATGGACCCTCATGGCCAATTAAAAAGGTATCGGAGGTGAGATGATGATTAACCAAAACAAAATTAAAAGAAAAAATGTGTAAGTCTATTCTACCTTTTGGTAGAAAATGGGAAAGGAGTGAGGAAGAGATGCCCGAAGAACAACTCACTAAGTTTCTATATCCCAAGTATAACGCAACACTAGATATAAAAGATAACACACTATTCCATTCTTTTAAGACAGTTTTGAAGAGCCATGTGCAGCAGATAGAAAACATTATTGAGCAGGCACTACATACAAGTCATACCATTAATTTTTATTCGGCACTGGATACCAGATTATTCACTAAACTCAGGAAACAAAAAGGTAGGAGAAAGCATATTTGCTTTGGGTCAAAATTCCATTTCTTTAATCTGACTTAAAAAATGCAACTCACTAGCTTTTGGCGCATTCGAGTTATACAACAGCTGCCGCAAGAATGACTGCATTTCTTGGAATGCCATTTTACAGAAATGTCATGATACTACGAAGTTGAATTGTGATAATTAAACATTTACAACAGGCATGGCAACTTTTCTGAAAAGATTACTGCATGTACAAAACCAAATAAATACTGTAAACAAAAAGGCAATTTTGAATCAGATTGCATTTTTTTCTTTCTTAAAAACAGCAAAACTTTGCCTTTAGTTTTTCAAAAATCCTACAAATTGTAACATCCCTATCACTTCATACCCATTATGAATCTTGTTGAAATGTCATTTATTTACATGCATGACAAAAATGGACACAGGAGATGTCATCTTCTTAGTTTTGCATCTTCTTTTATTCGCCAGATCATTAGTTCCATACAGGCACAAGCATCTTCACTGGAATCATGACCTTCAACTGGAAAATGGAAATAAAGATGAGCATTACTGAAGAAATTGCCTCATTTTATAACCATGTTATTTGTCAAGACAACGTTGGAGAATCTCTTAAAATGGAGTCAGAGTAACACAGAACAGAAACAGTCCCTTTGGCCCATCTAGTTAATGCTAAACTGTTATGATGTCTATTCCTACCGACCCACACCTGGTTCATAGACCTCCATGCAGTTATCCAAATTAGTCTTAAATGTTGAAATCAAACCCAAATCCATCACCTCCTTCTCATTCCACATTCTCACCACCCTCTGAGTGAAGATGATTCACCCCCCCCCAAGGTTCCCCCAAATATTTCACCTTTCAATCCATGACCTCTAAGATTTAGTTTCATTCAACCTCAGTGGAAAAAGCCTGCTTACATAAAGCTAGAAATACTGGAAATATTCGAATGGTCAGAATGCACTGCTGGAAAGAGAAATGGAGTTAATGTTTCTGGTTAAAGGGCCCCTGATCCAAAATATTACCTGTTTCTCATTTCACAGATATACCCTGAAATGCAGTGTGTTTCCAGCATGTTCTGTTTTTATTTTAGATTTCCAGCATCTGCAGATTTTTGATTTTCTTTTACTTGGACAATCTAGTGCAGGGGTGTCAAACTCATTTTAGGTCACGGGCCGGATTGGGCAAAATGCAGCTTCATGCAGGCCGGATCAGTCGGGCGCGTGCGAACGCAGCTTTCATTGCCTCTGTTTTTTCAGCCTGTTCTCATGTGTCTCAGTCTCTGCTATAACTACAAAGTGTTTCACTTCACAAATTCTGTTTCTTATGAAGAAGACTGCTGAGCAAGCATTATTTTTATGATTGGTATTAACTTACAATCATAGGCTTCATATCGCCGGGCCATTAATAATTAAAATAATAGATCTATCTAAAATGATCTCGCGGGCCGGTTATAATTGTACGCCGGGCCGGATTTGGCCCGTGGGCCTTGAGTTTGACACCTATGATCTAGTGTAATAATAGATTATCATGACATAGGATGCAACTTGAATGTAGTAGACTATTTTTAGTAATTGCAATAGGTGATATACCAAAGTTTGCAAATGATTCCGGGCAAAAGATGAGGTACAATCTAATGCAAGGGTGGTGTTAAGTCACATGCCTCTCAAAGTTCAAAGTAAATTTATTATTGATGTATTATGTCACCGTATATTACTCTGAGATTCATTTTCTTGTAGAACAAATATAATAGAATCAATGAAAGAAAAACTACACATAAAAACCAACGAACAACCAATGTGCAAATACAAAAAAAGATAATCAATAATACAGAGAATATGAGTAGTAGAGTCCATAGATTGTGGAATCAGTTTAGAGTTGAGGAGAATGAAGTTATCCATGCTAGATCAGGAGCCTGGTGGTTTTATGCTAGTAATTATTCCTGAACCTCTCAGATGGTTTTGAATCTCCTGGATGGCTTAGAAGTAATTAGAATTCATACATTTTCAAATCAATTGCAAGGTAACTTGATTCCACAGAAAATTATAACTGGTTCAGATTATACAGTTTGAGAATAAATTCTAGTGTACGAAAATGCAGTTAAACACAGAGGCAGTGAAAGCCTGTCTCTCCCAAAAAAGTGTAGTGCTGCTTTGTAGTTTCCTCTGGAGATCCTGAACCTGATTAAAAATTTCCAATATTAATGAATGACTCTCATTGTAAAATACTCAAATATTTTGAGTAAAGTGTAGAAAACATTTGGAATTACTTATGCACTCATGACTAAAGCTTGGCAACCTGACTAAAACAAATTTTGGGGCTGGTACAGTATTGCAATGGTTAATGTTACACAATTATCTGTAAGGAATTATTAAAAATTAATAAAGTTGAGGTAAATAAAAGCAAAACTGAAAAAAAGTTAAAATCAAATTGTGTGTTTTAAAAATAACTTTAATATATCTTACTTTCCTTTTCCCTCCTAGTGTGCAAAGAACAGGGTTTCATATACTGTGCCAGGTCTGACTGGACTTCCACAGTGCAGTTGTGCAGGCTGAGGGCTGAGTTATGTTTGGCCAACTGAACACCAGTAGTTTCATTTGAACTTGTCAGCTACAGTGGGCATGATTCAGTACAGCATAGGCACTGGATTTTCACCACAAATACTACAAAATAGTGATTTTACAATAAAAAAAAATCCAGGATAAAATTATTATTTTTTAAGAATTCCTTTCCTATGTGCTGGTATTTATGAGCAGGGACAAATAGAAAGCTAATTTATTTCAATATGCCATAGAAATGTTCAAGAACAATTATTTGACTGGGCCTCTTTCGAAGAGTGTTGAGAAATATTGCATTTACATTTCAAGGTTTTGCATTGTCCTATTCACAGTAAGAATATTCAATATTTAAAGAGACTCAGACATTTAAAAATAAGATATAATTATTTGATACAAAGGAATTTAAAAGAATTTTGAGCATTATCTTGTCAACTTGTTGCTTTCCAGTTGATGGCTTATAGCCTTGACACACTAACAAATGATTTAAATTGATGACAGATCAGCTCTTTAAGATACAATTAATTGATTGGACCCCAAGCTTTGAGGAGTTGTAGAAATGCTTTTCAGTTTAACTGCACACATTTCCGATCTCCAGTCATCTATAGCCTACTTAGCAGAAGGGTAATGGGATATTACTGGCATATCTTGTTCTGATGGTGATGTACAAAATGATAAGAGGCACTGATAGAGTGTACAGCCAGAAACTTTATCCAAAGGTGGAAATAGTTAATTTAAGGGGGCATACTTTTAAGGAGATTGGAGGATTATCACGTTAACAGCTTACTCCGTGAGGTAAATGGTCTGAGCATGAACATTCTTTTCTTATAGTTCCTCACACGGACAATTAAGGACCTCCTACCAACTTTATCTTCTTCCATGACCGCATTGAAGCTTACTTAACTGTGATCTTTGGAGGAACACTTTGACCACAGTACCATTCAATGCAGGCATGAAAGAAGATAAAGTTGGTCTTCAGAAGAAGGAAACTGGGATATCAAAGAGTGATGCACAGAACACCCTGCCAGGGTGGTGGTAGAGGCAGATAGATTACAGCATACAAGAAACTCTTAGATTGGCACAAGAGCAATAGAGTCAAATGGAGGGTTATGCAGAAGGGAAAGGTTCAGATTGACCTTATGGGTTGGTTAAAAGGTCAGCACAACATTGTTGGTCAAAGGGACCACAATGTGCTGTTCTATGTTCTATCTAATTCTTTAGATTCAATATTAACAATTTCAAAGCTAAAGTAAACTCGTTTAAATACTTAAGATTATTTTCACATAACTAGCGTTTCTAATTGTAGTTCTTGCATCTGTGTAAATTCACAGATAATAGAAACTATGCTTCACCATTGAGAACTTACCATTATCCTGGATAATGCGCTTGAGGTAGTCTGCCATTAAATTTTTCAGTGCTCTTTTATATGGCAATCCCAGCCGATGTGGAAACACAATCGCTGTATCAATCACTGTGCTATGTATAAGCTGGAAAGAAGGAAGTACAGTGTGCTGACTCCATTATATGTCTATTTTTTCTAATCATTTATTGGAGTTCATAAGAATCAATCTCCTTTGCGTTTGTTTTAAACTTATCAGCCAAATTGTAGTTGAATGTACATCAACAGAACTTTGATTTATATAGCATTTAAAACATAACCCCAGAGTGCTTCACAGGAATGGTATAAATTTAAATTTGACAACAAGGCATGAAAAACAATATTAGGACAGGCAACCAAAAGCGTGTCCACAAAGAAAGTCTTAAGGAGGTTCTCAAAAAGGGAAAGCAATTCATAACAGAGGTCTAAGAAGTGAATTCCAGGACTGAACAATGAAGCAAATGAAGACATGGCTATCAAACAATTAAAATGTGAGATGTGTAAGAGCTCAGAAATGAGAGAGAGATCTGAGGGAGTTTGAAAGATGGGGTGGGGGGGGGGAAGAGAGCAAAGCCTTGTTAATAGCTAAATAACAATGAGGAGAATATTACGTTTCCTCTAAGAGGATGACAAACTTGTCGTGGTTTGGAGGCCTGTGTGCCTCAATGACCCAGAGAGCTATATTGGTTGTTGCCACACTTTACGCTTTAGCTCCTGGTAGAATCAACCATGTCGCAGTGTAGAGGCCAGACTAAGAGTGGTCCACTGATCCTCCAGGTTTGGGGGTTCAACTCAGGGCTAACAACTCCGACTGTTTCAGAAACAGAAATAAAAAATCCTTCTACATCTGAGTGTGATAATATTCCTTGGAACTTGCATGACTGACAGTAGTGAAAACAGCTTCTGACACAATGAAGGACACCCTGAACATCACCAGATATGGAGGCCCTTCATTGCTGACCTAAACACCAGCAGCATAACAGGCAGTAGGTAGGAATATTAAACTTAAGGTATTGATAGAGATTCAATGTTGATCAGTGAATACAGAGATGATGCATTATTGTTGGGAGTTTGAAAAGGATTGTTTCAAATCATGATTAGATGAAAACCTGACTGAAAAGTTTCACATGCAGATCTCAGAAAGACGGGGACAGATTTGGTAAAATCAACACGTTCATGCTTTGAAAGGGATGAGTGATTGATTAAAAAAAGAGGAACTGAAAAAGGATGATAAAAAGGGCTATATACAAAGCATTAAGATTGATTTTGGAATAGGTTAAAAGGTCAGCACAAAATTCTGGGCTGAAGGGTCTGCACAGCGCTATATAGTTCTCTGTAAGAGATTGGAGATGCTGAAATTTGGAGCAACGAACTATCTACTGGAAGAATTCAGCAAGTCATGCAGCATCTCTGCGAGGAAAGGAACTGACAATGTTTCAGGTCAAAACCCTGCATCAAGGCTACAAGTGAAGATGGAAGGTTGCCAGTATGCAGAGAGAGAGAGAGCAGTAGGAAAAGTGGTGATTGGTGGACAGAGATGGCATGTGTAAGGTGACAGACAGGTTGTGCCAGGTAGAGGAAGAGGTCAGGATAGAGTAGCAGGTGAATGAGAGATGGAGACAAAGTGAGAGAGAAGAGAAAATAAGGGGAAAAAAAACAGATGGAGCAATCCAGGGGAAGTGATTGGAGACAGAGTGATGTTTGGAGACAGCTGCTGGAAAGAAATAAACAGAAGCACAAAGACTACCTGAGAAAACATTCAAGTTTAAAGTAAATTTATTATCAAAGTACATACACATATCACAATATACTACCCTGAGATTCATTTACTTGCAGGCATTCACAATAAATACAGAGTAACACAATAGAATCTGTGAAAAAAAACTACACAGACTGGCAAACAACCAATGTACAAAATACACCAAATTGTGCAAATACAAAAATAAAAAAAACAAAATAATATATTAATAATTGTTGCAGGGTCCATAGATTGTGGAATTGGTTGGGTCCTCAGTGTTGGGTTGAGTAAAGTTACCATGAAGGGAGAGATGAATGGCAGTTGGAAAACAAAAATCAGGTGGAGGAGAGGATGGGTGAAAGGCAATGGGGAAGTACAAGGGAAAAGGGACAAAATTGGATAAACTGGAGGAGGACCAGAAAGAGTTATGGGGGAGGGGAGGATATAAAAAATTGGAGAACTTACTATTCATGCCACTGGATTGGAGACTAACCAGGCAGAATGTGAAGTGCTGCTTCTCCACTTTGCATTGGGTCTCCCTCATCCTGCCAGTACAGAAGGTGGTAGACGGACAGGTGGGAATGGGAAGGGGAACCAGGATACAGCTCTCTGCCCGAGAGCCATGAGAAGCGGCAGTGGGATCAGTCAAATGACCAGTTCACTAGCTTACACACACAAAATGCTGGTGGAACACAGCAGACCAGGCAGCATCTATAAAGCGAAGGACTGTTGACGTTTCGGGCTGAGACCCTTCGTCAGGACTAAGGGTCTCGGCCCGAAATGTCGACAGTGCTTCTCTTTATAGATGCTGCCTGGCCTGCTGTGTTCCACCAGCATTTTGTGTGTGTTGCTTGAATTTCCAGCATCTGCAGATTTCCTTGTGTTAGTTCACTAGCTTAGATAGGTTAGATCAGCATCTGACTGGCTACCAATCATTGCCTTTGTTTTAACTGCATAAAACGCATTGCATCCCATTCTCTGATTAATTTTCAGAGTTCTCTACTGCATATTTGGATTAATTGTAAAAAAGCCGGCTACTATTATGTATCTACATGGTATTTTGGATAATAAGACTGCTAGATATGTACAATTTCCTTTCCACCATCATATAGTTAATCCTATTAATCAGCAAATGGGATGTATTCTCCTGCATAAAGAATGGGATGCAAATTTCTGCATAAAGTAGTAATTGACATTTTGAGTATTTTTTAAATTGAGAAGCATTTTAATTATTTCAAAAATAAAAGTCTACTATAGATCATAATACTCTATACTTTTCCAAGTAATAATCACTCTCCAATTGTAATTTGCTGCAGGATTACAGCAAGATTTATGTTAAATGCTGCAACATTTGCTTGAAGGAGTGAATTAAAATTACTAGTTATGTTTAAAGAACATACCTTTAGTGCGAATAAATCACTTTCCAAGCTGTGCCCGATTAATATGGTGGCAGCACTGAACATATTCAGCAATACTGCCTGTACATCACGGATAGTGATCGTTGTGTTTGTCATATCCTCCTCCGTTACTCCAGAAAATCTACAATGAGCACAGAAGAATAAAACCTCTTATTATGAATTCAGATGTGACCTTCATATCAGTACAGAGATTCAAATAAAATCTCACTATAAACTAGTACGATGCCCTAAAAGGCACCAGAGGGAATGAGGAATCAGTCTGTTCAAGTTTATTGTCAATGAACCACACACACACATATATGATTAAATGAAACTTTGTTCCTCATCATTCAACCATATACATGCATACAGCTAAATGGGACAGGGGCTCCCAATCTGGGGCTCACGGACCTCTCAGTTAATGGTCCATGTCATAAAAATGTGGGAACCCCTGCCCTGAAGCCAAGGTGCACAATACAGCACATAGTCACACATGACACATATAGTTACAATCCAGCATATACAGTCACAAAATAATATTAGCACAAGTCCGAGTGTCATGGCCTGAACAGGTTGACAAAGTATGATGTACATGTTTATGATATAATGTCACTGACACTTGTAATAAAACAAGCAGTCATACAAATATGTGAAGCAGCAGCTATAAAAGATGAAAGTGACCAGTATAATATCTGAGGCCACAATATTAGTCATGAAATAAAATAAGCTCTACAGAATGACTAGTAATCTTTCTGAATAAAACTGGTCGATTTTCTAATACACAGTACATGCACAAGAGACTGAAGATGCTGGAATTTGCAACAAAAAATAGCTGCTGGAGGAATTCAGCAAGTCAGGCAGCATCTGTGGAGGGAAATGGACAGTCGATTATTGGGTTGAAACTCTTCCTCTGGACTAAGAACAGAGAAAATTGTTAATATGAAGAGGCAAGGGGGAGGGGTGGAGCAAGAACTGGCACATGATAGATGCTAATTGGATCCTTGAAATAATCCATCCTACTATAGTATGAGTTTTGAAGAGAAAACTGCAGATAACATTTGACGTGTGAGGCTAATTCTCAAAGGCTGCAAAGAACTCCAGCTGTTAACTTAATTAACGTACCTGGTGTTATAATCAATGACCTTATTGTCTGGTTTGACAAATGTATCATACACCACCTTTAGATCAGAGTCTATAACAGTCAATCTGGTCAGCTCCAAGCCTTGCTTCGTGTAGCACTAGAAAGAAAACAACCCATTTATTAAATGTATTCATGAAAACAAGCCATTGTATCATGAAACCTCATATTATTAAACTTTCCAACTTATATTAAATTTTATAGCAGTGTTAGCATTTTGGACACCTACAGAAACATTGTTCAGGGCAGACAAGCTTCTATGAAGTTTAGTTTTGAAAAATTAACCAATATTTAGTTTTCTTCAAAAAAAATATAATGCTCCAACTAAACTAAAAAAAAGATCACTCTACAAATCAATTGAAAATATAGTTATGGATATCCATTGGAAATGCTTAAAGCAACTGGTTCAATACATTAGAAGGAAAATCCTAATGCAAAACTCAAACCTTATGTTTGTTATAATTCAAATAAAATCATTCCAGAAGCAGATTATCGGCTATTTGTGCTACAGAGCATATACTATTTTGTTCAAATAATTACTTGAATGTTTAAAGTTCAGTTAAACACAGAATAACAACCATAGCAACAGCAACTATATATTTTATGGTTTTCCTTAAACTTTCCTTGTAAGTAGAGCTAACCTATTCCTACATCTCTGCTCAATGATATCACATGTTCATTAGGTTAACTTTAGTTAGTGAAAAGTTATATTACTGAATCATCATAGCTGATCTAGGAGTTCAGTAATGCGGTTAGCATGATTACACTTTCTTGAAGCAGTTACGGAATGAGGAACAAATTAGTACATTCAAATTTCCTACCATTTCACAATCTAGAGCAAAGACTCCCGGGTTTTCATCTGGTGGCATTGCTTTTTCGAAGGTCTTCATAAAGCCAGCTAAGTTTTCTTTGCGACCATCCTGAACATGTTGCTGCAAATAGAAGATATTTACTGTATCATCATTCCATGAATAATTGTAACAAAACATAATAGATAATTATTACAAATGGTAAAATATTAAACAATTTTGTTTTAATTTCCTGGTTTCTGTACGTTTCCCTCAAAGCTTCCTTTGTAGTTTTTTTGCTCTTAACTAATGATTTTTCAGCACCTGCAGAATCTTGTGCCTATCCTGAAGTTTAAACTCTCTCTTCATCAAGAGTTCACTGGGATTCACCTGTGATTTCTGCTGCCTTCCGACTTTTCGACCACGTGTACACCTTCCAGCTTGTCCTCCTTCCTCCATCCCCCCTCCACCTCTTCACTCTGGCATCTTCCCCCATCTTTTCCAGTCCCGATGAAGGGTCTCAGCCAGAAACATCGACTGAATGGGAGTTGAACTCTGGAACACCCCCACCTGTGAGAGTGTCATGGTAATCGCTATGCTACCATGGTGTTTAAAAAAACTCCAGCATCTGCAGAACCTTGTGTTTCTGAAACACTATTTTGCTCTCTTTGCATTATTTATTTTTATATTTCTTTTTGCAACCTATAGTAATTATTTTGGTATTGCTCTGTACTGCTGCTGCAAAAAACTAATTTCATTTCATACACCAGTAATAATAAACTGGATTCTGCTATCAACTGGTGTTAAAAGAGGGACACAAATTTACAAATGTGTGGAAAGTTTGCTTCTCTTGGCATCCCTACTGCTGATATTACATGGAAAGACTTCCTTTTATATTCCACCTTTCACTCCCTCAAGACATCTCAAAATGCACTACAAAAAAGTATTATTTTGACTGTAATTACTGGTGCAGTGTAGAAACTAAGGCTTTCTACTCAGCCAAGTAAGGTCCCAGACACGAATGTGATAATAACTAGATTTAATGAAGTTGATTGTGGAATAAATAGTAGCTGGATGGATCACAATTAGATAAATTACTATGTACAACTACGCCTCAGCAGTATCACTCAACTTCTTTGCAATCTCAAAACGGTAGTTAGGAATCTTATGCTAAGATGGGGCAGTTTAAATGTCCCGTCCAAATGATAGCACTTTTAATATTACTCCCAGCACTGCACAAGAATGCTAACCTAGATTTGTGAGATTAAGTCTCTAGTGTGACCCAATTCCACCAATCTCTCAACAGTGTGTGCTACTAATTGAGCCATAAATAATTAGCAATTTTATCACAGATCAGTAATTGGATCTCCTTTCTCAAGCTAATTTGACTCTGCAGTAGATTCTGATGCACCAGGAAGTTATGCATTTCATATTTCATTCAAACATCAATCAGTAAAAAAGACTGAAGGTACTTTACTGTGATAGTCACATAACTATTATTTGATGCCATTGAGGCAGCGAGAGTCACAGAACTATTACTCAATGTTATTGAGGCAGCCAAATGCAAAACAGGATTTCCAACTATTTTGCCACTGTTAACAGAAAGAGGGAAACATACTCTTGTATCACTGGGGATTCGTTTCTTATATTGTATTGTAAACTCCAAGATGTTGAAAAAAAATTGAAAAGTACTAAATCTGTAAAGCCCCAGTGAATTTTCAACTTTAGTTATTTTATTACTGATCATATAATTTTAAGCATTTTTCATTATATTAAAGTCACACTGCTTCTCAACTCCTAAACAATCATGAAACATATTTGTTTGGTAAATACAGAATGGGGAAGTGCCCTACAAAAGAATAAATATAAAATTGAGGGATACAACACACTGGAGAGAGAAAGCTGAGTTATAAAGTCCAAGACCAACAGGATTCCATCTTGAACCCCTGTTCAGATGGATACCTGAGCTTAACTTCAATTCTGAAACTTTTGAGCTACCAGAACAAGGATCCCAGTAAATATCAAAGTACAAAATTTAAAGTTATTATAAAAGTACATGTATATAACCCAGAGATTCATTTTCTTGCAGACATTCACAGTAACTACAAAGAAACAATTAAATCAATGAAAAACCGCATACAAGACGGATTAACAACCATTGTGCAAAGAACAAACTGTATGAATACAAAAAGAAAAAATGCAATAAATATTGCTAACACAAGATGTAGAGCCCTTGAAAGTGAGCCCACAGGCTGTGGGAACAGTTCAGTGTAGGTCACAATATACCACCTTGAAAATTATTTTCTTTCAGGCATTTACAGGAAAATAAAGAAATACAATAGAATTTATGAAAAACTGCTACATGGATAAATTTAATAGGAGGAGTAGTCTGGAAATGAGTCATTGGGATGCTGGTGCCCTCTCGTAACAATGCCATGTCCCAAGAGGTACAAGTAAATTGACCAGTTGGTGCAAAACAAGGTGGTGCAGCATACATGGTCTGTTTTTAAAGCAACATTTGTTGTGGACAACTGAAGCTGCTGAACTTCTAATATTGTTCCAAGGTTAGAGATGCTGCTGTGGTTGATGTAACAATTAGGTTCAAGGACAATGAAAGTCTGTTGGAGAAGATCAAGAAAATCATCCGCCTTATGTCACATTAAGGAACAGTTTTTATCAGAGCAGAGCACAAATGGTTCTGAGAAAGTGACTCTGCTGATCTTTGTGGCTATGACAGTTCAAGACATTCACATTAGTGGTGCTAGCAGCTATTGCTTCTTTGGTCAGTGCTTTCATGTTTGCTGTTTTGTGCTGGGGCAGCAGGCTGAGGGTAGCAGACACCAATAGAATCAACAAACTCATTCGTAAGGCCAGTGATGTTGTGGGGGTTGAACTGGACTCTCTGACGGTGGTGTCTGAAAAGAGGATGCTGTCCAAGTTGCATGCCATCTTGGACAATGTCTCTCATCCACTCCATAATGTACTGGTTAGGCACAGGAGTACATTCAGCCAGAGACTCATTCCACTGAGATGCAACACTGAGCGTCATAGGAAGTCATTCCTGCCTGTGGCCATCAAACTTTACAACTCCTCCCTCGGAGTGTCAGACACCCTGAGCCAATAGGCTGGTCCTGGACTTAATTCCACTTGGCATAATTGACTTATTATTTAATTATTTATGGTTTTATATTGCTATATTTCTACACTATTCTTGGTTCGTGTGACTGTAACGAAACCCAATTTCCCTCAGGATCAATAAAGTCTGTCTGTCTGTTTATTGAAATGTCTGAATTTTTATGGATCTGTAATTTCACCTTTCAGTTGGCATGCTACTGCAGTTGTATTTTATTTAAATCTTTTTAACTCATTTCCATATTCAGTTAAAAGGCAAGTTTAGTGTGAAAGTACCTTAATACATCATACGTGAACAGTGCTAACCTGATAGTCTACTCAATAGATTAGCATCTTGTGAGTGCCTTCATAATTTGGAGTGTTTTTTTAAATTTATTATTGTTGCATAGGATAAATTAAAACATCTCACAGTTGTGGGGTACAGCAGCATAAATTACTAATGAATAAATGAATGAACTAATGAATGAATGAATAAATAAATGAACTAATGAATGTGATGAGGATGTTAGGAGAATTCAGGGTGACTTGGATAGGTTGGGTGAGTGGGCAGATACTTGGCAGATGGCGTTTAATGTGAATAAGTGTGAGGTTATCCACTTTGAGAGTAAGAACAGGAAGGCAGATTATTATCTGAACGGTGTAGGGTTGGGTAAGGGAGAAATACAAAGAGATCTCGGAGTCCTTGTTCATCAGTCACTGAAGGTGAATGAGCAAGTGCAGCAGGCAGTGAAGAAGGCTAATGGAATGTTGGCCTTTATTACAAAGGGAATTGAGTACAAGAGCAAGGAAATCCTCTTGCATTCGTACAGAGCCCTGGTGAGACCACACCTGGAGTATTGTGTACAGTTTTGGTCTCCAGGGTTAAGGAAGGACATCCTGGCTATAGAGGAAGTGCAGCGTAGATTCACGAGGTTAATTCCTGGGATGTCTGGACTGTCTTACGCAGAGAGGTTAGAGAGACTGGGCTTGTACAAGCTGGAATTAAGGAGATTGAGAGGGGATCTAATTGTAACATAAGATTATTAAGGGATTGGACAAGATAGAGGCAGGAAATATGTTCCAGATGCTGGGAGAGTCCAGTACCAAAGGGCATGGTTTGAGAATAAGGGGTAGGTCATTTAGGACAGAGTTAAGGAAAAACTTCTTCTCCCAGAGAGTTGTGGGGGTCTGGAATGCACTGCCTCAGAAGGTAGTGGAGGCCAATTCTCTGGATGCTTTCAAGAAGGAGCTAGATAGGTATCTTATGGATAGGGGAATCAGGGGATATGGGGACAAGGCAGGAACCGGGTATTGATGGTAATTGATCAGCCATGATCTCAAAATGGCAGTGCAGGCTCGAGGGGCCAAATGGTCTACTTCTGCACCTATTGTCTATTGTCTAAAAAGTCAAAATGGGTGTTAAGTCTACCTTGCAGTACTATGTCAATTGGTGATGAATCTACCATCCCATACCACAACTCAATAGGTGCCAAGTCTACCTTTCTTTTTCAGGGGGGGCAAAGAAATGGCAGATGAACTTAATAAGTACTTTGGATTAGTCTTCACTGTGGAAGACACCAGCAGTGTGCCAGAGGTCTGTAAGTGTCACGGAGCTGGTGTGAGTGCCAATGCTATTTTAAAGGGAAACATGCTGGGTAAACTGAAAGGTGGACAAAGCACCTAGACCAGATGGACTACATCCCAGAGTTCTGAAAAAGGTTGCTGAAGAGGTAATGGATACATTGCTCACGATCATTCAAGAATCACTTGATTCTGGCATGGTCCTGGAAGACTGGAAGATTGCAAATATCACTCTGCTCTTTTAAGAGAAGGTGGTTAAAGAAAGTAAATTATAGGCCAGTCAGCCTAACCTGGGATTGGGAAAAAGTTGGAGTCTATTATTAAGGATAAGGTTTCAGGGTACTTGGAGTCTAATGATAAATTATGTCAAAGTCAGCATGGTTTATGTAAAGGAAAATCTTGTCTGACAAATCTGTTAGAGTTCTTCTATGAAGTTTGTCAATGATTTAGATAATGGCTTTGTGGCAAAGTTTGTGGATGATACAAAGATGGGTGGAGGGGTAGTTAGTGCTGAGGAAGTGTTACTCTGGATCCGATGCAGCACAGAAAAAAAAACACAATAATTAACACATCAAACAATACAAAGATCATCTATTTCAGAGTGGTCAATTTTTAAAATTGGTATTATGGATAGTCTGTTCCACAATTAACTTATAACCAGAAAATCACTGATACCTGGAGGGTAGGAGTATTTCTAAACAGACTTTTTATTTAATTTGGTTAATGGGGAACACGATTGATCACCTAAAGCTCTTACCTTTGCCGTTTGGCAGCCTGAAGATCCCACTGCTCCTGCACAGCAGGTGTACTGTGTTTCCCAACCACCAGGTACTGCAGCATAAACAAAATTAGAAATAGTTTGGGTATAACAAAACAGAAGATATAGGATTTCTTTATGCTTCACCACTGGGAAGAAAGCACATTTAACGCAAATGCACCGAGAGGTTGACGCTTTCTTCCTGCTTCATAGTTGGACTATGAAAGTTTGTCATGGGGGAGGCATCTTTTAAAAATTTTTTTCAATTTAGCGATACTGTGTGGAACAGACCCTTTCAGCCCAACAAGCCACACCACCCAGCAACTCACCTATTTAACCCTAGCCTAATCACTGGACAAGAGTCAATGGCCTATTAACTGGTGTTTGGACTGAGAGAGGAAACTGGAGCACTGGGGCAAGCTCAGGCAGTCACGGGGAGGAACATACACTCCCTACAGAGGCCGTTAGCATTGTAGTAGTAGTGCTGCACTAACCCCGATGCTACTGTGGCATCCCAAACATAGTTGGATGTTTACTTTAATCAGGCACTGATGGAGGCAATTGGATCCAGTCAGTCTGGTGGGTGAAGATCAAGTAACAGGGAATAAAAACTAGTCACTTGGAGAATCATTGCTGGAATTTGCACAACACAGACAGCTACTTGGCTCCTTAAGTTAGCTTGAAAACTTTCAGTTTTTAGCTCTAGGAGTAATAGGCATTTAAAGGAAATATTCAAGGGCTGTTAAATTAGAAATACTGTTCAAATTAAAAGCCAATGTATGAAAGATGAATTTTGTTATGGCTTATGAAGAATTGTAGATTAGAATGATTTAGTACAGACACATGTAAACAGTTAAGCTCTAATAAGGTTGTAACCTGCAAATTCAAAGGGTTAGAGTATTATCAATCAGTTTATGTACTGTAGTTACAGTTCAGTACAGAATGCATAGAAGTGTATTCTACATATATATACTATAATATTGATCTTTGTGGTTCCTACATTACCTTTTTGACGACGCATCCGTCCCCAGTGATAGTGACACTCCTCTTTCCGAATATAGTTCCCACTAAGGGAAACAGCGTATTCAGCTCCACAACGACAACAGATCCTTATTGAAGCTAAATTACAAGAATACAAACTTTTAATTTGAAGTTTTATTTGAACACTTAAAAATTATTTTACTCATACATTAACTCTGAAACCGATGCTTAGTTATTATTACAGATCATCGTATCAATAATCTACTTGGAGTACTGTGTTCAGTTCTGGTCACCTCACTACAGGAAGGATGTGGATATTATCGAGAGTGTGCACAGGAGATTTACAAGGATGTTGCCTGGATTGGAAAGTATGCCTTATGAGAATAGGTTGAGTCTTTTCTCCTTGGAGCGATGGAGGATGAGAAGTGACCTGATAGAGGTGTACAAGATAATGAGAGGCATTGATCATGTGGATAGCCAGAGGCTTTTTCCCCAGGGCTGAAATGTCAAACACGAGGGGGCATAGTTTTAAAGTGCTCAGAAATAGGCATAAGGGGGATGCCAGAGGCAAGTTTTCCCACAGAGAATGGTGTGTGTGTGTGTGGAATACACTGCTGGTGATGGTGGTGGTAGGGTCTTTTAAGATACTCTTGGTCTCTTAAGAGTACATGGAGTTTAGAAAAATAGAGGGCTATGTGCTAAGGAAATTCTAGGCAGTGTCTAGAGTAGGTTACATGGTCGGCACAACATTGTGGGCTGAAGGGCCTGTAATGTGCTGTAGATTTCTATGTTCTAAAATTAAAAGTGAATGGATATTAATCATTCTTTTTAGTTTTTATTTAACATGAACCTTATCAAGCAGTATAATTTACTCACAGTCAACACTATTCTTTTTCTCAGTCTTGTTAAAAATCACTGCAACACCTGGTTTGTCTGGATGAGGCCTTGGATAACAATTTTCCTGCAATTGTTCTTCAGTTAAAATGTACTCACTTAATCTGTTGTATAACACAGCACCTGTAATGAAATAAACTTGAATCACGCGAGGAATTGGCAGCACAGGTCCACAGTCCCTTATCTGAAATTCTTCGGGCCAGTTGCATTTTGGAATTCAGAAGTTTTCGGATTTCAGAATCCCTCCTTATTGGTTCTGGGACATTTCCCCCCGTGGACACCAAAAAACATGTATGCTCAAGTCCTTTATTTAACCTGTCTCAGTGCGGTGGATTTTAAGATCTGGCGGAGCACCCGACCTACACACATCCTTCCGTATACTTTAAATCATCTCTAGATTACTTATAATACCTAATACAATGTAAATGTTATGTAAATAGTTGTTATACTGTATTGTTTAAGGAATAATAAGAAAAAAATTTACTTCCAGCAAAAACATTCAATAAAACAAAAATACAAAGCTTCAAACAAGCCAAATCAAACACATGATAAATGACTTATTGAAATAAATGTAGAACATCACTGTCACTATAAAACTTCAGTAACTTGTCTTTGTTTCTATAAATCATATACAGTGGTAGTTCCGACACCATATTCTTCAGTAAGACACCGCACAGACACACCACGATCAAGCTTCTGCAATAACTCCACTTTCTGCGTTACTGATAATGATAGATGCTTCCTTCTTTTTCTCATTGTTACCCATAGGGGTATCTGCAGCTCTTTTTGACATTTTCACAGTGAAATTAAACACAAAGTCAACAGTGAACACAAAATATCAGCGAACAGCAAATGCACATGTAACCAGTACGAGCACTGAGCCACATCTGATGTCTGGTGGCTTCTGCTAGGGCTGCCACTTCACACCTGAGTGACGTCAGCTGTTGGCGAAAAAAACCCAGTTTTTGGACCTTTTTGGATTTCAGAATTTCGGATAAGGGATTGTGGACCTGTACCTTTCATAGTTAGTTAGTTACCCCCAATGGAGCAAAAGTTGTTACAGCAGCTTGCAAAAAAGGTAACTCTGGAACCTCTTTCTAGTCCATGGAAACAACAAATTCCATTTCCCCCCCCAGCAATTTGAAGGTTTAATCCGAAGTGGAAGAACAATGCTGATGCTCAGAGGGAGGTCCAAGGTTCTGGCATATTACTGAAGCAAATGGAACAAGTATGAATTATACTGATCGTTTACCTGAATTTAAAAGTTTTGGTACAGAAAAGCTAATATTCTTCCCTTCCAAACTTCACCCAAAATCAATATTCAATATGGCTTGCTTCAAACACCACATGCAGATGGTGTCTAAAATTGTCCTACGCCCATAATGCTGAACATAAAGGCTGTTTGATTATGAATTCCACTACACTCTATGCAGAACTATGATAAGTTCTATGCAGAACTTAAACATGTAAAATAGGCATGTTACATTTTGTTATTATTATAATAAAATTTTTTAATTGAATTTTCAAATGGTTACAGAAGGAAAAAAATATTATCAACCCTTCCCCCCTCCTCCCTAACATATCCCTGTAGAAAGAGGGGAAAAAAAGAGAAAAAGAAAGAATGCCTGGATATCGGAAGATCCCCACATGCTCCATGGAGTTCATAATAGCTTTAATATATATATTTACTTCTTTCCCCAAATAATCAATAATTTTATCTTCAGAGCACCTATATATTTAATCCTATCTTTTGTAAATAAGGGTGCCAAATTTTCAGAAATATTTTGTATTTATCTCTTAAATTATAAGTAATTTTTTCAAATGGAATGCAGCTAAAAGCTATATCTATTTTCATTTTCTTAACGTATGTTAAAATTTTTTCTTTTCACCGATTCATTAAGCCCATTAACATTAAAACTTTAAAAATTCAGTAAATTAGTCATTATTTTTAACAGGGTTACTCCAGTCTATAGTTATACCTAACTTTCCAACTTTCGTAGTACCTTCTTTTTAATTCCCCATCTTTTTAAAATTCTCCTTGTTGCTATGTGTCTCCCCCCCGATTGTCAAAGAAAGATTAAAGAAAAATAGATTATAAAGAAAAAAAATAACAAAATACCCCCCTACTAATATTGTGAATAAAGAAAACACAACATTACCCCCCTCCGTTGTGCGGGTCATGGCGATCGCCATGATTACACACGTGAATCCTGTAGCAATCGATCCGAAATTCCCTCAGCTCCCCCGTAACATAAAAAAGTACATATAAGAGAAGAAAAAATAATATCACTACTCTCAATTAATATTTCTCAAATTTTTACCTTTCTCCCACTGTATCATATAATTAAGAATATATTTAAATATTCTTCTGTCCTTAAACATCCATCAACTCCATTCACTGTCCCTGTTTTCATCTTTAATCCGTTTCACTTTTAAATCTTTGGCTGTGGTTAGCAAATATTTGGGAGTTCTTGTGCAAATTCTTCTGCATCCTGATAATTAGTAAAAGATCTTTTTCCGTCATCCAAAAAAATTATCAGGGTTGCCTGATAATATAAATTTATAACCCTTTTCCCATAAAAAAAATTTTCGCTGGGCTAAATTCCTTCTTTCTCTTCAAAAGGTCATAAGTTATATCAGGATAGAAAAGAACTGTTTTCCCTTCTATCATCAATGGCCCGTTTCTCTATCTGGCACATTGGGCAGCCGCCTTCAGGATCTTTTCTTTATCTTGGTATCTTAAGCATTTTATCAAGATTGATCGTGGGTTTTGATCAACTTGAGGTCTTGATCTTAAGGCTCTGTGAGCCCTTTCAATTTCAATTAACTGGGTTCCTTCTTCCATTTCCAAAATTTCCAGAATCCATTTTTGAAAATCGTTAATTTATTGGATCCTCTCCCTCTATACCTTCTTTAAGTCCAACAATCTTAACATTATTTCGTCTGTTAAAATTTTCAAGCACATCCACTTTTTCCAACAACCGTTTTCTTTCTGATGTCCAGGCAGAAATATTACCTTCCATTTTATTCCCTCTATCAATGGTGTCTCCCGTTATTTCTTCCAAGTTTTTAAATTTTCTTGTCCATTTTGTCCTGTCTTTTCATCATTTTATCAAACATAATCCTCATATTTTTAATATTTTTATTACTTTTAATGCTTTTAATTCATGCATTATTTGCACCAAAGATTTTTTTATGTCTCCAATATCACCTCCAACCTCTTCCTGTTGCTCTTCTTCGTTTGTCTCTTCATCTTCATCTGATTTATCCAGAGAATCTGATTCCACCTCACACTCACTTTCAGTTCCGATCATAGCTGGGATTTGTAGTTTGGGTTGCTCCTGTTTGTGCATGCTCCTTCCTTCATGCATGCACAATTTCTGTAGCTCTTTTTTTTTGGAAACGGTTGATGTTGCCGCAGTTTCCTGTTCTGTATCGCCGGAGGTAAAATGCACTTGAGCCTGAGGCTCTTTCATGGCTGCCGGCCTTAATTCTTTTCCAACTTGTGTTGTCTTCAAAGTAGTAGTTTTCTTCTTCTGCTTCTGTTTAGGAGACATTGTAGCGGTGTGCTACACGCAGCGCTAAAATTACGACACGGAGTCGGTAACTGCAGTCGAAGGAAAAAAAACTTTATTCGAAAACTTCAGCCTCACTTTTAAGCCTCTGTCAACCGGCCCCCCATGGCGAAGAGGCTCCAAAGCTCTGTGCTCGCAAACCCCCGTAGGCTATCTAATTGTGAGTCGGTTCGGATACGCTAGGAAATGAGTCGCCACAACATATCTTAAGACAATCCTGAGTAGCTGATAAGTAATTTTTAAAAAGTATTTACTAACTTTTCTTCACTTAAACATTATTTTACTGTTTTTTTTACAGGAGAGCTGGATTTCCATGTCTCGATCCTACGTCATCACGTTACGACCCCGCATGTTGCATACTGAAAGCAAGACTTGTTATTTTATTTTTCCACCATGTATTAGCTTTTCCAGATAATCCATTTGTTTGTTTTTAGAAATAATCCATTCAGCTCATTCAGTCTGCTCTGCCATTCAATCAAGGCTGCTTTATTTTCCCTTTCAGTCCCATTCTCCTGCCTTAACCCCCCTGTAAACTTTGATGCCCTTTACTCATCAAGAACCACTCAACCTCCACTTTAAATATACCAAATGACTTGGCCTCCAGAGTAACAATCATTTCATTCTCCTTTATATTTGTGTACTGAAGAATGACAATGAATCTTGAAAAGATGCTATAAACATGAGACATATTTATTTTTAAATATGCAGAAACCCTTATGCCAACAGTATGCCAGTGACCATCACCTTAATAAAGGGCTGGTCATAAATGTGAGTAACACCTGACTAATGTTGAAGTCTTTCTTCCACCTGATTACAAATCCATCTCCAATGCCTCCTTTAAAATGGGGGAGCTATACAGAACCACTATGTATATATGTCTCAGAATGACTTGAGCTAGTGTTCCCTGGAGCATCAATCCCAGTGCTGTAACATTGGTAGTTTTAACAGCAACCAGACTGTGGGGTTATGAGACAAAAACATGAAGAGAACGGGGTAGATCATATAGATTAGACACCAACAAAATTTGTATCTAGTGAGCAACTTTACACTTTGCTGGTTGGCACAACATAGTTCATACATTCATGAAGGAGGCAGCAATGATGACAGACCCATTGACTCTAAGCTTTTGCCTCAATCCAGAAACAAATTTATGTATCATAGCCAGCATCACCTGCTACACAGATGACTATGATTCAGATAAACAATAGATACCAAACAAAATGAAAGCAGAAGACTATCCGGCAAGTGCAGTGATTAGACGTTGATTACAATGTGCAACCCCCAAAAAAAAATCACACAATAAGATGGAACAGGAGCTGACCATTTATATCCTTGAATCTATTCAGCCATTCGATGAAACCAAGGCTGATCTGTGAACTCCATACACACATTTTTCTGTATTTTTATTACTTTTGTCTAACATCAACACTCACAATAATTCATTACTCCCCATATGCCACTATATCGTTCCACTATTGTACCAACCTTTGTTTGTAAAAGTTTACGTCAACCCTGAAAAACCTGGCCCTAAGTTCAACTCAATTCAAAATACAATGATTTTTTTTATTCTGTCCCATTTGTTATGTGCCGTGTTGTGTAACGTGAGCGATCATGGTCTTTACACGAGCATGACTGATCTTGGTAAATTGTTCTACAGAAGTGGTTTGCCACTGCCTTCTTCTGGGCAGTGTCTTTACAAGATGGGTGACCCCAGCCATTACAAATATTCTTCAGAGATTGTCTGCCTGGTGCCAGTGGTCACATAACCAGGACTTGTGAAACATACCACCTGCTCATACGACCATCCATCACCTGCTCCCATGGCTTCACGTGATCCTGATCGGGGGGATTAAGCAGGTGTTACTCCTTGTCCAATGGTGACCTGCAGGCTGGCGCTTACATCTCCCATTAGTTCTTTTTAATACTCCAATTTCAATTAATTATTTAATATTCTCAATTTTGGGAATATGATCCTGTTATGTCTTTCTGTATTTTGTTATAAAGCTCAGCATACCATTAGCCTTTTATTTCCTGTACTTGCCCATTTTCAAGAATCCCCTGGATTCAATGGCTTGTTATTAGTCCTAATTGCTGCAAATCTACACCCACCTCTTTCAATCTAAAGCGAATAAGTTCACATTTAGCGGCAATGAATGCCACTTACCACAATCCTGCTGACTTCATCCAATACATGACTAATTTTATGATTCCATTTATACTGCTTACAATGCTGCCTATGTTTATTATTTGGCAAGCTTGCTTTAGTGGCTTTCTATCCCTTTAACCAATTTATGTGTAAATATAGTGAACAGTTGACGCCCTAACACGGATCTTTGACAAACACCGCAAGTCACCTCAGGCCAATTTGAGGATTAGCTCTTCTTTCCCCGTCCTGTCTCCTGACTTTCAGATAATTTTCTAAATGGCAGATGATTAATTTTCTAAATTAATTGCCATTAATTTCACAGTTTTTACTTGAGCTAATAACTTCTGACTAATTAGCCACAATTAAATGGCTCCCACCTTATCACTTTTTCTTGAATGCCAAATGTATTTTAGAAAATAAAGGTGTCCCCAACTTTCCAAACGTTCACTTTACGCAACTTCGCTTTTACTAAAGATTTAAATTAGTACCTGTTTTCGCTAACCGAAAGAGGATTTTTGCTTTTACGAAAAAAAGACGCCCGCTTTAAACCTGTGTTTACCCAGAGAAAGACTACCATGACCGTGAAGCCTTGCTCGGGCAGGCGTGTGCGCATGCGTGTACATGCCAATTTTTTCTCGACAAATCAGTTTTGGCTCAATCTTCCCAATTTAAGTGAAACTACACTGTATATACATTATCTCTACTTTATACAGCTGAGTATTTAACATATTCTTGCTTTTACTATACATTAGTGTTACTTTAAGTTTTATGTACAATTTGGTAGGTTATTTTTTGGGTCTGGGAAAGCTCAAAATTTTTCCCATATAAATTATTGGTAATTGCTTCTTCGCTTTACGCCATTTCGGCTTAAAAAATGGTTTCATAGGAACGCTCTACCTTCGGATAGCAGGGGAAATCTGTAAAGGATTAGTCCCTGAATTGACCAAAGTTCAGGATTAGAGATTCTGCAATTTGTATTCTACAATTTATTAGGATTCACAACCTTTTTTTGTGCGATGGACCTCCACCATTAACTGAACTCGTTTTAGATGATCAAAGACTTCCCTAGCACCAAAGATTTGAAATTGTTGGATTTGTTACGTACTCGTGACGTGACAGTGGTACCCTTGTCATGGTGGAGTGATGTCATTCTCCTGCCAGTAGAGGTCATGTGACAGTTTTTTTTCTTTTTACAGGGTATAAAAGGAGGACCGCTCCCTGTGAGGAAGGGCAGATCGTGGCTGGATTTGCCATGCTGACTTCATGCCACTGTGTGATTTAATGTTACGGCGCAGTTTAGTTGAAAGATGAAGTTTTATCTAATGCCTAAAGTTTAAAAGGTCCTTGCCAGCAGTTTCCTTACAATACTGCTAGTTGAGAATCAGTGGAGAGTGAAGATCGGAGTTCGGGAGTTAAAGATTGAGAAGAATCGATTTTCGACGGTGAAACGGGTTCGACCTTGTTTGATCCTTATTCGGAAGGAATTCATTGACTGTTCTCGTGTTAATCTCTGCGGGATAGCAGAAAAGATTGAGGACAGTGTGATAAAGCCTTTAAGCCGTTATGTTTCGTAAATTCTTCGTGGGAAAAGTTCGACTTCGGGGACTGAAGCAAAGCGGCATGAAAGAGAATTTAAATCGTCTTAAAAAGTCTCTCCCTTAAATGGACTGTGAGCATTTTGAACTTGTGGCAATACTACTTTAAAGAACTGTTTTTGCAACATCGCTTTAAGAACTGTTTGAGCTGCAGCACAGCAGCTGATTTCCGGTTACGTTAGTGTTTGTTTACTTTTGGGGGGGGGGGGGGGGGTTTGTTTTCAGTGTTTAATAAACGTGTTATTTGTTATATAAACCCTTGCCTAACTCATATATTTATTGTTGCCTGAATACATAACAGATTATGAATGATGATTCTTTTTATTTTGATTAAGGAGAGATCATTCACCATGTGGAACAGTCTTCAAATCAAGTCACTAAGAAATCCTCATCTGGCGGTTATTTTAACTCAGTTTACATATGGCTTCTGTTATAAGAGCATTCCAAGCCAAGCCTGGCAAACAGGCACATGCATTGGTAAAAGCCAAGGGTGGGTTATTCTGAGGTTTGCACTGGTGTACTGTTAAAGAGTCTTAAAAACAAAAATGTGTCGTTTAATTGCTTACCACATTCACAGATTTACTTTGCTTGTTCAACTGAAACCACCAAATTACACAAAGTAAGTTGACGCCAAATGGTATCTCAGTGCCCAGTGGATATAGCAATTACTGCAATCCAATTCATGACTAATTGATCAAAGGATCCTGAAGTGTCTGATCTGGCTGGCTTGTGTTCAAAACCAGAACGAGGTGAAAACCTTTCAGCCTGTTCCACATTCTATTAGATCACAGTTGATAATCAGTACCTTTATTCACTGGTATTTGTCAGTACTTCCAGATACCATACAAAAATCTAACAGGAGTCAGCAGCATGTTAAAAGACAGAAACAGGCCCCAAGGCCTGTCTGGCCTGTGCCAACCTGCTTTTCTGATTAGCCCCATCCATCTGCACCTAAACATTACACTCTATACCCCCTCTCGTCCACGAACCTAACCAAACTTCTCTTAAATGTTGCAACTGAACCCGCATCCATCACTTTCACCACTTTCTGGATAAAGTTCCCCTCAGGTTCCCTTTAAATATTTCATCATTCACTGTAAACCTATGACTTCTAGTTTTAATATCTCCCAACCTCTGAGGAAAAAGTCAGTTTGCATTTATACCCTTCAATTTTGTCTAACACTACAAGATTCTCACCTCATTCTCCCATTCTCCTGGGAATAATGTCCCATCCTATCCAAACTTTCTTTATAACTCAGATCCTTTAAGCCTTGGCAACAACAACATAAATTTTCTCTGCACCCTTTCAAGCTTATTGATATTGTTCCTGTAGGTAGGTGACCAAAACTGTACACAGTACTCCCTCCAAATTTGGCCTCACCAAAAGTCTTATAAAACTTCACCAGAACATCCAACTCCTGCACTTAGTGCTGTGATTTATGAAGGCCAGTGTGCCAAAAGCTCTCTATACGACCCTATCTACACCACTGTTAAGGAATTAAACATAGAAAACCTACAGCACAATACTGCCCTTCAGCCCACAACAATGTGCTGACATGTCCTTACCTTAGAAATACCTAGGCTTACCCGTAGCTCTCTATTTTCCTAAGCTCTATGTATCCATCCAGGAGTCTCTTAAAAGACCCTCTAGTTTCCACCTCCACCACCACAGCCGGCAGCCCATTCCACGCACTCACCATTCTCAGTGTAAAAAACTTACCCCTGACATCTCCTCTGTACCTATTTCCAAGCACCTTAAAACTATGCCCACTCGTGCTAGCCATTTCAGCCCTGTGAAAAAGCCTCTGACCATCCACATGATCAATGCCTCTCATTATCTTGTACACCTCTATCTGTATTCCCAGATCCTTTTGTTTTACTGCCAACTTCAGTTCCCGACCATTCACTGTGGAAGTCCTATCCTGATTTGTATTCTTTTTAATTATTATGTTCTTTATATTTTTATGCTGCATCATATCCAGTGTGACAATTATTTAATTCCCTTTTACACTTGTGTATTGGAAATCATATTACACAATCTTAAATCTTGAGGATTTTTATGTTTAAGTACAGTCAGCCCTCCTTATCCGCGAGTTCCACATGCTTGAATTCAACCAACCGCGAAGCAAGAAAACCCGGAAGTGCTCTTCCAGCACTTGTTGTTTGAGCATGTACAGACCTTTTTTCTTGTAATTATTCCTGAAACAATGCAGTATAACAACTATTTTACATGGCATTTACATTGTATTAGGTAATCTAGTAATCTAGAGATGATTTAAAGTATACAGGAGGATGTGCGTAGGTTATCGTGGATCCGGATCGAAAAAAATCAGAAGTTCTCTTACTAAGTAAGTCAGAACAGGTACATCTGGTATAATTTAGCATCAGTTAGTCAACTGTTTGTCTTAGTATATAGTATATATTTTACCTTTCTATGCATATAAAACACTTAAGAACATATGTTTCAGCGCCGGGCTTGGGAACGGAAGTTCCTGAGTTCGATTCAGTGACAGATCGCTCCCTAGCGCGCTCTCGATCCGTGCCTGGTTAATGTGGAGGATCAAAAACCCGAAACCCAATAATTAAACCACTGCGTTACCTAGTAATAATTATAGCTTACATTGGGGAAGGGCCTTTCTCAATTTATCCTTTAAAATTGTTCCGATCGTTGACCAACTGTAGCCTAATGCTTTTCCAATGACTGATGGCATTTCACCTCTTTCCGATTGCTTTATTGTTTCCATTTTATTTTCAATCGTGAGTGTGATTATTTATGTGAACAGAAACACTGTGGATTCAGAGCTCCGCTGCCGGGTATTAATGTCCACCACACTGAGGCAGGTTAAATAAGGTCTGGGATTCCACTGGGTCCTAAGGTCCACCTCATTCAGACAGGTTGAATAAGGGACTTGAGCATCCTCGTTTTTTGGTATCCGTGAGGGGTCCCGGAACCAATCCTTTGCAGATAAGAAGCGCTGACTGTATAGACTTTTTTTTCTTGTCATTAATCCCTAAACAATACAGTATAACAACTAGTTACATAGTATTATAAGTAACCTAAAGATGCTTTAAAGTATACGGAAGGATGTGCGTAGGTTATCGTGGATCAGGATTAAAAAAAACATAAGCTCTCTTATGAAGTAAGTCGGAACAGGTACATCCGGTATTATTTAGCGTCAGTTAGTCAAATGTTTGTCTTAGTATATAGTATATTTTACCTTTCTAGGCATATAAGATACTTAAGAAATATATGTATATCAATAATCAAACCACTGCATTGCTGAGTAATAATTGTAGCTTTCATCGGGGCAGGGCCTTTCTCACTTTAACCTTTAAAAATGTTCTGATCGTTAACCGACTGTAGCCTAACGCTTTTCCAATGATCGATGGCGTTTCACCTCATTCCAATCGCTTTATTATTTCCACTTTATTTTCAATCATGATTGTGATTATTTTCATGAACAGAAACACTATGGACTCAGAGCTCTGCCGGGTCCTAAAGACCACCGCACTGAGACAGGTTAAATAAGGTCCGGGGTTCTGTTGGGTCCTATAAGTCCACCACACTGAGACAGGTTAAATAAAGGATTTGAGCATCCGATTTTTTTGATATCCGCGAGGGGTCCCGGAACCAATCCCTTGCAGATAAGGAGGGCGGACTGTATTGTACAAAGCAAAAGGACTATTGGTTAATCTTTTGCAAGTGCTGTTTTAATTAGCAGCCAGATTTCCCAAATTCTTTAACTTTTAGAGAGAAATGTTTTTCAAAACATTCATGGCTAAGATCAGTAATCTACTGAGGTGAAAAATCATGTGAACAGTAATTTCACAGTATGTTGGAAGCTGCAATTATTGCACTACATACATAAATATGACTAAAAACATCTGCCAGTGTTACTTCGTCACACTTAGACAAATAAATTAGGGAAATTAAAGTTTGTGGCTTAAATAGATATGTTCACTGCATCATCATTATGTGCCATGTCATATGACATGGTTGATCATGGTCTCATGACTGTGAATGATCTTGGCAAATGTTCACTTACCTCTCAGATTAACATCTTGCTGCTTTCTAGATCTATTCAGAGTGAAACTTGTCTTCGTGGCCAATTTTCCCCCAAGTACTGCTTCATGTGACTGTACCTTCTTGTTTGTAGATACAGTAGTTGTCTCTAACAGAGTGGACATGCAATCAGTAGTAAAAACAGGACTGACCACAACAGTTTGAGATTGCACATTATAGCTCATATCAAGGCACTATTATGTTACAAAAAATAATTGCAATGCAGTATTCCAGTCTATTAACCATTTAGCAGCTTCACTTAAGCATTGTGTGTATAATCAAGATAACATTATGTATCTTTTTCCAAGTAAGTGCAGATGCATATAACTCCACACATTAAGCTTTTGGCTTCCATTTTGCAATATTAACTTATGACACACATCTGATTCCAAAATCTAAAATTACTGGGATAAAGCCATTGTATCACATTCAACAACCTTTTACTTTCAGGCTGAATCTGAAGTTAGATTGTACAAATGGCAATAGCAACCTTAAATTGAAAATGCTACCAATATTTTAATCCTCACATAAGTACTCCCACAAATGCCCAATTTAAAAAAAGTCAGATCAGAACTGCTTTTCAATTGATTAAGTTTATACTAAACCCAAACCATTATGCCAGCAATTAATGGAAGACATCATAGAATCATCCCACAGTCATGTAGTAATACAGCATGGAAATGGGCTCATCGGCCCAACCGGCCCATACTGACCACAGCATTCTCCTTGTGAGTCCCAGGGACATTGCTTCGTTTAGATGTGTTCAATGGTGGGGAGGGCTTTATCCATGATGGACTTTTCCGTACAGGGCATTGGCGTTTTCATACCAGGCTGTGATGCAACCAGTCAATATACTCTCCACCACTCATATAGAAGTTTGCTGAATTTTCCCAAACTTCTTTGTAATTGCACTTACAAACTAGGCCCAAGACATATCCTCTGAAATGATAACACTGAGTAATTTAAAGTTGTTGGCCTTCTCCACCTCTGATTCCCCCAACGATGACTGGCTCATGGACCTCTGGATTCTGCATCCTGAAGTCAACGATCATCTCCTTGATCTTAAGAGACATAGTGAGATGTTGTTGCTTAGCCACCACTTGGCCAGATTTCAAGCTCCCTCCTATATGCTGATTTGTTACCACCTTTTACCAGAGTGTTACTATAGGCCCTTTGATGCAATGTTGAGGATCCCTACCATTCATCCCACAATCTCTTTGACCCAGTACAGAAGCATCAGGACTAGGACTGCCAGACTGGGTAACAGCTTCTTCCTGCAGGTTGAATAACCTGCCACCACTCAGGTCCCATCACTGGAACAGTGAGCTGTTTACTGTCTATCTGTGCTGCACATTACGAGCATTTTGAATTTGACTTTATTAACGTATTTATGGCAATATTTTAGTTTAGGTGCTGTGTGTGATATGTATTTTGGGGGTGCACCAATGTCTGGAGGAATGCTGCTTTGTTTGGTTGCATATAGTGTGTATACAGTCAGATGACATTAAAGCAACACATACAAATTGCTGGAGGAACTCAGCAGATCAGGCAGTATTTCAGGCTGAGACCCTTCATCAGGACCAGTGAAGAAGATGCCTGAATAAAAAGGTGAGTCCAAGACAATTAACTTGAACTTTTCACATGTACATCATAACAGTGAAATGTGGTGTACATATGATTAATCTGAGTCTGAATGCCTGGTGGAGTGCAGCTCTGGAGCATAAACTTGCTACAATTCTCAAAAGCATTCAATGCCAGAGCACAAATCAACAAGACCTTTCTAAAGATTGGCCTGAAATATTATGAACCCAAACTCATGTGAAGGATTGCTTGGAGTATGGCACAGAACAAACTTACTCTTGTTAGTTTTTAGTTGTTTTAAGTGCCTCACATACTGTATGAGATTGGTCCTTGTACTAAATAATGTTTTGCATCATTTTACCAGGGGTGCATGTGGTATGAAGGGGCTTGTCATGTTCACTCCTGGACAGCTCATCTTTGGTCCTCACCAGCTCCAAGTAGCTGCCTGCAAATGACAGTGGCCACACCCTGGCACACCACTTTGACAGGCAGGCTAAATCAGGTGAGGGTAGCCAGTGGCCTCATACCCAGTGAGATAGAAACATGCCTGTCCTAGCATGTGAAGTCAGCTCCTGCAGACTAGGTGGATGATATCTACAGTGAGACCCAACAGCCAGGAAAGCTGTTCTGAAACACTCAGTACAAAGCGAAGGGCATGGCAAGGCACAGAAGGTGTCATGGACATTCTCTGCAACCAAGGAAGACCCTAGTTTGTGACATTTGTTTGACTTGGACTTCTGAGGTCAAGAGAGTGGAACTGCTTTTCCATTTTAAAATCACTCCCGCACAGGTTTCCTGCCATCATTGTGCACAATGGAAAACCACCATTATTTTATCTAAACAAATTCAGCTAAGTAAACTTAACCAAAATTTATCTAGAACAAAGTTGAGTGATGACAGGTAAACAGATAATCATGTAGTAACATACTTTTTGTAGGTGTTGGCTTGGCATTGCTTTGACTCCTCAACTTCTTTAAGGTGTTTACAGCCACATTCAGGTACACTGTTCTGCTGGTACTTCGTTGATACACTATATTTTCTTCACTCAAAGCCTGTAATGTCAAATCTAAGTTCTCAGTTGGTCATATAAGTATATCTAATAAAATTCCCTAGTTTGCATTTAGAGAAATAATTTACATTTTCTGACGACAATTATAATGAAATACACATCTCAGGAGGTAATGCTGACATTTTTATCACCACAACTAAAATTCCCAGCTTCTTGCTATTAAAAAAAGTAACAAAGGTTGTATTATTATCAAAACCAATTTACATTTTTAAAATTAATTTTGATATTTATAATTAGTGCTTAATACATATTTAATTATCAAAATAATTTAATGAAATATTAAATTAAAACATCATATAACTGCATGAAAACACAGAAGCTGAGAGGGATATTAAGTCAGTCAAGATAAAATTGCAGAGCAGACTTGATGGGCTAAATGATCCAGTTCTGCTCTCATGTCCCATAGTCTCCAAATTCTTTCTCTTTAAGGTAGGGTAGGGGTTTCCAATCTGGGGTCCATGGACCCCTTGCTTAATAGTATTAATTGCTTAATTGCTCCATGGCACAAAAAAAGGTTGGGAACCCCTGTAGTATTCTTTTATCTTCAATAAACATGTTAAATTCTACCACAAACATTCATTAGCTTATTCTTTCTCTTCTCACATGCTTGTTTTTGGTTAGGTTATTAACAAATGATAATTGCTAACTGAATATAATTATTCACTAATTCAAAGAGTAGCTCCAGCTTAAAGCAATCATACTTCACAATAAAACTGATTGCTTGACATGCAATCCTTTTACGGAATTGTTAACTTTGAAATACTTGGAGACCTCCATTATTAGAATTGCTTTTCAACTACCAGATAGTCATTTAAATAACTTCACACAGATATGAAAGTTTATACCTTGTCATAGGCCATTTGTTCAGATCCACAGGTTTTCAAACATTCATCGATGAAGACATTCAGATATCGTTGTCTCACGTTTGTTGGAACTTTTGAGCCATATTCTGTAGGAATTGTGGGTCTCTTCAGGCTTGACTTATTTGGAGGGGAGGAAATGGGGAACAGGGTGGGAAGTACAGTTGAGTTTTTAGTTCCTATTGCTTTTTATGATTTGTAATTTAAACTTATAAACAACTTAAACAGAAGTAACCAACATAATTCTAATACAACAGCAGATTTCCTAATCTAAATATTGCACCGCGTATGTCTTCAAGAAAATAAACTACCATATAGTCCATGCCAGCCTTCAAAAAACAAGTCATCTTCAGTCTTCAAAAATAATGGTATTGTCCATATGCAAGTCTCTACCTCGACAGATTGCAGACTCATGTTGTGTTGTAATTTCCTGTCTCGCGCCATTTTATATAATCATACAAATTCCAATATGTGCTGGAGATTACACGTGCTAACTAGGATATGGATCGTAAGGCAACTCTGAAGGCTTCTAAAACTTCTACAGATGTACTGTGGAGAGCATTCTATCTGGTTTTATCATTATTTGGTATGGAGGGAGCTACTGCACAGAAAAAGCTACAGAAAGTTGCAAATTCAGCCATCTCCATCATGGGCACTAGTGTCCCCAGCATCAAAAATATCTTCCAAAGATTATGCCTTGAACAAAACAGCATCCAACATTAAGGACCCCACCACCCAGGGCATGGCCTCTTCTCATTGCTACCATCAAGGTGGTGGTATAGGAGCTTGGAGACACACACTCAATGTTTAAGGAACAGCTTCTACCACACTGCCAGCAGATTTCTGAAAGGACGATGAACACATGTACACTGCCTCTCAATTTTCCCCTCTTTTTGCATTACTTATTTAATTTAAACAAGTACATCTATAGTAATTTATAGTTTTTAAATTGTGTATTGCAATGTACTGCTGCTGCAGAACAACAAATTTCACAACACATGCCAGTGATACTGAACCTGATTCTGATCAGACCCATTTGGAAGCACTGAGAAACTTTTCATAAAATTAAAAAGTAGAAAATCAATCAAGCCATTCAATTTATGTACATTAAACCAAGATAGTGGTATTAAATAATAAACCACTTCTATTTGCTATTTAAGATCAGCAATGTTATTCAATCAGTGGGTTTGTACTAATTGCCCTCACTGTGGCTGACATTATACTGAAAGGTGTCTGGACCTTTAGCTCAGTAAATTTTGAGTTAACAATTGAACCTCGATTTCTTTTAGATTATAACTACAGATTATTTTGCTTAAAATTAAATGGAAGAACAAACAGTATATTGTGTAAGGTAATAGACTATAATACCACTGTTCAATATTACAGGTTGAGTACCCCTTATCTGAAATTCCAAAATCCTAAAACCTCAGAAATTTGAAATTTTTTAGTGACATCATGTCAGCGATCAAATGGAAAATTCCACAAGGTGTTGGGAAAGTTTCCAGGTGATGCTCAGGTTTCTGCACACTATAGTCAGTTCTGAGAAGTGACCTCGCATATGTAATGAACAAAGTTAATGAAAAATAGAAAAAGGCTGCCTAAAGGAATAAATGAAGATCTTGATCATGTATTAAAGGAGTTAAGAGTGAACATACGCTGCTTAATGGTATGCTGATCATAAAACAAGCAGAGATCTATAACAACAAACTGAAAATTGAGGGTAATTGTTTCATGCACAATATTATTATATAAAACTACTTCTCCCCCCACTATCATAGCTGCCGTGCAGTGGTTGGCTGTTTGAAATTAATGGAGGATATGAAGCTAATTGCAGCGCTGGAACCCAGTAATAGATTGTGGTGGTCATTCAACTCTGACAGTCTGTGGAAGACCCAGTTCCATCACGTCAGACCGTGCTCTGACAGCTGACTGTTCACTCTGTGAGCTTTGCACCAGCTGTATATAAGCTGTATATGTAATGTAAATAGATTTTATGTTTTGATTTGGTTCCTGTCTCCAAGGTATCACATTACATGGATGTGAATATTCCAAAATTTGAAACACTTCTGACCCCAAGCATTTCGGATAGAAGATGCTTAACCTGCATTTAGAATTCAAAGAGAAACGTATTCAGAGCAGATGCAACACAGATAGTTTTAAACTCTACCCTAATAAGAGTGGGTATGTGTGTTGTGTTTGTTAAAAGTAGCCAAGATTTTAAGGCACAAGAAGAGTTTAAATGCCCACAGTAAAGACAAGTGGTAGAGGTGCTAACAACAATGGAACAAAATTGCGCCATACAACCGAACACTTCTAGTATGAAAAGTTATGAAAGGAAAGGCACTGGAAAAGGATCAGTAACATCATGGAAGAAACCACTCACCCTGCTCATGGACTATATGTCTTACTCCCACCAAAGAGGAGACTACATAGCATCCACGCTGGGACGCCAAACTCAAAAAAGTTATTTTCTCCCCAAGCAGTAAGACTGATCAACACCTCTACCTATTAATCCACCCCGTTCACACCCCCAACCACCACTACTTCATAATTTCCTGTCAGCCGCATTATGTACAGACACGACTATGCCAAGCATTATTTTATGGACATTCAATTAATGTACAATGTATTTATAGTGTTTTTCTATCTTTTTTAAAATCCTATTGTGTTTTTTTCTGTGCTGTGTCAAATCCAGAATAACACCTATTTTGTTCTCCTTTACACTTGTGTACTGGAAATTACAATGAACAACCCTGAATCTTGAAAATATCTTTTGGGAGGGGGAAGTGCATGAAAGGGTCAGTGGCTGGGATACAAAATTAAAATTAACTTCAGCTTAATTGCTGCAGGAGAATTGGCGTACACTGACAAATACAATGCAGCACTGTATTTACCAAATCCATATTAAACATATATGGAAACCAGTTATGGAGGTTTACCTTCACAGTAGGAGCATGAGCTATCCTCTTCTGTGCTATAGTAGATACAGTTTTTGATGCCATGCCAATAGTAGTTTGAGGTTTTAAGCCAGGGGTGCTGTTTTGTGGACCATTAGGACATATAGTTCTCTTTATTGGCTCTGGGTTCTGCTTCATTGGAGCTATAGGACAGAAAAGAGTGATATGTATCAGTCTGATAATTTAAACAGTAAATCCTGGACAAGATTTTGTAGGGGAATGTCAGGATGTCCTGGTATAGCTGCTGACAAATCCCCACAATTAGGCGAGGAACTGTGAGGTAAAATTTTCTGCACTCCAATCTTGTAATCCTTGTGAAATCCTGTGAGAGATCCTTTATTTGTGATAATTCCCCACAGCCTAGGATGTGGAATTCATACAAGCATTCCACACTATGCTGGACCTGACATAAGAATGTTCATCTTTATTTTCAGTGCAGGGTAGCAGCTGCAGAAGACTTAATTATATTTTAATTAGTATTATGCAGGCTTTTTAAATTCTGTGTTTAAGGTTAATTTATTTTAGGTTTTCATATTTTTTGAATGTTTCTGTTAGAACACCTGAGACACTCAGAATTTTTTTGCTTTGACTTAAACTGCAAAAAAAAATTGCCCCAATTTAAGTGCTGTATAATCATCTTTGTAAATTAATAATTAATTGCTGCTTGTACTTCACACAGTATAACTGCTTATATACACCTGTTTAGCATGTTTCCTAGTGGTCAATGTATGTACATGCAATTGTTCAGTGCGTACCTTTGTGGTTGCAGTTCTTTGCTTGATTCCAGAAGCTTTGTGGTATCGAGTTATGTGAACAGGAGCTATATGATTGGTTAACCCAACTACAAATTTGAATAAAATGTCTGTTCACCTGGGACACAAGAAGAGCTGAACATGTTGGCCCACCATCTTTGCTTCTTCCCCTACTGGATCTATGCTACGCTCCATTTCCAATTCTCTGTGTTCTATTAGCACTTAATAAAATGATCATGAAGCAACAAGTTTTATGCTTCTTTCCTGTCTTGCAAAAGAACCTTGGATTAAAAACATCATAATCCAACAGGGAGCAGGGCTGGTTTGGTATCAAGAGCCCTTCACTTGTGCAAGGCCCAATTCTGACCTGCTCTGTCGGCTCTCTAACCTCAAGCTCATTCTAAGGTAACCCAAACTTATCAAATTCAGGTGAGCAAAAGGGGTTCTTTGTTGACCTGCAAAATTTGATCCATTATATTCATACTCCAATTACATAAGGTAGCAAATTAAAGTTCATAAAAATGATAGAGGGGCAAAATGTAATCAGGATTTTGCAAAGACTGTTGCTTCAATACAAGGGTTCTTCTATAGCAACACACACACAAAATGCTCAAGGAACTCAACAGGTTAGACCTGAAATGTTGAGTCATTATTTCCTTCCGTAGCTGCTGCCTGACCTGCTGAGTTCCTCCAGGCGTGTGTCTATGTGTATATATGTATCAGTGCTACATTTCACCTGGTCATTTTAATGTCTAATACCTGTGGAAGGATAACAGCTAGCTCTCAAGAGCAGCTATGAGACAAGTTAATTTTTTTTAGGACTCCAACAAGCACATTGCTTGAGGTTGTTACAAATTATAAAAAGTCACTATTATATTCTTGTTTGTCTTGACAGCAATTCAGCTACAATTTTTAAAAACACCTTGTAATTTAAGTGGGCTGTTAACACAACACTTCTGACAGCATACAATTCTGCATTATTAATGCTCAACATCTGTTAACAGCATTTTTGTGGCACTGAGTACAGCAATTTTCAATCTTTACCAAATTATCTAACCTCAAGCATTGTGCTAGGAGTCCAAAAGAAATTGCTTTGCTAGGGTCAAAAGCTTGAAGTTTACCACATTTTCAAAGCACCAATGCCTTTATAGTGTGAGTAACTGATGAGTACTGTTGTAAAGGTCAGCAAAGGATGTGCTCTTCCCCTTCAAAAGTTACGTCTAACTGTCCAGAATAACATGTAAAAAGCATCAGTCACAAAATGCTGGAGGAACTCTGCAGATCAGGCAGCATTTATGGAAATGATATAAAAAACAGTCCATGTTTCAAGTTGAGACTCTTCATCAGGGCTGGCCCACAAGAAATCACGTACGGAGTACTGTGCTCAGTTCTGATCGCCTCACTACAGGAAGGATGTGGAAATATAGAAAAGGTGCAGAGGAAATTTACAATGATGTTGCCTGGATCAGGGAGTAGGCTTTATGAAAACAGGTTAAGTGAGCTTGGCCTTTTCTCTTTAGAGCGATGGAAGATGAGAAGTGACCTGATAGAGCTGTATAAGACGATGAGAGACATTGATCATGTGGATAGTGTGGATAGTCATTTTCCCAGGGTTGAAATGGCTGTCACAAGAGGGCACAGGTTTAAGGTGCCCAGAAGTAGGTAGAGGAGATGACAGGAGGTAAGCTTTTTTTAATATATAAACGCAGAGTGCTGAGTGCGTGGAATGGGCTACCGGCGGCGGAGGCGGACATGAGATTAAGAGACTCCTAAGAGACTCCTGGAAGGCTACATGGAGTTTAGGAAAATAGAGGGCTATGGGTAAGTCTAGGTAGTTCTTTGACAACACAAGAACTATTTTAACCATTTAACTAGATCTTGGTGAGTTCTTTAACTTTCAATGCCATTGCTTAAAAATGCATCAGCTTCAGATTTTAAATTGCCCCACATCAATAACTTTTTTTATGTGCATTGAGTAAAAGAAAAGTCAGAAGTTCTAGTTCCACTGCTTTTTAGAAATTCATGCTCGAGTGACTTGGGGAAAAAAATAATTTTCTGTTTGAAATGCCAACAACAGAAAAGTAGATTCAAATAAAGTTGTAATGTTATCAGTCATCGACAAGGGAAAATCTGAACTCTCAGTACTGTTGTGAGAGAATCAACACCAAAGTTTCCAGGAACACAAACATACACCATAGAATATAAAATTATCCTACAATGCCTATCTTATTTCCAAATCTTTGGGATTTTGAGACAAGTTCAGCTTCAATAGAGCCTTTCACTTCATCTAAGACAAAACGCTACATCATATCTGCAATTGTTACCTTCTTTCGGAGTACCACATTGCAAACTGGCATAAATACCAGATGACACAAATACAGGCCCAAAGATGCAAAAGCAGACCACAGGCAATGGCATGATGGACCACAAAACTACTTTAGGCAATTAAAATGAATACAAATGAATTAAGAACATTATACAGCCTTATGTATGAAAGCAAAGTACTGCTTACATTCATTAGCCGATGATATAATCTCTGTCTTTGGCTTGTGCGCAATTCTCGTCTTCTTCCCCCGATTGAAAAATGCACTAACTGATTTTTCCACTTCAGCAAGCTGTGCCGCCTGCTGTTGCGCCATCAGACTCCGCTGATAACAAACCTCTTGGGCAGTAAGTCTACGAAAAGGACGGATAACTGGTTTGGCAGGTTCAACCTGTGAAAAAATAACTCAAATCATCATGTGCTTTCCTATTCAAGCAGTGAGAACTTCCTCACTCCATTCTACTCAAAGTAGTCATTCAAAGAAATTCTGATTCACCACTGATTTTAGCTTCAATAGAGTCCAGTACCACAGAGTCATATGTTCAGTTCATACCACAAATATATCGGCATAGAAAATACTGTCCATTTCACCTAAGATATGTTTGTTTAGCACAAGCCTCCACACACCCATCTTCATCCATACTCTTAACTATCACAGTGAAGTTGAATTGAAAAGCTGACCATTAAGACAGGACAGAAAAGTTGCTACTTTTTATAGCCGCTTACATAGAACATAGAATAGTACAGCACATTACAGGTCCTTCGGCCCACAATGTTGTGCTGACCCTCAAACCCTGCCTCCCATATAACCCCTGACCTTAAGTTCTTCCATATACCTGTCTAGTAGTCTCTTAAACTTCACTAGTGTATCTATCTCCACCACTGACTCAGGCCGTGCATTCTACGCACCAACCACTCTCTGAGTGAAAAACTTACTCTAATATCCCCCTTGAACTTCCCTCCCCTTACCTTAAAGCCATGTCCTCTTGTACTGAGCAGTGGTGCCCTGGGGAAGAGGCACTGGCTGTCCACTCTGTCTATTCCTCTTAATATCTTGTACACCTCTATCATGTCTCCTCTCATCCTCCTTCTCTCCAAAGAGTAAAGCCTTAGCTCCCTTAATCTCTGATCATAATCCATACTCTCTAAACCAGGCAGCATCCTGGTAAATCTCCTCTGTACCCTTTCCAATGCTTCCACATCCTTCCTATACTGAGGCGACCAGAACTGGACACAGTACTCCAGGTGTGGCCTAACTAGAGTTTTATAGAGCTGCATCATTACATCGCGTCTCTTAAACTCTATCCCTCGACTTATGAAAGCTAACACCCCATAAGCTTTCTTAACTACCCTATGTACCTGTGAGGCAACTTTCAGGGATCTGTGGACATGTACCCCCAGATCCCTCTGTTCCTCCACACTTTGTACTCTGCCTTGGAGTTTGTCCGTCCAAAGTGTACCACCTCACACTTTTCCGGGTTGTACTCCATCTGCCGCTTCTCAGCCTACTTCTGCATCCTATCAATGTCTCTCTGCAAACTTCAACAATCCTCTACACTATCTACAACACCACCAACCTTTGTGTTATCTGCAAACTTGCCAACCCACCCTTCTACCCCCACATCCAAGTTGTTAATAAAAATCACGAAAAGTAGAGGTCCCAGAACAGATCCTTGTGGAACACTAGTCACAACCCTCCAATCTGAATGTACTCCCTCCACCACGACCCTCTGCCTTCTGCAGGCAAGCCAATTCTGAATCCACCTGGCCAAACTTCCCTGCATCCCATGCCTTCTGACTTTCTGAATAAGCCTACCGTGTGGAACCTTGTCAAATGCCTTACTAAAATCCATGTAGATCACAACTCAAACCCCTCCTTAGCTTACCTTATAATGTAACTTAAAATACCACCTGCAGCACCAAAGGAAAAGTATGGCAACTATATTAATATGCACTAAATGCATCCTGCCAATTTGCCAATATACTTGTAAAAATAATGCAATAAATATTCTGTAGCTCAGTGTGAAACTATTAACCCTAATCCAAAACTGTCCTTCGCATGACACAATCAATTAGCAGAACTCTGAATGTATAATGTATAATATTAGAGAACACAAATATATTGTGTGACTAATATATTAAGAACACCGGTTGCATTACACTGGCTTCATTGCTTAAAATGATAGCATTTGCGAAAACCTGTTTACATCTGTGCTTTGAAGACAAATGCAGACTGTTCTTCCATAACACAAAGTGTCTTGGAAACACAACCATTGCCATTATAGCAGAACTACAAGGGAAGCAAATAATTGAAGATATCAATAAAATACAAGACAAAATTGGAATCCACGTTGCTTCACTTACGTTTTCTTGCTTTGAAACATGTGAAATTCTTCTTTTCTGCCCTGGAAAAAGTGTAGTTAGACTCGATTCATTTTCTTCTTTACTTTTCTCAACTATCTGTATATTATGAAAAACAATTTGTAAGTCTTGGAAGGACAACCCCTCAAAATTGCTCCAGTTTTTCATATTCTATTAAGATAGATTTTTTTGCATATATATTTAAAAATCAAAATTATATAAAAAGTAGCAACATAAACACATACTTCCCATAATGATTTTAATGTTAATGTACAAAATCACACAGGAAATTAAACTCATTCAATACATTAAGATTTCTCCATAACCGAAATAAAAGCAGGATTGTTTAAGTTCTTCTGGAGGGGCACACTGGCACTTCCAAGCAAAATATAGTAAAAGAAAATGCATTCACTTATTACTACTTCATTTCAAGTTTAACTCCACCAAGAATGGTCTCAAGCCCAGTTGCGAATGGAGAACAGTTGGGCACGGGACTAGCAATCCCATTCTGTAAAAACCCAGAGCTACAGAAACACCAACAGAAGCTCCAAAGACCTCATCCCTGGGAGAGGAAGGATCTTCGCCTGGAAGTGAAAGATCAACCCAAATCAAAAGACTCTGGCGAGCTGTTGTCATAAGTCTATGACCCAGTATGGGTAATATGCTGATGCAAGTCATTTCAAATTATAAACGGTAATGCTTTTTTAGTGGTTCTGGCCAAATGGTTAAGCCCAACACAGTTTGCAAACTGAAGTTAGGGAATAATCTGCTAAAAATCAAAAGCAAAAATATTAAAAATGCCACAAATCAAGCATAAATACAAAATCACAAAAAATGCACAACAATTTAACCAACATAACTATAGAGGGAAAAAAAAGACTAGTTCTTTTTAAAACAACACCTTGTTCAGGCAATTTCCACAACAGTAGAAAAATGGCATTTGGGAGGAAGAATACAGATAGAGGCAGTATTAAAAAAAGGAAAAAGCTGGAATGTGGGAATTTTAGCAAGTTGTTATAGAAGATGGACTATTAGTATACAAAGATTCACTTCGAGGTCAATTTTTGGAATTTAGGATTATGATGAAACCCTAACTTCCCAGAAAGCATTCAAAGCTACTGGTCAAATTTCTGTGCGCCAGTCTGGCAGTTCGATGCTATGGTATGTTGTAGAGGGCTTTTCCCCCAACCCCAATTTCACTGAAAGAGCAAACTCAAAAGGAAGTCTGCACTGAGTCAGAACAGAGATAAAAGTCAAGGGGGGCTGCATCGGGATTGCAGCAGTTCATCTTCATAAATGATTTGGTTGTGTACACTAATAGAAGTAGTCACATAAGCATCAGCAACAAAGGATGTATAAGGAGTCTGGGAATTTACATCAATTTAAGCGCAGATTATTCTGTGAGAAACAAGCCTGTGCTTTAATGTGATTAAACACAAGAATAAAATAAAGATCTATATTCAGTACTGACCTCCCTAATATTATAGCGTAGAAACAAACATGGAAGATCAAATGATTACATACATGTAACCAGAGTTTTAGAACACCACATTTAAAGTTGACCCTTACACAAGCTAATCAACCAGCAGAGAGTGGGACACTTGACAATAGATTATCAAAGCTCAAAATGTCTATCAATTCCTTGAATTCTTTTTATAGGGAATCAGACATATAGCAACAGCAGATAAAAACATAGTCACAAAGATAAATACAGAATGATTGATTGGGAATGGGAGACTGAAGTGGTGTAGCTTCCAAGTGTCTGCATGACTATTTCAATATCGACAATCAACATTTTCAACTTTAGGTTAATCAAATTATCATAAACAAATGTAAACATGACAATTTTGTTGAATTCACGTGAGATTTTCTGAAATCTAGGATCTGATCAGTTGTGGGTTTCAAAATGGAAGCATTCAGCAGTAAATTAGAATTATATTTTACTTTGCATCGATGTATTTGTCAGTTATTCTTATAGTATATTAAAGAGTTGTTATTGCTCAATGTGCGCAGTTTTGGTCATCCAGCTGTACCAGTGATATCATTAAACTGGAAAGAGTGCAGAAAAGATACATCTGGGTGTTACTGGGATTGGAGGGCTTAAGTTAGAATGAGACGATATAGGCTAGGGCTGTCTTCTCTGGAGCAAAGGGGCCAGAGGGATTATCCTATATAGACATAAGCAAGGTAGATGGTAACAGTTTTATCCAGGGTAAAGTCTAAAATCAGAGTGTGAGAGGGGAAAGGAGAAAGTTTGAAGGGGAATTAAGGAGCAACTTTCTCCACATGGCTATGTGGAACAAGCTGCCGGGGAAGTGGTAGAGGCACATACAATTACAATGTGTAAAAGGTAATTGTACAAGTACATGGATAGGAAAGGTTCAAAGCAATTTGGGCCAAATTAGGGCAAATGGAACTGCTCAGATAAGCAACAGTCAGCATGTACAAGTTGGGCTAAAGGGCGTGAGTCTGTGTAACTCCACGACTTTTGTGGCTTACTAGAGCAGGCAACTAAAGCGTGAGCTCTTAGGCTCCCCTTGATGATTTTATATTACTCTGATGATTTTTTAAAAACATAACATTCATGAGAAATAAAGCATACCCACTAATTGATGACATTAGCAAGGCAACATTCTAATGCTCATTTTAACCCATGGCATTCCTCTAACCCTGTTTACTCAAAATCAGTACTGACAAATGTTCAGTGCACTAACTAGTATTTTCTATAACGTAAACACAGGTAAAGCGATAGTACAAGAGAATTATTAGGAGGAATTATCCCAAGGGGCAGGCCAATCCTCCTCCTGTTTTAGCTTAATGACCAATTATGTCATGATGGAGTGTGAGGTACAGAGCAATGACTCCTCAGGGAAGTGGAGGAAAGTAAAAATAACTTGCTATTAGCTCCGTAATTTCAGTGTATCTCCTGTAGTCACACTCCTCCAGAGACAACTCAACATCTATTTGCAAGAAGTTTGAGACGCAACATTGTCCCACTGGGAGACCCAAAGTGCTTTCCTTTTCATCTGCTCAAATTACTGAAAAACAACAGATTACTAAAGACCTCCCAGAGAGAAAAGTGAAAAAACTAAGACAACATTGCAAATGTACACCTTAGATAAGCTGCCAAAATTTGGTTGAGTTGCTGTATGTGATACACAAGTCTTGAACAGTACATTATCCTGGATAATGCAACTATCCTGGATAAAGGCAACTATCTTTTCTTGATATTCAATAGCATCAGTACCAAGTCCCCTGCTCTCACATTCAGAAGGTAAACAGTGAATGAAAATAGAATCAGACCTGCCTCCTATATGGCATGATGCGGATGGATCAGATGCAGTGATTGGCTCATTAACACAACATCTCTGCCATCCAAAGGCTCAGATTGGGGGTGTGATGAAATACTGTTCTTTTGCTAATATTTTGCACATCACATTACTAAGGAAGGGCAATTCACTTGGTCAGCATCCTCTCACCCTGCTCCAGATCCAGAATCAATTAATGATGACAAAATTCACCAAAATTAAAGCAAACAACTTTCACAATCATTAAGGGCATAAGATGTAGACTATATTGAATAAAAATCACACAAGCCTCAATTGCTGAGTAGGAACATTTCTTTCTCTCCCCCCCCCCCCCCCCACAAAGGTAGTAGCAATTTAAGAAAATAGTCCACCAACATATTCCCTACAGAAATAAGGAGCTAGCAATAAGTAATGGCTTTTTGATCAAAGAGCTAAAACACAGATGGTCCCAAGCCCAGCTGCAAAAGGAGGAGGGTTTGGGTTTTGGCTTGTAACCCCATTCTGTCAAAACCCAGTACTGCAGAAACACCAACAGCAACTCCAAAGCTCTCATCCCTGGGAGAGGAAAGATCTTCAAAGATCAGCTACACTTCAAGACTGGCCTGGGACACAGAAATGTGGCAAGCTGCTGTCAGCAACCCATGCCCCAGTAAGAATGATGGGCTTAACCAACCATTCTTTATACTAACACCCACATCCAGAGACTGAATGTCATATAGTAGAGAATAACAAGGAAAAATTGTAAATGTGATATCTGACAGGCAAATCAGCCAATTGTGCTGAGGTAATTGATATTTCAAGGTCTATTATTAATATTGCTTGAAAAATACCGACAAACGTATCCATTCTAGCTTTACCAGATTATAGTCCCACACTTTAAGGAATAAATGAGCACAGCTTAACATTCAAGCACATTTTGATATGCAATTTATAATGACAGTTCAAAATTGGATATCAATCTGCATGCTTGAAAGAATAATTTTTGGAATAAGCAAATGTAGACTACACAGTTATCTTTCTTAGCTTTATCAATAAAAAGGTATGTGGTAAACTACAGTTCTTAAAAAATTAGATTTTTGCTCAAAACATCTATGTATCACTTTAGTTTACTTTTGTTCAAAACAGCTTGGATTTAGCAAAGGAGCAATTTAAAGTTCTTTTCATTTCAAAAATTAAAATACAATCTTAGTAAAAATAAAGATGGAATAGTATCTAACAGATTCAGCAGCTCAAAGTAAGCTGACAACTACCCAAATTCAACCTAAACCACCTTTGTACATCACATACTGTACATCAGAAAACCTACTGCCTTGTAATTGCCCTGTGCTCACCATTGATAAAACAAAAGAATGCAAACTCCAACAATAAACTACATTCTTACCTTGAAAGATTAAGTCTTTCTCATGACATTTGGCTACAACTAAGCCTGACAAACATTCTGTAAATATCAGCCCTTATAAATGTACTTTTCATATAAATATAGAAAATCATAAAGACTCAATCCAATTGGCTTCTAGTTATTTCAATATGAAACTTAAGATTTATTCTTATCTGAATGTATAGGTAAGCATCAGTAGTTTAGTGTTAAAGGATAACCAGTAACAGGGCACATGACAAATCAGTTAGTTTTATTTATGCAAGCATTTTATAACTCTATAAATAAAAAAATGCCTGGGTAAAGTTTAATATTTAATGCTGCAGAATCTACCTGCTTACAAGTGAATACTTAAATGCAGCTAAACTTTAATTTTGAATTTATTAACTTGCATATCTGACCCAAAGTCTTGGGCAATTATCACATTTACTGGTGCTCCAGAGGCCATCATTGCAGGCAAAAACAGCTTCAATCCAACTGAAATCATGAGTACTGCCACTTACAAGAAACAGAATTTAAATAAAAACACTTTCAGTTGTGCAAGTTCTGGTGTTTTGGGACTTTGAGGCAACGCTTTAGTTAAATGTGGTTCTGATTACTTGCTCCAGCACCCAAATGGAGATTTTGAGTAGTAAAAGAAAAAAGTATGAAGCACATGGCCATAAATTCATTGGTTACAGCTCATGGTGTCAGCTGGATCCTTCTTTAAAAATAAGCTTATTGTTTCAGGTTTGTTTTGAATTGCAAACCCACTTATTTTCCTCATGACATTTGCCAATACAGCTATTCCTGTATATTCAACATTGTGGCTCAACATTCATCACTAAAGAATTAAATCAGGTCTCCAAACCAAAATCCTTTATCAATTGATACAGAAAAATCACGCTCACTTTCTACGTAAGCAGTTTGCTTTTATTGGTAAAAATTGATTCTGAGAAGTTCAAGATGTCAGCTCCAACAAATGAGACAATAAATTTTGAATAATTTCTCCACTTCAATACCTCCATTCCCCATCTTGGTAGATTTACTATACTGTGCTCCAGTTTTCAAAGTGGAAGCTTTCTGCACATTTTCCCTAGCCTTTGACCTAGACATTCTTACCTCCTTAACTGCTCCTGAATTTCATCTACAAATTTAGTTCAAAGTGATACAGCTAGATATGTGTCATTTGCATACCTCAAGTGTGCATCTAATAGTGATACAGCTAGATATGTGACATTTGCATACCTCAAGTGTGCATCTAATACCGCTAAGGCCAAGTCAGCAATAATGTTTTCTTGAACTTAATCCCAAAATAAACATTAGTTTAGTATGTTGGAAAATTATGCCTGCATTTAGTGCTAGAATCTCAATTACTTGTAGATCAAAGATTTCCCCACAAGGAATAAATCAGCTCGAAGAAACTTCTAACCTAATCAATCTACCAATTGCCCAAATAATCAACTCAGAGACAGTGATAAATATTCCAGAACTACTTCACCTGAACTTTAATATAGAGTTTATGTAAAGCCCAAGGAAATCAGAGTAAAATATATTTGCCCATGACTTAAAAAAACATAAAACCCTAAGCATTTTGTGTGCATAACCCTTGGGTAGCTGTTGGAGATACATCCCTACCAAAGGAGGTGTAAAGCACTCCTTCCCTCAGTTAGTCTGCAGGTCACCCTTGGGCAAAGTTGACCACCTACTTAGAACAATCCCCCCCACCCCACCAATCAATCAGGGTCACATGAAGCCATGGGAGCAGATGGTGGACGGTCGTATGAGCAGCTAGTGCACATCACAAGTCCTAGTTATGTGATCACCGATGCTAGGAAAACAATCTCTGAAAAGCGTTGATAATGGCTGAGGGTCACCCATCTTGTAAAGACACAGCCCAAAAGGCAATAGAAAACAATTTCTGTAGAAAAATTTGCCAAATACAATCATAGTCAAGACCATGACTGCCTACAACATACGAAGTACATAATGATGATGACCCTCAAAATATGATTTTATTAAATTTATTTAAAAGACAATTAGAATCTTACCTGTTTCGAAATTCTGCCCTTATCTTCATTCTTTACTTCATTAGACTCATTAAAAATCCTTAGACATTCCTCCATAGGATCAGATTCAAATTCAAAATCCTTTTCTAAACTGAGATAATCGATATCATCCTCAGAAGAAAAGGCTGCTTGTTCAATATTTCCCTCGGTTTCATCTTCACTGGAACTGGAGTTGATTTGTGGATTTCTGTCAGAGTCTGAATCAGACTCATAATTCACTGCAGTCTCAGGTTTAACAGTGCTTTCATCATTACTGCTGTCATCACCAAATAAGTCTGTGTGACTGAGCGTTCGCTTTGTCAATGCTGGCTTCAATTTTTTGACTTGGTGTTTTACTTTATCTGTGACAGATATTGCCTCTTTGCCTTTGATTTTACTATCTAAACGAGCCCCATTTTTATGTATCAATGTTTTACATTTTGCGTCATTGTTATTTTTGTCAAATTTCTGTCTTGTTACGAGCTTGTCATCGTGGCATTTGACTTTTCCTAAACTATCTGAAAAACTGCCTGATCTAAACTTGGATTTGTTTTCATTTTTTACCCCATCCAATTTGTTCACCTTTGTTTTACCCATTTTTCTACTCAGACTTTCAGCAATTTTAATTTTTTGCTTTTCTTCTTTGGTCTCATTTTTCCCAGAATCTTTGTGCTTCTTTTCAACAAATGTATTATCACCATTCTTTCTGGTTTTTAACTTCTCCCCTTGTTTTTCTCGCTTAGTTTCTACACTTTCCTTTACACATTTTATTTTTTCCTTACGACCAACTTTCTGTAGGTGGGGTGATTTACTTTTAATGTCATCAACTTTAAACTTTCTGGCCTTCACTTTTGAACCATCTGTGCCACCATCTTTGTCCTTTTTCTCTTTGCATCCTCTTTCAAGTTCTTCCTTGCTGTAATGTGAAATTTTAGATGATTGACTGCCGGATTTTAACTTCTGTTTCCTTCTGTCCTCTTTTTTGCTATCAAGACCGCTCACATCTACATCATACTGATTGCAATTCTCCTTTACGGACTGTTCTTTTAGGTGTTTTGCTTTTAGAGACAATAGATCTGACTTATTTTCACCATAACATTGTTGATGGTTATTACTTAGTTCATCTCCAGAGTCAGAGAACTCTGCGTCCATGTCATAGCTGCTTGATTTCAAGTGATGGCAATGTTTCTTTGCTGAAGGTGTATAAGGCTCTTCCAAGGCATTCCCTCTGGGCCTTTTAGTCCCGTGTTCCTTTATCTTTCTTTTAATCAGCCGGGCTGAATAGTTCAGCAAAGGATCATACTCCAGATCAGTGCAGGGCTTGGTGTTGTCAATCACATATTTATTACTGGATGCACAGGCAGCATTTTTGACTGGCTTTGTCACAAGCGTTGGGACATATTTCAAAGAATTAACTCTTGCATCAGCTTCATCATCTGTATCCAACGTATATTTACTGGAAGAGGCAGTAACAGAAAGTGGAGTAGGGGTGTATTCTATGTTACTATTTAGGTGGTAATCATTTGGATTATATTCTAAAGAGTCTATCAATTTATCATTAGGCAAAATCTCTGTGCAGTTCTTGATTTTGCTAACTGTCTTTTGTGTAGATGATGCTGAAAGGACAGACTCTTCTTCTGCATTAAGAAGGTCCTCATATTGTGACAGTTTTTTCTGTTCTTGTTCAACCTCATTCTTAACAGCCTCTATTGCTTTGTTGACAAGTTCCAACTCTAGAGAACTAGATTCTGTAAGGTCACCCGAGATCTCCTCTCCATTTCTGGACGAACCCTTAGGAAGTTCTGGATTGTAAGGATCATACCCTGGTTCTAAAAGACAGATTAAAGCACTGTAAATATTAAAAAGTTCAAGCAAATGTAGAAAACTACTGAATTAATCTACAAGTTTCATCCACTTCAAAGTACTCTATAACCAGTAGCACCAATAGAAACTACTGAGATCACATTCAACATAAGTCAAAGCTGAAATGAAAGTACAGTTACACTATCTATTTTAACTACTGGATTTGCTTTTCCCTCCTCCTATAGAAATCAATTCCTAATAACAAATCAACTAAAAATCATAATTTAGAAAGGTAACTGATATTTCTGAATTCAAAATCAACGTTCAACATAAATGTACAATATTATCAAAGTACATATATGTCACCATATACAACCCTGAGATTCATTTTGTTGTGGGCATACTCCATAAATCTATAATAGAGTGATAAACAGAATAGATCAATGAAAGATCATACCATCTTGGGCATTCAATCAGTGTACAAAAGGCCACAACTGTACAAATACAAAAAGAAAGAATAACAATAAATAAGCAATAAATATTAAGAACATGAGATTAAAAGTTCCTGAAAGCGAGTCCATAGGCCAGGGGTGTCAAACTCATTTTAGGTCACGGGCCGGATTGAGAAAAATGCGACCATGCGGGCCGATCAGTTGTACACGCGCATGTGCTCCCACAGCTGTCATTGCCTTCATTTTTTCAACCTGCTCTCATGTGTCTCAGTCTCTGCTATATCTAAAATTGTTTCACTTTACGAATTTCGTATTTTATGAAGCAGATTGCCTAGCAAGCATTCTTTTTATGATTGGTATTAACTTACACATGTAGATTACAAGAAAGTAGGCAACGAGAAAGAAACAATGCTATTTCGGCTAAGATTGTTTTGGGAGCCATACCTTTTCCATTAATAAACCGTTTGAAATCAAGCATTATAGACAATAGACAATAGGTGCAGAAGTAGACCATTCGGCCCCTCGAGTCTGCACCGCCATTCTGAGATCATGGCTGATCATTCACTATCAATACCCAGTCCCTGCCTTGTCCCCATATCCCTTGATTCCCCTATCCATCAGATATCTATCCAGCTCCATCTATCCAGCATTAGCAAACACCAATGTAGACGGAAGGTAAGTGCGAACAATGCACTGGCAGTGCATTGTGGGATTTGTAGTATTAGTGGTGCATGCACTATACCGGCGTGCCAGCTCTAATAGAAAAAAAATTATTCATTAATGATATTCAGGAAATAAACCAGGGAAACAGAATAAACACTAAAAACCCTGAAAACCTGGTACCTGAATAAACTCAGCATTAGCCATATCATACGCCATAGGCGCTTCGATTACTGGGGCCAGCTTTCATAATAATTAGATATTATCTCTCGGGCCAAAGATAATTCCACCGCGGGCCGGATTTGGCCCGCGGGCCTTGAGTTTGACATATATGCCATAGGCTGTGGGAAGATTTCAATGATGAGGTATATGAATGAGGAACTTAACTGACATTTTATTGAACCATAAATGTTCTGCTCATTCAGTTCACTTAAATGCAAAAGTAATGCCAACATCAATATTAGAGGGTCGTACGTTTTATCTCCCAGCTCCCCCAAACTTTAAATCTTTCTCCACAGTCCATCAGTCCTAGAGCACTACTGCACAGTAACCGGCCCTTCTGCCTACCTAAACCAAGCCAGCTTGGTTTTCTGCCTAGTGATACCTACCTCCACCTGCACATAGCCCACATAACTCTCCCACCTATTATGGACCTATTCAAACTTCGGTGGATTTTGTTTACTTGGATTTTCAGAAGGCCTTTGACAAGGTACCACACATGAGGTGATAAATTTGCCAAAGTCTATCTGCCATTGGGTGGGGACCAAAAAATTAATATCTAAAAGGCAAAGAGGGGCAGGCAGAGAGAGGGGAAAAAAAAAGGAAAAAATCCTTTTTTTCTGCCCATCTCTCTGCCTGTTCTCCATCTCCCTCTGGTGCTCCCCTCCCCCTTTCTTTCTCCCTAGGCCTCCCGTCCCATGATCCTTTCCCTTCTCCGGTTCTGTATCCCTTTTGCCAATCACCTTTCCAGCTCTCAGCTTCACCCCACCCCCTCTGGTCTTCTCCTATCATTTTGCATGCCCCTCCCCCTCCTACTTTCAAATCTCTTACTATCTTTCCTCTCAGTTAGTCCTGATGAAGGGTCTCAGCCTGAAACGTCGACAGTGCTTCTCCCTATAGATGCTGCCTGGCCTGCTGCGTACCACCAGCATTTTGTGTTGCTTGAATTTCCAGCATCTGCAGATTTCCTCGTGTTTGCTCATCCATACTGAGTTGTGTTGGTATAACTCAGTGGTCTCAATGTGGGCCATAAGGACACCCAGGCCGGATTTTGTATAGCTACAAGTAAAAACAAAAACAAACTGTGGAAGCAGGAATTTCTGAATGGGCTATGACAAGTTTAGTTTTAATAAAATATTACTAAAATATATAAATAAAAAATAAATGAATATATGCACTTTAATTGGAACCCTGAATAAAATGAATCGGAAAATGTTAGATGATGCAAATGAAGCAGAAAAACAGCTTAGCCTGTGTGCGTCTAGGCTGCCGCGCTCCACATCACTCCCAAATCACAATCTGATTGCAACCAAGTTGCACTAGGTTATTCAAAAACTCACAGCAACACACAAACAGCTGGAGAAACTCGGTCAGGCACTATGGAAATGAATAATAGTTGCTGTTTCAGATTGAGACCCTTCCTTAGGACTCAATAACTTGCATCAGCTGCGAGGATCTCACTAAATACCCAAAGTAACAATAGAGTGTTTTTCATTGTTGGTTGGAAGAATATTATATATATTACAAAGCATCTTATTCAGAGTTTTGAAATAGTTTCATTTTTCATACATATCGGTAACATTACACTTAACATTCAATATCTATAATGTGCTAAATGTAAATATTGACTGTATATTAGAATAATTAGTAGTTGACCCACAAAGGCTTCGGTAACTAACGGAGACTCGGGGGGGAGGGGGGGTCCGCAGAGGAAAATGGAAGTCACAAGAAGACCATGAGTAGAAAAATGTTGAGAACCACTGGTATAACTATTCATCTAAAAAAAAGCTAATACACCAGCACATCTTTACCTGCAGCCAAACTTACTTATAGCACAATTATAGTAAGTGCCTGATAAAAATTTAAACTGAAACTTAAATGTATCCGTTTTTGAAGATGGTCAATATCATTTATTCAAGGGACTTTCCCAACCAACTTTTAGTTCCTCAACAGTTTTTAACTGTTTAATTGAAATCAGTACATGTATTAAGTATGCCAACTATATTATTTTTATTAGGTTACAATGCAGGATAAGAACAATTATGCATTTGATTCTGTTTTTAAAGAGCACGCAGCAAGACAGACAAGCTCCCACAAGTTCCATTAATCTTCACAAATGGCAAATTTGTAAAAACTGATTTTCCATTATGGATTGAGATATACAATTACCAGTCAAGTTTTAATCCAAAGTGACCACTACAGTACGGCTCCTACATCTTTTCGCCACCTCTCAATCTTATTTATAAGAGATGGGCTCTGCATGTATAAATTAGCTAAAGGAGCCATCTTGGACCAGGACTGTGAAAAACAATAACCATTCTAAAATGACATTTTACAATACGTTGAAGAGAAAGGACATGCAATATCTACTACCAAAACGTTAAATTAAACCAGACAAGTTTTGCATTTTTTAAATTGTAGGTTGGGAATTTGTAAGTACTGCAAATGCAGAGGTTTCATTTTTCTATATTAGCCCCATATCCCTTCACTTAATATCCAACATTCTATCAGGTTGCCTCGAAAACTATGCGGCTGAACTTCTTGGGTACAGAATTCCAGAGCCTTATTTTTTCACTTCAGCTTTCAATGGCAAGCGCTTGCTTTGAGACCATGATGTTGGTGGGGGAAATTTAATAGAGATGTATAAAGTTTCGAAAGGCACAGTTAGGTCGGCTGAAAATTCTCTCTATTTTTGGCAGCAGAGGGGTCAATTACTAGGAGGTGCAAAGTTGAGGCAGAAAAGCAGAAGAGAATTTTCATTTCTTACCATTTAAGAGCTATGGAGTGGTTGTGAAGAGGGAAACCAACACATTTATAATACACACAGCTGAGGACCTGACGTGGTAGTACTCAAGAAGTTTTGCACCAAGGGGGAATAATTTTCTTAACAAGTATGGACACAATAAGCTATATCATGCTATAAAATGTATAAATCAAACATCTTAATTTCCTAGTAATTTTTTAGTGTGCTGGAAAATACATCTTCAGGAAAATTTACATACTTGCAAATTGAATAAAGAAAGAACACTAAATGATTCAGTTCAGCAAACTTTAAAACCATTCTGCCAAAGCCACAAAGAATGTTCTAAAGGAACAGGTAATGGCCTCCGTTGCCCAAGGTAAAGGACATGTTCAGCACAGCTTTGTGGGCCAAAGGGTCTGTATTGTGCTGCTGTAGGTTTTCTATGTTTCTAATGTATGCTCTGGTGTAAAATGTAATTGGAATCAAGTCAGAAACAGACCAAGATGAACATACGCCCACCTTTGATGTGGGCCAAGAAAAGCTCGGATACAGTAATAATGACAACCATACAATTGGCTTCAAAAACCAAATTTGGAAGCAAAATAATTTTTAAAAATATATACACCCCAATATCAAAGTTAATGCACTGATGTATGGTTCCACGGATAATGCCAGTCTTCTGAGTTATCTCAGGATCATTCTTCATTTGTTGATTAATAGCGTAAGAGGGAAAGCAACATCTGAAGACAGCAAGTGGCAGTCAGGCTAGGATTTCATTTCTATGCATTTCTCAGTAAGGGTAAGACATACATCACCAATAATAAAAAAATACAACTCATTTGCTATTGACCAAAAGGTTTTTCAATCACACAATTATGATGCCAAATTAGAATTTGTATGGTAGGCGCTCAAAGCTACTACTGACCACCCACTTTGCACACAATGTACAAAATGCAAAATATCAACTGCTTTCTGAATACCTCTATGGGTATTACTGCTGCAAACAAAAAAAACTGCTTAATTTAATATGTTCTAAATAAACAAGTTATGAAGCAATAGCCTGCTATAAATATCCAAAACTAAATACACAACCCTACACAAAATTGCTTAACAAATCCATTTTCTATTAATTTATCAGTAAACAAATGTTTTAGTACACTAGGTGAAACCTTTGTCTAAATCCATGAGCTTTAGCAAAAGAACATTTAATTTTGTGACTACCCTAAAGGAAAAGCAAATATATTTTTCAATATTCTATTGATATTACAGAAGAGCATAAGCTTGCACTATATTTTGCATTACACTCTAAAATACTAGTTGGCTTGGCTACACATTAAGCATTTTAAGCATTATCTAGCAACTGTATGGTCCGTCTGAAGTATAACAAGCTATTTTCCAAAATGTAAAGTTAGATCAGCAAATAACTATAATTACCACATTTCTGGTTGCTCAACAAGAATAAAATATACTTGTTCATGTCTTTCTGGACTTTAATTTTGCAGCGATTACTCACATCACCTCCTATGCTTGCAGTATGCACGAATGACTAGAGACCACTTGGTTTCTGAAGATAACTTGTTTGCAGTATCAGAGATCCCAAATGCGCAGCTGCTGATGTCTCACTAGACCATCCTACAAAAACATCTCTGAATGAGGAAACTATCTACCTCAGGTGATGATTTCATTTCAAGGTTCCTTCAAAACCTTTTTGCTATGCTCAAGAATATACTTATTTGTTAGACTTTCCCACTGAACAAAGACAAACTTGAGATCAAAATTAAAATAAAACAAGGTATAATTGTCCTTAATTCACAAGCAAGTACTGAATTGGAATTATTTTCAACTGAATAGTTTTGAACCTGGTCAGAGATCATACCCACAATGTGTTCAATGAACTGGTTGCAGATTTCCAAGCATAACCAGCTCCCACTCAAAAATCAACACAGAAAAAACACTATTTACACCACAAATTTCTACTGATGCGCCAATTTTCCCTGCTCTTAGCTGCAGGTCCCTGCTGAGGTATCCGTGGGGAATGAAACTCGATCAAGTCAAAAATATCTACATGTAAGACAAGCAAAGGTGAAGTGAGCTTGCAACTAATCTGTAGATAAAGTTCAGTTTTCTTTCAGTGCAATGGCAAAATGACACACACCTTATAATGGGTAAAATAAAAATCTGAGACCCTTAATTCCTACAGTAACTACAAAAACACATCTTCAGTGAACATCAGGAGATAACAGGCTTATTGTTAGCTCACGTGCAGTTCAAAAGCATGCTCATCTCAACCGTGTAAAATTGCACATTCAAAAGCTGAAGGAAACAAGCTCTGGAAGCATGTTCCACGGTTCCATAAAATCACAGCTGATTACTTAAAGTGTCACTAAAATGCATTAACCTTGCCTCCTCTGGATGCTTTTGATATCTAAGAATTGATTGATCATGTATTTGAATACACTCAGCAACTGAGCCCCTAATTTGCCACCCTCTGGGTGAGGTAAGTTTTCTCTTCACTCATGAAGGTGGCAGCCATCATTAAGAACCCTCACCATCTGGGACACTCCCTCTTGTCGTTACTACAATTACAGAGAAGGTAAAGAAGCCTGAAGACATCTGAGGAACAGCTTCTTCCCTCTGCCATCAAATTTCAAAACGGTCCATCAATTCATGAACAGTATCTCACCATTCTCCTCTTGCACTATTTATTTTAATTTTTATTGCAACTTTCAGTAAATGCACAGTACACAGTTGCCATAAAGCAAATTTCACAACATATGTCAGTGATAATAAAACTAACTGATTCTGAATGGCTGATCCCTTACTATGACACCCTATTGGTGGGATAGAGAATTGGAGCAACAGGCAACTTGAAACCCAAGGTCACTCCTGCAGACTGAAGTGTGATGCACTGCAAGAATCACCAAGTTTGTGTCAGGTTTCTGACCTTCACCAGACTATTATCACACCTCAAGGCAGCATCCCATTTCAGGCCCTGAAATGATCCCAGCCCATGGCATCATTTGGGTAAGTGCCCACAAGGAAACGCACCATGATAGGTTCTGATGACTGCTGGACTGACCATTGCCTAATCCACTTATAACCATCAGCTGAACTAAAGAAAGTGGTAACAAAACACTGGGGCAAGAAAAGCAATGTTGAATGTCTCCAGGATCAGACAGAGAAACTGTTCTTGGTAAGCATCTCACAAGGAGACTGTAGGCACAGCACTAACCACTATCATATGCTAAGCAATCAAAACTTTGAACGTGAACAAATACTTACTGAATTCATCTAAATCAAATAGCAAAACAAAATTGCTGAAGATTCTAGAATTTGAAATTAGAATAGAAACTAATGAAAATCCTTCGCAGATTAAAACGCATATATGAAGAACAGTGGTGGGGGGGGTCAATATTTCAGATATTCTGCCCATTTGTCTATCTGTAAATAGGAAGGGCTCTGATAAAATGGTTGAAAGTTTAACCTTAATTTCTTCCAGAAATGCTATTTAATCTTTGTTTCTTTCAGCCAGACGTTTGATATTGTTTGTGTATAAAATAAAAAAAAACAGTCAATTTAAATCTAAGCACTCATCCACCTAACAATCTCCAACATGTATTGATCTGCTTGAGAACAAAACAATAAACATCGATAAAGTACTGAGGACACATGCAAATCATCCTGGTTTGGATAAAGAACTAAGCCATGCCAGCATTGCAAGGCCCCAGTTAAGTGTTTTATTGAAACATAAACCCAATCTGAACCCTTCAAGTCCTCATATCAAGCAACCAGTCTCTTGTCTAGATGCAACAGGACTCTGAGAAAGGGAGGATAGTAGTAGTCTCTCAAAGTCCGAGGAAGACAAATGTGTTGCGCAGTCAACAACTGTGGGTACGCATATGACTTCTGAGGCCTAAATCCGAAGCTTAGATACAATAAAGGGAGGATAACTGCACTGCCAAATGGTATCGTGACATCTGCAGCAACGAGTAAATGCATTGGTGTAATGCAAACACCAGAATGAACTATATTGCATAAACTTGGCTGCAGAATAATGCTCAAGAGGATGAACAGCCATTATTGGGGGAGGTGCAATTTGCAATTCTGATACATCAGGGGCAAAATAAATACAGCTTAAAAAAAAAGTGATGAGCTTTAAACAAAAAGGAATAATGTGCAACCTATCCAAAGTAGCTGAGTGGTTTCAATGAGGTATGACCTGGCATGAGCCAAAACAAACCAGCAACTCCTACTTCAGATGTGTTTAAATACCTTAATTTGTTCTGACAGAAAATGAGGATGGGAGCATGGTAAACTATGACTGCTTTCAGTCAAATATACCAATTGATTATTTTAAAATCATTCCATTCATCACTTGCAGCATTTAATTCTGAACACAATTTTCTAAATGCAGTTTCACCAACTCCTTGTACAATTGCAACTCAATACCCCAACTTTTATATTGACAAAAAGGGTCACACTACAATTTTACTTGATGAAAGGCAGAGTTTAATGGATTTAAGCAAATTTATCACTGCTCCATTGCAGCTGAATCTATGAAGCACAGGGCTAAACACAAGAGTTTCATTTTAATTACTATTGAACTTGCCACAAAGATAAATATTTGACAATGTAATATATTTTAACAACATGATAACTCAATATAATTTCAATTGATCTTTTTAGCCCAGAAAATCAACAATTTATTCTGTGGAATCTCTCATGTGTAGCCAAGAAGATGGTCAAATGCATGTTTTTTTAAATCTCTCACCTCCTTTTAGCAAAGAGTCATAGAGTATGGAAACGGCCTTACTTCCCAAATGGCCCACACCAACCAAGATTTCCATCTAAGCTAGTTCCAAAAGTAACTCAGAGCTAGCAGTAAAAGCTCTATTTTCTCCCAAATGGACAGCAATCTCATGCCAGTAACTGCAATCAGTAATGTCTAAGATGGTCGTGGATGCACTGCAAAGTATTTGTTGTCATAAAAATAGCATAGTATTATTAGGTTGTATCTAGTTTTATCACAAGTTTCTAGTCTTTTGATCTTACCACTTCTTTCTCACACTCAACTTCCAAATTATCTACCAATCCAGCCAATCACCTTTGGTCTAGAGAGGACAAGGCATTTCTCTATCATATACACAAGCAATACAATGCCACTAACCCTTTCAGGAAGAGCAAGAATTAATCCTTCAACTCTGGCTCCAAGTTCCATGCAAGGACACAGATAGATAAGGAAAACAAAGCAAGCACACAAGAGGTGAAGAGAATGAGAAACAGAAGGGAGAAGACAAAAAATTGTTCTAAGATTTCATTAACAACAAAAGAAAATCTTATCAGATTTATGACACAAAACACACAGTACTGGAACAGTCTTCCTTAAAACTTAAACAACTGAATGTGAATCTAAATCAAAAATAAAGCAAAAATATAGAAGAATATAACAAAAGATGAAATTGTCCAGAAAAATACATTCTATTAAAAAAACAATTATCACAACTTGAACTGTAAAATTACCTACCAAAATACAATGACATTCCAAATACTCTGTGGCCACTTTATTGGCTCATTCATGAAAATTTCTAATTTCTAACCACCAACCCAATGCATAAAAGCATGCAAATATAGTCACAAGGTTCAGTTGCAGTTCAGATCAAACATCAGAACGGGGAAGAAATGTGATCAAAGTAACTTTGACCATAGAATGATTTTTGGTGCCAGTTGGGGTGTTTGAAACTGGGACTTTCACACACAATAGTTTACAGAGAATGGTGTGAAAAACAAAAAAAAATTAAGTGATTGGCAGTTCTGTGAGATGAGAGAGGTCAGAGGAAAATGCTTCAAGCTCACAGGAAAGGTGACCATAACTCAAATAACCACCTATTTTAACAGTGGTGTGCAGAAGAGCATGTTGAACCTTGAATTGAATGGGCTACAGCAACAGAAGGCCACACCAGGTTCCAATGTGTACCTAAAAAGGTGGCCACTTGAGCGTAGAATGGCAAAAATTTTTGAAAATTTGAGAATGAGATGTGCTTTTATAAGTAACCTTTCCCAAACTGTAACTATTCAAATAGACTTTTTTATCTTTCAATCCGATTCATTCTACAAGAGGTGATTGATAAGTTCGTGACCTACAGTAGAAGGAGATGAGTTATACAGCTCTCGTTACATGCACGTGCAGTTCAACTCTGAGTGATTATGCAGAAAGTTTGAAGTTGATAACTCATCAGGGTAATTGATAAGTTCGTGGCCTAAGGTAGAAGGAGATGAGTTATTAACTTCAAACTTTCTGCATAATCACTCAAAGAGTTGACCTGCATGTGCATGTAACGAGAACTGTGTAACTCATGTCCTTCTACCAGAGATCACAAATTTATCAATCACCCATCTGTGGACACTTTCTGGAGGTCCAAGATCCATTATGCTCCACGACTGCTGGACTAAGTGTGCAAATGTAGAAGGGGATTAAAAATAATTGCTGAAAAATAATTGTTTTCTAAAACTGATTCCTTCTACCTTAGGCCACGAACATATCAATCACCCCTCGTTTGTGCATTTATAAATTTAGATGCAATTCTGATGCTCTTCAATTAGCTAAGTAATGCAGGTCCAACAGCCACTTAACAATTTTCACACAAGTCTAGGTGTCTGGAAATTCTGCTAAAGTTTGGTGATGAGTAATTTCTTACTGCCCAATTAAATATTCTGACTTCCTTGTACAAATAGCTCAACGGGAAATACAATGCCTACATGGAGTACAAGTCAGATCATCAGAAACCCCCAATTTCACTTTCTGTTTCTAGTTTTTCTTTCTTGTTGACTGTAAAAATTTCAAAAACCAGTAAAAGGTATGAAACATGCAAATTTACTTGACGAATTTTAAGATGCAACAATCAAGTACTATTTTGGATATGCCTGGTTCAAAAAAGCAATACTACCGTATCATCAGAAAAGTCTCACATGTGATTATTAATCTGTGATCAGTGAACTGATTGCAGCTTGGTTGGACACAATAAAACCAAACTGCCTTTAATGTCAAGTGTCTATCAGGCTGGAAATTAGCAAATTCATTCTCCCACCCCTACAAATGACGAGAAGTATGACGAAGGGTCTTGGCCCGAAACGTCAACAGCGCTTCTCCCTTTAGATGCTGCCTGGCCTGCTGTGTTCTACTAGCATTTTGAGTGTATTGTTTGAATTTCCAGCATCTGCAGATTTCCTCGTGTTTGCACGAAAAGTATGTCATTTTGTTTCATGTATATTTAATTGGATAATTGTCATTTTCTCAAATCAGAATTTAATATTGAAGTAACTGGAATACTCAATTCCAAAGCAGGGAACAAGCATGGTGTTGTAGCAATGTGCTGAAATAACGACACGCAGTCGGTAAGTCATTTCGAGACTAGTTTATTCAAACTTCACGGTGCTGGCATTTAAATCCCTAGCGCCCATCCTCTCCGGGCAGAAATGACATCAGAGGTGCTTTACCAAGTCTCCCCCCCCCGCGCGCTGGCTATTTGTGAGCCGGTTCGCCTGCGCAGAAAGTGGGTCGCCACAATGTATTATTACCTGGCATTAGAATAAAAGAAAACCAATTCAATAGTTTGTTTACAGAAAATGACTCCTGCCAGAAGAACAGTTGCAGAAAATTTGGGAAAAGCAAAAAAAAAGCCTATCCTGCTGCCTATTTCCATGCATTTTACAGGGTTTAGTTAAAAAATGTTCACCAAACATCCTGGAAGAAGAGGAATGAATCTGTAAACCAAATTACAATATAACAAGATGAAAATAGTTATTCAACCTTCTATTCATTTTAACAAGGAAAAGACATCTGTAATATCCATAGGATAATCCCAAAAACACACTCTTCTGATTTAGTTAACTTACATCTGATTTGCAAAATAGCCCCAAATTCAAGGGACTGACTGGACCCATACAAATGAGTTCAGTGTGAAGGTAGGAGTGTTGAAGACTAGCCTTAACTCTTCCAACCAAGAAAAAGAAGGAATTTAAAAACATCACATATCACTACACCATATTACCATTCAGAACCCATTCAGTGTATATTTTAGATATCTACCAGTAGTATGACTTGACTATCATGATACCACAGTAGAACACCCTGAACTGCACATTGCAGATGAACAATGACCACTAGGACACATTTCCAGCAATCAGTCCATGCCCTTGCAATCAGAAGCCTGATGATAATAATATGAAACTGAAATGGAACCTTCAGTCAATACTAATTCAGAGTAGTAGTCTCCTACAGAAATTGCAGGAGCTTTTTCCCCTGTAAATATTTACAAAAACTGGAGTAATTTAAATGAGATTTGTAAATTGGTTTAAAAAAAGCTGCCACTAAAATAGATTTTAAAAGAGAAACAAAAAACCAATGACAGATATCATCATATGCACATATCTTCTCAGTTGTTCTTTAGCCATAAAAGCAGAGAATAGGTTGAAATTTTCTAATCCAAAGAACAATCATAAGTTTCGCAATCCATTTAAAACAAAAATTCCCAAAAGTTGGGAAATTCAGAATCTACACAATATTAACAGTGCGGTACTTGTATCTAATTATAATTACCAATATTGAATTACTTTCCAATAAAGCATTTCTTCATTACTTCATTCCCTATTAATTTAAATATTTTGTGAGTTAATAAGCAGTAAAAACATCTTTCATGAAGCTAAGTGAAGTGAAATAGTAATGCACAAAAATGTGTAAATAACATCTAATTTCTACATAGTCGAAGCAGATTAGCTGGCATGCAAATATCAGAAATTTGGCACAGTCTTCTCTGCTATTTCATCAATGCTAATGCAATTTTCCTCTCAGCCCCCAGCTCCTGCCTTTTCCCCCGTATCCCTTCATGCGTTGACTAAACAAGAATCTAACAACCTCTGCCTTAAATATACATAAAGACTTGCCCTTCACAGATGCCTGTGGCAAAGAATTCAAGAGATTCACCACTCTCCGGCTAAAGAAATTCCTCCTCATCTCCATTCTAAAGGACGTCCCTCTGTTCTGAGCCTCTGCCATCACAGTAAACATCCTCTCCATATCCACTCTACCAAGGCCTTTTACCATTCGATAGGCTTCAATGAAGACAGCTATCTGTGAATACAGTCACAAAGCCATCAAATGCTCTTCATATGACAAGCCATTCGTTCCTGGAATCATTGTTGTGAACTTCCTTTGAACCCTCTCCACCTTCAGCATATTGTTTCGCAGATAAGGGGCCCAAAACTGCTCATAGTACTCCAAGTGAGGCCTCACCAGTGCTTTATAAAGTCTCAACATTGCATCCTTGCTTTTAGGTTCTACTTCTCTTGAAAGAATTGCTAACACTGCATTTGCCTTCCTCACCATAGACTCAACCTGCAAATTAACCTTTAAGGAATCCTGCAGACTCCCGAGACCCTTTGCACCTCAGTTTTTTGTATTTTCTCTCCATTTATAAAATAGTCAACCCTTTCATTTCTTCTACCAAAGTACATGACCATACACTTCCCAACACTGTATTTCTTTGTTCATTCTCCTTATCCGTCCAAGTCCTTCTGTAGCCTCTCTACTTCCTCAAAACTACCTGCCCCTCCATCATATAATTAGCAAACTTTGCAATAAAGCCATCAATTTCATCATCCAAATCTCAAACATATAATGTTAAAAGAATCATGGAACACCACTAGTCAAAGGCAGCCAGCCCGAAGAGGCTCCCTTTATTCCCATTCTTTACCTCCTGCCAATCAGCCACTGTTTTAACCATGCAAGAATCTTTCCTGTTAAACCATGAGCTTATAGCTGGTTAAGCAGCCTCATGTGTGTCACATTGTCAAAGGCCTTCTGAGAATCTAAATACATAATATCAACCAATTCTTCTTCATCTATCCTGCTTGTTTTTTCTTCAAAGAATCTCAACATATTTGTCAGGCAAGACATTGCCTTGAAGAAACCATGCTGACCATGGCCTATTTTATCATGTGCCTCCAAGTACCCTGAGACCAATCCTTAATGATCGACTCCAACATCTTCCTAACCACTGAGGTCAGACTAACTGGCCTGTAGTATCTTCCACAGTGAAGACTAATGCAAATCACTTATTTACTTATTCATTTCCTTATCCCCATTACTACCTCTCCAGCATCATTTTCCAGACATCTAATATCCACTCCCACCACTCTTATACTCTTTGTATCAGAAGAAACTTTTGGTATCCCCTTTAACATGATTGGCTAGCTTACTTTCATATTCCATCTTTACCTTCTTAATGACTTTTTTTTAGTTGCCTTCTGCTGTTTTATTTAAAGCTTCACAATCCTCCAACTTCCCACTAATTTTTGCTCTATTATATGCCCTCTTTGGTTTTTATGTTGGCTTTGAATTCTCTTGTTGGCAACTGTTACACCTCCTGAGTTGCTTCCAGAAACTCCTACCATTGCGGATCTGCCATCATCCCCGCTAGTGTTCTTTTCCAATCAATTCTGGCCAGCTCCCCTCTCAGACCTCTGTAATTCCCTTTTTTCCCCACTGTAATACTGATACATCTGACTTTAGCTACTCCTTCTCAAAATTCTGGGTGAATTTGATCATATTATGATCACTTTCCCCCAGGGGGTTCTTTTACCTTAAGCTCGCTAATCAATTCTGGATCATTGCACAACACCCATTCCAGAATAGCTGATCCTCTAGTGGGCTCAACCATGAGCTGCTCTCAGAATATAGGTTATAAGTCACTTATAAGTGGCTAAAACACTCAATTTCGTTTCTAAAAGGGTTTATCTAATGAATTTAATATTAAACACAGCGCATGAGTATAGTGATAAATCAATTATAATTCACTTATGTCAAAAGCATCATAACATTTTAAGTGATGTTTCGATATTAAACACACAGTGCATATTTTGCTCGTATAAATATATAAAATCATTGCAACACACCAGTGAGAGGACAAGGTAAGGGTTGGAGGTCCCCATACCGGGGCCGCGGCAGTCGCAGTCCAGAGATAGCGACCGTGTGAGGAGTGCGACAGAGTGGGTGCCCACCCCCCTTGTAGGTAGGTAGGATCTATCAGCCGACAAAAGTTTGGCTCAAGAGATGACTTTCAGTAGATTGCAGCGAGGTAGCTGCTCTGCTACTTACGAAACCCTGAGCCCAAATTAGGTCGTCTGCAAATATTTTAGCACCGGGTTCCCCACGAACATTCAGTGTGCTAAACAGGTTTAGAGGCGGCACCCATCTGTCTGTGCACCAGGCCAGTGGCAACTGCACTTCTCGCCAACCATGCGAGGCAGCCGGTTACCCGAGGCCAACTAGTGATCCCTGCGTTTAGGTGACTGATGACCTCGCGTGCGGTCAAGTTCAACAGTGGGTGCAACAGGGAATGAGGAAAGGTGCAGCTGACTCATATTGTTTCATATCGCCAAATCATATCATTACCTTGTGACTTGGTAGCACATGCTTTGCGGCCCAGTGGTTGGGGACCACTGCCCTATGTCACCTCTTTCTAAAAATATTGATTTTATTTTTCACCAACAGAGCAACACTGCCCCCTCTGCTTTCCTGTCTGTGCCTTCGATACAATGTGTATCTATCCTTGGGCATTAAGCTCCCATTTAAATTCTTCTTTCAGCCATGATACTGTGATGCCTACAACATCATAACTGCCAATCTGTACCTGTGCTGCAAGCTCATCTACCTTGTTCCATATACTGTACAACACCTTCAGTCCTATATTCACCCTTTCTGATTTTGCCTTTTATGTTGCAACATCCTGTTGACTGCAGTTTATCAACAGCCTTTCCTCACTGTGCATCGCCCGTTTGTAAACCAGCTACCTCATCTTCAGCACTATTCACTTTTCCTACCATACTACTTGCATTGAAATATGGGCAGTTCAGGACATTAGTTGTACATGTTCCAACTTTCTGATTTCTAATTGAGGTCTTTCCAACATCTGCTTCCACAACCTCTCCACTAGCCATTCTGGCACTCCGCTTCTCATCCCCTGCAATTTTAGTTTAAGCCCCAACCATACAGCATTAACAAACCTTCCCGCAAGGATATTAGTTCCCCTCCTGTTCAGGCGTCCACCCCTCTGGAAGAAAGCCCAATGATCCAAAAATCTTATGCCTTCCCTTCTAAATCAACTCCTTAGCCATGTATTAAACAACATAATCTTCCAAGTTCTGGCCTCACTAGCACATGGCATGGGTAGCAATCCTGAGATCATAACTCTTTGACTTAGCACCTAACTGCCTGAACTCCCTGTGCAGAACCTCATCATTCCCCATGTCATTGGTACCTACATGGACCAGGCCTTTTGGCTGTTCACACTCCCACTTAAGAATGCTGAGGGCTTGATCAGAGATATCCTAGACCCTGGCACCTGGGAGGCAACATACCATCCAGAAATCTTGTTCTTGCCCACAGACCCTCCTGTCCGTTCTCCTGACTAAAGAAGTCTCTGTCAACACAGCGTGCCTCTTCTCCCCACTTCCCTTCAGACTCAGAAGCAGACTCAGGGCCAGAGACTCACCCACTGAGACTTTCCTCTGTTAGGTCACCAGCCTCCCTCAACTGTTTCCGAAGTGATATACCTGTTATTGAGGGGGTTGGCCACAAGGGTACTCTGCTCTGGTGGCTCCTTAACCCCTCCCTTCTTCCTGACTGTCACCCAGTTTCTTGTGTCCAGCACCCTGGGTGTAACTACCTCTCTGTATGTCCTATCTATCACCCCCTTAGCCTTCCAAATGATCCAGAGTTCATCCAGTTCCAGCACCAACTTCTTACGGGCTTCATTAGAAGCTGCAGCTGGATGCACTTCTCTCAGTTGTAAGCATCAGGGACACTGGAGGTCTCTTGACTTCACAATCTATCAAGATGGACTCAACTTTATAATCTATCTCATAAGGTCTTGCACCTTATTGCCTGCATGCATTGAACTTTCTGTAACTGTAGCACTTTATAGATTGGGACAGGTTGCTCTTCCGGCAAAGGTGTGCTTGGTAATTGGGAGGCCTTCAAAGGTGAAGTTTTCAAAGTACAGAATTTGTATGTTCCTGATAGAATAAAAGGCAAGGATAACCGGTTGAAGGAACCTTGAATTTTGAAGAGATACTGAGGCCCTGATTGAGGAAGAGGTGTTAGCAGGTACAGGGAGGAAGGAACAAATCAGTTAAGAATGCAAGAGAACACTTAAGGAAATCAGGAGGGCTAAAAGGAGACAAGAGATTGCTCTAGCACAGGTTATGGAGAATCCCAAGGGGTTCCACAGATATATTAAAAGCAAAGGAACAGCAAGGAACAAAATTGATCCTGTGGGAGATCAAAGTGGTCAACTGTGCATGGAGATGAAAGAAACTTTTTTTGCAACTGCATTCACTCAGGAGACAGACACAAAGTTGATAGAAGTGAGGCAAAACAGCAAGGAGATCATGGACCCAATACAGATTAGAGGTGCTGTCTTGAGGCAAATTACAGTGGATAATTCTTTGGGGCCTGACAAGGTGTTTCCTTGGATTTCATGGGAGGCTAATGCAGAAATTACAGGGACCCTGTCAGAGATATTTAAAACATCCTTAGCAATAGGCAAGGATTGGAGGATAGCCTATGTCGTTCTGTAGTTTAAAAAAAGGCTCTAAGATTAAGCCAGGAATTTATAAGCCAGTGAGCCTGACATCAGTAGTGGGAAAATTATTGGAATGTATTTTAAGGGACCGGATACATAAGCATCTGGATAGACAGGGACTGAATAGTCAACATGACTCCACGCACAGTAGGTCGTGTCTAACCAATCTTAAGAGTTTTTTGAGGAAATTGCCATGGAAGTTGTTGAAGGCAAGGCAGTTGATGTTATCTGTGTGGACTTTAGAAAGGCCTTTGACAAGGTCCACGTTGGAGGTTGGTTAAGAAGGTTCAGTCACTTAGCATTCAGATGATGGATCAGACATTGGCGTCACAGGAGAAGCCAGAATAATAGTACATGGCTGCCTCTCTGACTGGAAGTCTGTGACTAGTGGGGTGCTGCAGAGATCAGTGCTGAATCTTCTGTTGTTTGTCATCTATAGCCATGATCTGGATAATAATGCAGTAAACTGGACCATCAAATTTGCAGTTCACACCAAGATTGCAGCAACGGTGGACAGTGAGGAAGGCCAAAGTTTACAGCAGGATCCAGAATCATGGGCTGAAAAATGGCAGATGGAATTTAATGCAGACAGGTGTGATCTGCTGTTCTTCAGGAGGACAAACCAGGGCAAGACTTACATGGTGAACAGTAGGGCACCAAGGAGTGCAGTAGAACAGAGGAATCTGGGAATACAGATCCATAATTCCTTGAATGTAGTGTCACAGGTAGATACGAGTCTGAAGAGAGCTTTTTGACACTTTGGCCTTCATAAATCATTGAACACAGGAAATGGAATATTATGCTGAAATTATTTAAGACATTGGCGAGACTCAATTAGGAGTATTGTGTGCAGTTTTGGTCACCTAGCTACAAGGAAGATGATCAATAAGATTGAAAGCGCGCAGGGAAAATTTATAAGGATGTTGCCAGGACTTGAGAACCTGAGTTATAGAGAAAGGTTGAATCAGTTAGGACTTTATTCCCTTAAGTAAAAGGGGAATGAGGGGAGATTTGATAAGAGGTATATACAAACCCCATTTCCAGAAAAGTTGGGATATTTTCCAAAATGCAATAAAAACAAAAATCTGTGATATGTTAATTCGCGTGAACCTTTATTTAACTGACAAAAGAACAAAGAAAAGATTTTCAATAGTTTTACTGACCAACTTAATTGTATTTTGTAAATATACACAAATTTAGAATTTGATGGCTGCAACACACTCAACAAAAGTTGGGACAGAGTTAAAATAAGCTAGAAAAGTGCACAGAATATTCAAGTAACACTGGTTTGGAAGACTTCACGTTAAGCAGGCTAATTGGTAGCAGGTGAGGTATCATGACTGGGTATAAAAGTAACGTCCATCAAAGGCTCAGTCTTTGAAAGCAACGATGGGTAGCTCACCCCTTTGTGCCAAAATTCGTGACAGAATTGTTAGTCAGTTCAAAAGGAGCATTTCCAAATGCAAGATTGCAGAGAATTTAGGTCTTTCAACACCTACAGTACATAATATTGTGAAAAGATTCAGAGAATTCAGAGACACCTCAGTGTGTAAAGGGCAAGGTCGGAAACCACTGTTGAATGCACATGATCTTCGAGCCCTCAGGCAGCACTGCCTAAGAAACTGTCATGCTACTGTGACAACTATAGCCATCTGGTCTCGGGAGTACTTTGGAAAACCATTGTCACTTAACACAGTCAGTCGCTGCATCTAGAAATGCAACTTGAAACTGTATAATGCAAGAAGGAAGCCATACATCAACTCTATGCAGAAACGCCGGCAAGTTCTCTGGGCCCGAGCTCATATCAGATGGACCGAAAGACTGTGGAACCATGTGCTGTGGTCAGGTGAGTCCACGTTTCAGCTAGTTTTCATAAAAAACGGTTTCAAGTTCTCCGTGCCAAAGACGAAAATGACCATCCTGATTGTTATCAGCGAAAGGTGCAAAAGCCAGCATCTGTGATGATATGGGGGTGCATCAGTGCCCACGGCATGGGTGAGTTGCATGTATGTGAAGGTACCATTGACTCTGAGGCGTATATTAGGACTTTGGAGAGATATGTTGCCATCAAGGCAACGTCTCTTCCCAGGACGTCCATGCTTATTTCAGCAGGACAATGCCAAACCACAATCTCCCCGGACTACAACAGCGTGGCTTTGTAGACAGAGTGCGTGTGCTTGACTGGCCTGTTGCCAGTCCAGATCTATCTTCTATTGAAAACGTATGGCACATCATGAAGAGGAGAATCAGACGATGGAGACCACAGACTGTTAAGCAGCTGAAGTCTTATATCAAGCAAGAATGGACAAAATTTCCAATTGCAAACCTACTACAATTAGTATCCTCAGTTCCAAAACGATTAAAAAGTGTTATTAAAAGGAAAGTGGCCACCCACTTTCTGCACAGGTGAACCGGCTCACAAATAGCCAGCGCATGGGGGGAGACTTTGGTAATGCACCTCCGACATCATTTCTGCCAGGAGAGGGCGGGCGCTAGGGATTTAAATGCCAGCACTGCGAAGTTTGAATAAACTAGTCCTGAAACGACTTACCGACTGCGTGTCGTTATTTCAGCGCTGTGTGTAGCACATCGCTACATCGGTGACCCCGACGGTCCAAACGGGATTTGGACCAAAGATGACCGACTCTTCATCTGTTCACGCAGTTTCACTAAAACTGCCGACTTTCTGGATGCTGCGACCACGCCTGTGGTTTAGCCAAGCAGAAGCCCAGTTCCAGATTTGGCAGATCTCTTCTGATTCCACGCGTTACTACCACGTGGTGAGTGCCCTTGACCAGCAGACAGCCGCCCAGGTTGCGGATTTCATACAGTCGCCCCCGGAAGAAGGCAAATATGAAGCATTCAAAGTGCTGCTCATTGAGACCTTTGGCCTCTCACGGCGTGAGCAGGGTGCCCGCCTGCTTCACCTGAACAGTTTGGGAGACAGACTGCTGTCAGCATTGATGAACAAGATGCTGTCCCTGGCCGAGGGACACAAGCCCTGCCTCATGTTCGAGTAAGCGTTCCTGGAGCAGCTGCCCGAGGACATACATCTGCTGCTGGCCGACGCAGATTTCAGAGACCCCCGGAAGGTGGCGGCCCGGGCAGATGTGCTGTGGAAAGCCAAGAGGGAGAGCGTGGCATCCGTCGGTCAGATTGCCAGGCCACGCACCCAACTGCAGACCAGACCAGGCCCGGCAGGGGGGCGCACACAACACAGAGGCAGGAGTGAGGAGACTAGTGAACAGTGGTGTTTCTACCACCAGCGGTGGGGCACAAAAGCCCGCCGTTGTCGCCCGCCCTGCAAGGGCCAGGGCCAGCTGCCGCTTATGACTATGGTGGCAGGCCACCAGGACAGCCTCTTGTACGTCTGGGACAAACAGTCGCACCGCTTCTTGGTCGACACCGGAGCGGAGATCAGTGTCTTGCCCCTGACGGGATACAACACCTGCAACAGGAAGCCAGGACCCACCCTGAGGGCCACAAACGGCAGCACAATACGGACCTACGGCACCCGCACAGTGCAGCTGCAGTTCGGCGCCAGCCGGTTCACGTGGGACTTCCCACTGGTCGCCGTGGCCCAACCACTCCTGGGGGCGGACTTCTTGCGAGCTCACAGCCTGCTGGTCGACTTGCAAAGGAAAAGACTGGTGCATGCCGAGACTTTCCAGACATTCTCCCTGGGTGAAGCCAAGTTGCCAGCCCCACACCTGGACTCCATCACACTGTCGGACAATGAATTCACAAGAATCCTGGCGGACTACCCATCGATTCTGGCACCGCAGTTCACGAAAGCCATGCCCAGACACGGGGTACAGCACCACATTCCAACCACTCCTCCATGCCCACGCACGAAGGCTCCCCCCGGAAAAGCTCTGCCTGGTGAAGGAGGAGTTCAAGAGGATGGAGGAATTGGGGATCGTACAGAGGTCCGACAGCCCATGGGCCTTCCCCCTGCACATGGTGCCCAAAGCAGCCGGGGATTGGAGACCATGCGGCGACTACCACAGACTGAACAAGGCTACCACTCCAGACTGCTACCCCGTGCCGCACATACAGGACTTTGCAGCAAACCTGCACGGGGCAAGAATGTTTTCCAAAGTAGACCTCGTCCAGGGATACCATTAAATCCCAGTGCACCCTGAAGACATCCCCAAAACAGCACTCATCACCCCGTTCGGCCTGAAGAATGCCACACAGACATTCCAGCAGCTAATGGACGTGGTGGGATGCGACCTGGACTTTGCGTTCATCTATTTGGACAACATTCTTATAGCCAGCAGTTGTCGTCAGGAGCATCTGTCCCACCTCCGCCAACTCTACTCCTGCCTGAGTGATTTCGACCTCACGATCAACCCGGCCAAGTGCCAGTTCGGTCTCGATACCATAGACTTCCTGGGCCACAGGACTACCAAAAACAGGGCAACACCTCTGCTTGCCAAGGTAGACACGATCCACCACTTTGCCCAGCCCAACACGGTCAAAGGCCTGCAGGAGTTCGTTGGTATGGTGAACTTCTACCACCGTTTCCTCCCCTCAGCAGCCCATATCATGCGCCCCTTGTACACCCTGATGTCGGGTAAAGGCCAGGACATTACTTGGGACGAGGAGGCCGCGGCTGCTTTCGTTAAAGCCAAGGAAGCCTTGACAGATGCCGCGATGCTGATGCACCCCAGAACGGACATTCTGACCACCCTCACGATGGACGCATCCGACACAGCAGTTGGTGGGGTGCTGGTGCAGCTCATCGAGGGGCGCTGGCAACCCTTGGTGTTCTTCAGCAAGCGCCTATGACCACCCGAACTCAAGTACAGTGCTTTCGACCGGGAGCTGTTGGCACGGTATCTGGCAATCCAGCATTTCAGGTACTTCTTAGAAGGCAGGCCATTCGCCGTGTTCACGGACCACAAACCGCTGACCTTCGCGTTCACAAAGGTGTCCAATTCCTGGTCGGCTTGCCAGCAGCGACATCTGTCCTACATCTCCGAGTACACGATGGACATCCAGCATGTCTCGGGGAAAGACGTTGTGGCGGACGCACTCTGCAGACCAGCTGTCCAGGCCCTGTCCCTGGGGGTGGACTATGCAGCACTGGCAGAGGCGCCGCAGGCAGACGACGAGATGCCCAGCTACAGGACTTTCTTGTAGGCCCAGGTGATAGGACCTGTTACGTACCCCGTAACTGGGTGTCTAACCAGCCGAGAAAGAAGTATCCGTTGGAGTCTGGTGGTACTATTCTAAAGGTGTTTATTAATAAAAATAAGCAAAACCATATTAATAATGCAAATATACATATAAAACCAGTTAGCAGTAATAAACCTAAAAGTGTAGGAATAATAATAATCAATAATAAGCAAGCTCTATCGATGTCTAGGGGTAAATAAATTGTCATAGAAAAGTATAAAGTTCAGTTCATGAGTGCTGATGTAGTTATAGTTGTATTGTAATCGTTAGAGAGAGAGAGCGAGCAAGATATAACAGCTACAGCCAGGCAAACCTTCCTTTGCTTTCTTAATCCGTCGTATCGGTGTGGTCATTCAGTTATGACCTCTCCGTCCTTCTGCTAGACCGTTCTTCTGTGGTGGACTCGTCACCCTAACATGAGTGGACACACACACAAGTCCCCACCGGCCCTGCGTTAACACTGATAGCCTTAATGACCGACCTCCTGGTTCGGTCTTCAAAGCCCCCACCTTTCTTGTGGTTTCCAACACTCAATCAGTGTCCACTGGCGTGTCTGGAGGGTGTTTCTCCAGACCTGTCTTTTTATCCCTACTCACAGGGACTCAGCTATCCATCACTCCTGAATGACTGTGTCCATTAAATAAGACCACTCCTTCAGCCCACTGAGGAATGTTTATGAGCAAACTATTGTCCTTGCAGCGAACCAGTAAATAATTCAAAAAGGAGTCACAATCAGGTTAAAGCAGCAATTTCCCCCTCTCTCTTATCTGTCGCCGATGTTCTTTCTTGTTTTTCCGTCTCTCTTTCTCATGGTCAGCATAATATTGGAGCATAAAAGTTGCATTGTTTGCTGTGTAACCAAAACTATGTTGTCAGCTTTGAGCTTGCTATTTGCCATGCATGTATCCAATTCAGTAGAATGAAATCTTAATGTAGAAGACAATGGTGTGTTAATGAGAGGTAGCTAAGAGATGTAGGTTAGAACATGATTAAGTCAATGGGTAGAAACAATAGTGGCGGATGTACTTGTGATACGAAACTGTAGACGGATTGGATATGCTAATACAACTAAACCAGGAGATTGCTATAAAAAATTCTATGTACAAGGATCGGTGGGCAATCAGCAACTAGTTCAATGACTGTCTCAACTTTGATATGCAAATTAAAGTTTAATACTTCTTGAAGAATCTTCTGCGTCTCCTGGTCGTTTGTGGGGCACGAGAAACCACAACAAAATTGGCGACCGTGACAGGACCGGAAAGAGACCCGCGGAAAGGAAAGAGCAGATTGGGGACTCTTCCCAGTCCTCTAGGGACCTCCACAAGGCTAACAGAATTAAGGGTGCAGCCAAACAAAAGGTAAGCGCTTTTTGCGACAATTTGGACTAAGAACTCTGTTGGTTTTGGGGAGGTCTTGGAGTCTCAGAAGTGTGGAACCACTGTCGAAGGGTCTCTCCGGTCCAAAGAATCTGGCAGAATTGTGGGTTAACTGGAGGCTCAGAGGATTGATCAAGAACACTGCAGTGAGGGTAAGTACAAATAAGCTAATAAGAAGTTAAGTGAAGAAAAATTCCACGTGGTGTTGGTAAGTCCCTGTGGATACCGCTTCGTATGAAACGAAGGTCTGAACGGGCAGGGAAAGGAAAAATAGAAAAAATCCTTGTGGATACCGCCTTAAGAGATAAGGATCTGAATAGACGAGGTGCATAGAGAAAATCCCTGTGGATACCACTTCATATGAAATGAAGGTTTGAACGGGCAGGGAAAGGAAAAATAGAGAAAATCCTCGTGGATACCGCCTTAAGAGATAAGGGTCTGAATAGACGAGGTGCAAAGAGAAAGTTCTGTGGATACCGCTCTGAGTAGAGGTCTGTACAGGCAGAACAGAATAGGAAACAAGGACAGTCCAATATATAGTTTAAAGCGCTGGTAGATAGACGATAGACTAGGCATAGAATTAGAGTAAATAATATTATCCAGTAAACGAACTGTGAATCTCTGAAATACCTTAAAAAGAGAGAACAACATGACAGGTAAAGGAATGGCAGTAGAGATTCTGAGCAAAAAAATCCCGGTAAATAAATATGAGATCACAAAAACTTCAGAAAAATGGGAAAAGAGAACCAAAAACCTGGTCACAAAATGGCCAAGAGAAGGAACGTTTGATGTAAGCTTGTGCGAAGAAATGGAGGCACTAATTAAAAATTACAAACCAAAAGATAAATCTAAGAAGAGGGCAAAAAAGAGAACGAGAACAGGAAGTGCTAAAACTCTTCAGAACGGAGGGAGAAAGGCTGAGGACAGGTAGAATATTGAGTACAAGCGAAGAAGACACTAAGGTGCTGGAGAAATAGTCTGTTAGAGAGAGAGGAAGGTACAGTGTGAAGCTGGCTTCAGCTCCGTACCCGGATGCGAAAGAAACAGTAAAGCCCCCTCCCTATAATGAGGAAGGAACCCCTAAGCAGTGCCCCCTGCTGACGGGGACAGTAAACATGCAGGGAGAAGTACAAGTTTGGGATAATGAGGAGGAAAAAACACAATACAAGAAGGAAAAAGCGGCGATATGGAAGGAGATACAGGCAGAAAGGATGAAGGTGGAACCCACAAAGAGAGAAATGAAAGAAGAGATTGAATGGAAGAAATACTAGAAAGAGGAAAAGGAGTATCGGTTATACCATAGAAATAAACAGACTAGAAAAGAAAGTGGCTCATCAGGGCAGGAAGAGATGAGGCATTCAAGAGGAAGTGGAAAAAAGATAGATGAGAGTCTTGGAGAAACACAAGAGAGAAGGGAATCAAGCACGAGTAAGGATCATGAGGAGTCCCTGCCAAAGAGGTACAGACACGGACAGGAAGAAAGAGAAGGTGACTCACTGGAGGAGCAAGAGTTAAGTGGAGAGAGAGAGGATGCGAGAATTTGTGGGGAAGAGGTAGGAGGCAGGAGCCTAGAAGAGTAGAAGGAGGCAGTAGGGAAGCGACTTGCGGAAGTAGAGAGAGAGCTACATAAGTTACTGAGAGGGGATTGCCAGAGGAGATGCGAAAAATACTCCAGGGGCCAACCAAGTATTGAATCAGGACAGAAAGGAAGGACTCCACAGGGAGACCGAGGAAAGAGGAGGACTCCAGAGAAATTTGTGTGGGAGGCAGTAAAGACATACCCTGAGACAGATGGGGAGTCAGGCGAGGAAGAGAGCCAGGGCAGGTGGGAAGAAGGAGGAAGAATGATGCCATTGTTAGTTAAAGGATCAGGACAAGTGCAGTACATCCCTTGGGGATCCCAGGACCTAGAAGGGCTGAAAAACACTCTGCCCAATCTACATGAAGGAGCAGGGAAATGGATTAGAGCCTTTGAAGAAGAAACGGCAGGACAATTATTGGCTAAGGGAGATTTGAAGGCACTATTGATAAGGTTGCTGGGAACCTCCAAATTTAACGAACTAATGGAAATGGCTGGCATAGTAAACTCGAACAACCCGAGAACTGATGGATACGGGTTTGACAGAGTGAGGCAGAGGGTATGGCAGGCCCTCAGGAAGCTTTATCCACCCAAAGTGGACCCCAAAGCCTTAAAGGGGGATCCACTGGGAGACACTGAAAACCCAGCAGCCTATGTAGAAAACCAGTTGAAAAGGTGGAGACTGGAGACTGAGTAAGAGGTGGAAAATAGTTTAATCACCACACTGTTCCGACATAGCATTTTGGATGCAATGCCTCTGCAAGTAAAATCCAAACTGGAGGAAGTGGTTGGACTGACGTCAATGACCCCACAAGAATTTAGAGACCACGTAGTCCATGCGGTTGAGAAATACCGGAAAGACAAACGAAGGTTGGCTGAGCAGCAGGAAGAGGTGCAAAGAAAGTTAATATAAATGCAGCTCGAAGAACTCAAAGGAAAAAGAGAAAAGCAAAAAGATACTGCCAGCAACCACCGGTCCGAGTACAGCTATCGAACTGGATGAAGCACCACTATATGGAGAAACCGATCATACTGTAAGACAAGGGCCGGAAAACCCCATGCCAATAATCAACGTCTTTGGAGGAGCATTCACACAAATGCCCCATCAGGAACAGACCAAATTCAAACAGCCCAGACAGGACTGGAAGTCCCAAGGAGGGGGACAGGGGAGCTATGGGCAGAGGGGACCAGTGAGGAAATAGGGGGAAAGACAGATAGAGAGATTGTGCTGGGAATGTAATCAGCCAGGTCACATGAGAAGAGATTGTCCGTTTACACCATGGCCTGTCACACACCAGCAGGAACCGATAAGAAGGGAACTAAAATTTAGCCAAGGACCAGCCCCCACAGGCCCAAGCGGACCTGTGAACCCCTATGCGAGGTATTAGGGGGTGCCCTGAGAACTCGAGTGGGAAGGGACATTACCCAATGATAACAAGGGAGGCAGACGAGGAACCCATTGTTCAGGTTATGTAAGAAGGGCAACTGACACCAATGATGATAGACACTGGAGCCACGTACACTTGCGTACAGCCACAGTATACCCCTCACCTTCCCATGTCAGGAAAGTTTATTAAGACGGTAGGGTTCTCAGGGAAAACACAGTTGACACAGTGCACGGCTCCAGTGCAGTTGAGAATGGGAAATAAAGGAATTGTTCTGCCGGTGCTAGTATTTAAAGGAACTCCGATTAATTTGTTAGGCAGAGACACCTTATTGAAACTGGAATTAAAATTAGAATGCACCAGAAATGGGCTGAGTGTGGAAAGAGCAGGTGCTCAATTGATAGTGCGAGAAGACAAGAAGGCTAATGTCTTTTGGATAGGAGACATCGCAGATCAGATTCAGGAAACCTGGGAAAAATGGAAAAAGGGCATGCAGGCTATATCACCCAGGGCTGTAATGCCCAAATATGAGCTATATTGTACAGTGATTTTTGACGAGACTCAGAACAGGGAGTTAGAGGAGAGATGACACCTGGAAGCATGTACCCAACAGCACCTGGAAGGGGAGGCTGTGATAAGTGAAAAGCAAGGGGCAGCTTTGCAAGTTAAGTGGAACACCTTTTTAGAAAAATGGTACAGGATACCGGAGGCTGCACCACATGTAACGTTGTTGTTAGACAAGGGATTTCAGTCTAAAGACTTAGGACCCTTAGTTAAGAGTGCTGAAACTGTAACAGTGTGGAGGAAAATCACGCCAGAGGTGTGAATATCAGAAGACAACAATTGCATTAAAATAATGGTAAGTGCAGATATGGTAGGGACAGTGAGAGAGGTTGAAATAACTCCCCAACCACAGATGCCATTACTGGGAAAGGAAAGAGGCCAGCAGAAAGATAGAAGGTTAGATGAGTTGCCATCTATTCTGTGGTCACAGCATGACACGGACTTAGGGAAAATAAAAACAGCTAGTCCGGTGGAAATAAAGCTGAAAAGGGGAGCAATTCCACCCAGGAGACCACAATACCCTCTAAGACCAGAAGCAGAAGAGGGAATAGCATCGACTGCAGGGGTTGCTTGAAATAGGAGTGCTTAAAAGAACAAACAGTCCATGCAATACCACGTTGCTGCCGGTCTTAAAAGCAGATAAATCTAAGTGGAGATTGGTGCATGATTTGCGAGCGGTAAATGATGTGGTAGAGGACTGACCAGCGGTAGTCCCCAACCCACACACGCTTTTGACTAATTTTCCACCAGAAGCAAGTTACTTTTCAGTGATTGATTTGTGTTCGGCTTTCTTCAGCATTCCTCTGGCCAACCAGTGTCAGTATCTGTTTGCATTTACTTACAAAGGTGCTCAGTACCTATACCAGAATGCCGCAAGGGTTTAAACATTCAGGACGTTTTTAATCAGGTGTTGAAGGCAGACCTAGAGGGCATACCATTGGAAAGTACATTGTTACAGTATGTGGATGACCTGTTGATTTGCTCCCACAGTAAGGAACAGTGTGAGCAGGACACTATAACTCTGTTAGAGAAGCTGGCGCACGGAGGACATAAAGTGTCCAATAAGAAACTGCATTTTTGTATGCAACAAGTGGAATACTTAGGCAGGGTAATATCCAAGGGAGTGAAGGCGATACCACCAGATCAGATTGAGGCAATAACTAAGGCTCCAAAACCCCAGTCTGCAGGGCAGATGATGACGTTTTTGGGAATGGCAGGGTACAGCTCACATTGGATAGGAGAATATGCTGAGATTGTGGCACCTTTGAGAAAGATAAAGAAAGAAGCAGGACATACAAATTTGAAGAACGGCTTACAGTGGAATGGCAAGGCGGAGATAGCTTTCAATACTATTAAGCAGGAATTGCAGTCAGCACCAGCATTAGCTTTGCCTGACTACGAGAAGGTTTTTCATTTGTATGTATCCAACCAACAGGAGGGTTATGTCACAGCGGTTCTAACACAAGAGACAGGCACGGGAAAAGCAAAGCAGCCGATAGCATACTACAGTACGAGACTAGATGAGGTGGCTCAGGGGTATCCACCCTGTTATCAGGGATTGGCGGTGCTGTACTATGCATATGAAAAGGCATCATCTGTAACCCTGGGCTATCCTGTGACTGTACACACACCACAAAGTAGCAGAATTGCTGGAAAGAGGGAAATTTGTGCTGATGCCAGCCAGGATAGCAGCTTTATCAGATGCTATTGACATTTCCAGACATAACTATACAGAGATGCACTACCAGTAATATAGCTGATTTTGTCCCTTTGGGCTATGAAGGAGAACCCCATGATTGTGTAGGGAAGACAACGACATTTGCCAAATTAAGAGCAGATTTACCGTCAGAACCACTAGAGGATGCAGATAAAAAGGTTCTGTTCGTAGATGGCTCTTGTTATAGGGATTATGATGGAAATCATGCAGGGTTCTCAATAGTGCAGCAGGATCAGTCGAGCTATAAGATTATTAAGATGGAGTCCTGTCCCCAACCGTGTTCCGCCCAACTAGCGGAAGTCAAAGCCCTGACAGCTGTGTGTGAAATGATGGAAGGTGAGGAAAGTAGACATCTAAACTGATTCGGCATATGCTCATGGAGTTTGCCATTTGTTCGGGGCAGTATGGAAACAGAGAGATTTTTAAAAAAGTAGTGGAGATCCCATACAACATTGCCAGCAAATTCTAGACTTAATAAAAGCCATAATGAAACCTAAAGCATTGGCTATAGTAAAATGTCAGGCACATAAAAAGGGAAATGATGTAATAACAAAGGGAAATCAAGCTGTGGACGAGGCAGCCAGAAAAGCATCTGGATGTGCATCAGCTGTCATTGCCCCTCAGGTCAGCCTAGCTCCAGAACCTGTGGTAGAGGACCTAATTGAAATACAAGGTAAGGCAACTTTGGCAGAACAGACAATGTGGAGATGAAGGGGGGCCAAGCAGAACCCAGAAGGCTTGCAGAGCATGGAAGACGGTTTGTTGGTAGCGCCCACCCCTCTACTGCCGATTCTGATTTCAGAAGCGCATGGGATTGACCATTGTGCAAAGGGGGAAGTGATAAAGAAAATAAAGGAGGATGGTTTTTGGTCACCCTATTTACAGGCTTCAGTGGACTTTGTCTTGTCACAGTGCGAGGTATGCGCACAGAATGCAGGGTTTGGACATCAGTTATTTGACTGGTTAGAAAGTAGACTTGGAAGATGGGGAGCATGGCTGACTAAAATGGCAATAACTGTCTGTATTGTATTGTTGAGCTGTGTGCTTGTGCTGTGCTGTTTTCTTCCTTGTCTCAAGTCTCTTGTAGTGCGTGCTGCAACCAAACAATTTCTGATGCTCGTGGCAATTACTGAAGCAAGCTTAGTGGAGAAAGAAACACCGAAAATGTATCGTTACAGCCTACAACACCTGCAGGATGAACAAGAGCAAAACGACAGTGTGGGAGTAGATTGTAAGGGCTTCTGAGTCTTTTTCCCTGTCTCAGGTACAGAGGGACAGGTTTTTGGCTCAGCGGCCCAGGGTAACAGGGAGAGAATACTTTAAGGTCTTGGCGCAGAAAATTATAGTTTAACCCGAGATTTGGGAATAAGTGCTTGAGTTTATTGGGGCTTTTGTGCACGGACTCTTAGTCTCAAAGGGGGGATATATTGGAGTATAAAAGTTGCATTGTTTGCTGTGTAACCAAAACTATGTAGTCAGCTTTGAGCTTGCTATTTGCTATGCATGTATCCAATTTAGTAGAATAAAATCTTAAGAATGTAGAAGATAATGGGGTGTTAATGAGAGGCTAGCTAAGAGATGTAGTTTATAATGGTGTGTTAATGAGAGGTAGCTAAGAGATGTAGATTACAACATGATTAAGTCAATGGGTAGAAACAATAGTGGCGTATGTACTTGTGATATGCAACTGTAGACCGATTGGATATGCTAATGCAACTAAACCAGGAGATTGCTATAAAACATGCTATGTCCAAGGATCGATGGGCGATCGGCGACTAGCTCAATGACTGTCTCAGCTTTGATTTGCAAATTAAAGTTTAATACTTCTTGAAGAATCTTCTGCATCTCCTGGTCGTTTGTGGGGCACGAGAAACCACAACAATAGCAACAGTAATAGTTCGTGTTTCTCAGGAGGGGAATAGTTAACTCTGTACCCCACTGTCCATCACTCATAACAGACCCTCCTGTGCAACGTGGCTACTGGCCAACCTTGCCCCATCGTCCCAGCAGCCTGGAGGCGGCGGGTTTTCGACTCCATACACGGTTTGGCACACCCATCTGTCCTGCTGGTCTCCAGCAAGTTCGTGTGGCACGGACTTCGCAAGCAGGTCAGTGAATGGGCCAGAACATGCGCGTAGTGCCAAACAGCCAAGGTGCAGCGGCACACTAAAGTCCCGCCGCAGCAGTTTGAACCCACCCACCGGAGGTTCAACCACATTCATGTGGATGACGTGGGCCCCCTACCAGTGTCCCGAGGAGCGCAGTACCTCCTAACAATGGTATATCGGCTCACGAGGTGGCCAGAGGCAGTCCCGCTCACCGACACATCTGCCGATTCCTGCGGCCGAGCACTGATCGCAACCAGGGTAGCACGCTTCGGGGTACCGGCCCACATTACCTCCGACAGAGGCACCCAGTTCACCTCTAGCCTGTGGGCAGCTGTGGCCAGCCTGTTGGGAACGCAGCTGCACCACACAACTGCCTACCACCCACAGTCGAACGGACTGGTGGAATGCTTCCACCGTCACTTGAAGTCGGCTCTCATGGCCCACCTGAGAGGACCTAACTGGGTGGACGAACTTCCCTGGGTCCTGCTTGGTATTTGTACTGCCCCCAAAGAGGATCTGCACACCTCGTCGGCCGAGTTGGTGTACGGCGCGCCCCTGGCCATCCCGGGAGAGTTCATACCAGCCCCAAGGGGGCAAGAGGAAGAACCCGCAGCAGTCCTGGACAGGCTACGCGAAAGGCTCGGCAACCTGGCCTCCGTACCAACTTCACAGCACGGACGGAACCCGACCCATGTACCCAAAGACCTGCAAAACTGTAAGTTTGTGTTTGTACGAAGGGGTGGACACCGGGTACTGCTACAGCGGCAGTATGAGAGGCCGTTCAAGGTGATCAACAACAACGGGTCCACGTACGTTCTGGACATTGGGGGGAAAGAGGAGGTTTTCACGGTGGACTGACTCAAACCAGCCCATGTGGGCTTGGCGCAGCCGGTCGAGGTTCAGGCACCGTGGCGCAGAGGCAGACCTCCCAAACAGAGGCTGATCCAGACTGTGGGGCATTGGGGGGTGTATCGCCGGATCTGGGGGGGGTGGATTATGTGGCGACCCACTTTTTGCGCAGGCGAACCAGCTCACAAAGCCAGCACATAGGGGGAGACTTTGGTAATGCACCTCCGATGTCATTTCCGCCCGGAAAGGAGGGTGCTAGGGATTTAAATTCCAGCACTGCAAAGTTTGAATAAACTAGTTCCGAAACGACTTACGACTACGCTGTGTGTAGCACATCGCTACAATGTAACACAATGGTAAACATGCCTCTGTCTCAACTTTTGTTGAGTGTGTTGCAGTCATCAAATTCTAAATTTGTGTATATTTACAAAATACAATTAAGTTGGTCAGTAAAACTATTGAAAATCTTTTCTTTGTACTTTTGTCAGTTAAATAAAGGTTCATGTGAATTTTGAATCGGGAGCAAGTTACAGCTTGTGATTCAGCTGGGAGCTCAGAGAATTCGACCGTGTAGGTAGGATTTAAGCCTACCTGGTCAATACCTGTAGAGGAGGGGGATCTGCGCAGGCGCGAGTAACGTCAGCGTCGAGCGCGCACTTTAAAAGGCAGGACTTCTTTTCAGAATGGTCATTTGAATCGGGAGCAAGTTACAGCTTGTGATTCAGCTGGGAGCTCAGAGAATTCGACCGTGTAGGTAGGATTTAAGCCTACCTGGTCAATACCTGTAGAGGAGGGGGATCTGCGCAGGCGCGAGTAACGTCAGCGTCGAGCGCGCACTTTAAAAGGCAGGACTTCTTTTCAGAATGGTCATTTGAATCGGGAGCAAGTTACAGCTTGTGATTCAGCTGGGAGCTCAGAGAATTCGACCGTGTAGGTAGGATTTAAGCCTACCTGGTCAATACCTGTAGAGGAGGGGGATCTGCGCAGGCGCGAGTAACGTCAGCGTCGAGCGCGCACTTTAAAAGGCAGGACTTCTTTTCAGAGCGGGCAGCGGAGTCCGTGGAAGCAGAGTCCTGGGCTTTGGCTAAGTGGGCTTCGGCGTAAGGGGACTTCGGTAAGCTTGTGTGATTGCTCGCTGAGGGGAAGAAGGTAAGGTTGCTAGGTGCTTTTTAGACTTATTCTATTAATCCAGTTCAGGTATGGGGGAGACAGTCAGAGCAGTGGTGTGCTCCGTATGCAGTATGTGGGAGGTCAGGGTCAACACAGTTGTCCCTGATGACCACACCTGCAAAAGGTGCGTCCAACTGCAGCTCCTATCAGACCGAGTTAGGGAGTTGGAGCTGGAGCTGGATGAACTACGGATCATTCGGGAGGTGGAGGCAGAGATAGATAGGAGTTATCAGGAGGTAGTCACACCAAAAAACCAAGAAGTAGGCAGATGGGTGACGGTCCAGAGAGGCAGGGGGAGCAGGCAGAGAGAGCAGAGCACCCCTGCGGCCATTCCCATTAACAATAAGTATACTGTACTGGATACTGTTGATGGGGATGACCTACCAGGAATGAGTTGTAGTGGTCCTGCCTCTGGCACAGAGGTTGAACCCTCAACTAGGACGGGGAGGAGGGAAGAGAAGAGAGCGATAGTTTTAGGGGATTCTATAGTCAGGGGGGCAGATAGGAGATTTTGTGGGGCAGATCGGGAGTCTCGGATGGTATGTTGCCTCCCTGGTGCCAGGGTCCGGGACATCTCAGATCGGGTGCAGGCTATTCTTGAGAACGAGGGCATGAACCCAGATGTAGTGGTCCATGTAGGGACCAACGATGTAGGTAAGGTGAGTGAGGGGGTCCTGCTTAGAGAGTTCAGGGAGTTAGGAGTGAAGCTGAAAGGCAGGACCTCCAGGGTGACAATCTCGGGATTGCTACCTGTGCCACGTGCGAGTGAGGCGAAGAATAGAATGATTATGCACATTAATACGAGGCTGAGAGCATGGTGCAGGAAGGAAGGGTTCAGGTTTTTGGATAATTGGTCTTTGTTCCAGGGACATTGGGATCTGTTTCGAAGGGATGGTCTACATCTGAACCGGAGGGGTACTAACATTCTTGCAGGAGTATTTGCCAGTGCTGCTCGGGGGGGTTTAAACTAGATGTGCAGGGGGCAGGGATCCAGATCCAGAGGGTTGGTCAGAAGGTGCATGGGGTTAAATGTGTACAAGGTTTGGGTGATCTTGAGAAGGTAATCAAAATTCAGGGTGCAATTTGCCCGATGGAAGTTCAAGGAGCTGGGTTAGGTACAGTAGACAGTGTTTTAAGCAAAGAGAGGAGGAATGGGCTAAGAATTCTATACTTGAATGCGCGTAGTGTCAGAAATAAGACAGATGAGCTTGAAGCTCAGATGAAAATGGGGAACTATGATATTGTTGGGATAACGGAGACATGGCTGCAAGGGGATCAGGCCTGGGAATTGAGTGTACCAGGGTATACGTGCTATCGTAGAGACAGAAATATGGGAAGAGGGGGTGGGGTGGCCCTGTTGGTGAGGAATGAGATTCAGTCCTTAGCAAGAGGTGACTTGGGAACAGGGGAAGTAGAGTCTGTGTGGATTGAGCTGAGGAACAGTAAGGGTAAAAAGACCCTAATGGGTGTTGTGTACAGGCCCCCAAACAGTAGCGTGGATATTGGGTACAAGTTGATTAGGGAGTTAACATTGGCATGTGTTAAAGGTAATGCAGTCGTTATGGGAGATTTCAACATGCAGGTGGACTGGGAGAATCAGGTAGGTGCTGGACCCCAGGATAGGGAGTTTGTGGAGTGTCTAAGGGATGTATTTTTGGAACAGCTTGTGCTTGAGCCAACCAGGAACGAGGCTATTTTGGACTTGGTGATGTGTAATGAACAGGAATTGTTAAGTGATCTTGAAGTAAAGGAGCCATTAGGAAGTAGTGATCATAACATGATAAGTTTTTATCTACAATTTGAGAGGGATAGGGGCAGATCAGAGGTGTCAGTGTTGCAATTAAATAAAGGAGACTACGGAGCCATGAGGGAAGAGCTGGCCAAAGTTAAATGGGCGGATGCCCTGGCAGGAAAGACAGTGGATCAGCAGTGGCAGATATTCTTGGGCATAATACAAAAGATGCAAATGCAGTTCATTCCAATGAGAAGGAAGGATTCAAAGAGGGGGAAGGGGCCACAGTGGTTGACAAAGGAAGTCAGAGATTGTATAGCATTAAAGAAAAAGAAGTATGACAGCGCTAAGATGAGTGGGAATACAGATGATTGGGAAAGTTTTAAGGAACAGCAGATTGTAACTAAAAAAGCAATACGGAGAGAAAAAAATCAGGTATGAGAGTCTAGCCAGGAATATAAAAGGGGATAGCAAAAGCTTTTTTAGCTATGTGAAGAGAAAGAAGATAGTTAAGAACAATGTTGGCCCCTTGAAGAATGAATTGGGAGAAATTGTTATGGGAAACAGGGAAATGGCAACAGAATTTAATGCATACTTTAGATCTGTCTTCACCAGGGAGGACACAAGCAATCTCCCAGATGTATGGATGGCCCAGGGTCATAAGATATCAGAGGAATTGAGACAAATTGACATTAGGAAAGAAACTGTGATGAGTAGACTGGTAGGACTGAAGGCTAATAAATCCCCGGGTCCAGATGGTCTGCATCCGAGGGTTCTAAAAGAGGTGGCTCAGGAAATTGCGGATGCATTGGTAATCATTTTCCAATGTTCGTTAGATTCAGGATCAGTTCCTGAAGATTGGAGAGTGGCTAATGTTATCCCACTTTTCAAGAAGGGAGGGAAGGAGAAAACGGAGAACTATCGCCCTGTTAGCCTAACGTCAGTCGTGGGGAAGATGCTTGAGTCCATTATTAAGGACGAAATAGTGGCACATCTAGATGGCAGAAATAGGATTAGGCCGAGCCAGCATGGATTTACCAAGGGCAAATCATGCTTGACTAATCTGTTGTTTTTTGAGGGTGTAACAAGGATGTTAGACGAGGGTAAGCCAGTGGATGTTGTGTACCTAGATTTTCAGAAGGCATTCGATAAGGTGCCACATAGGAGATTGGTGAGTAAAATCAGAGCTCATGGCATTGGGGGCAGGGTTTCAACATGGATAGAAAACTGGTTGGCAGATAGAAAGCAAAGGGTAGCAGTGAATGGGTATTTCTCAGACTGGCTGGAGGTGACTAGTGGGGTACCACAGGGCTCTGTATTGGGACCACAGCTCTTTACGATTTATGTCAATGATTTAGATGAGGGCATTGAAAACTATATCAGCAAGTTTGCTGACGATACTAAACTGGGTGGCAGTGTGACATGCGAAGAGGACGTTAGGAGAATACAGGGAGACTTGGATAGGCTGACTGAGTGGGCAAATACTTGGCAGATGTCATTCAATGTGAATAAATGTGAAGTTATCCACTTTGGAAGCTGGAACAAGAGGGCAGAGTATTGTCTGAACGGTGTCGAGTTAGGTAAGGGAGAAATGCAAAGAGACCTAGGAGTCCTAGTTCACCAGTCAATGAAGGTGAATGAGCAAGTGCAACAGGCAGTGAAGAGGGCAAGTGGAATGTTGGCCTTTGTTACAAGGGGAATTGAATACAAGAGCAAGGATGTTCTTTTGCATTTGTACAGGGCCCTGGTGAGACCACACCTGGAATATTGTGTACAGTTTTGGTCTCCAGGTTTAAGGAAGGACATTCTGGCAATTGAGGAAGTGCAGCGTAGATTCACTAGGTTGATTCCTGGGATGGCAGGGCTGTCTTAAGCAGAGAGATTGGAGAGATTGGGCTTGTACACGCTGGAATTGAGGAGATTGAGAGGGGATCTGATTGAAACGTTTAAGATAATTAAAGGATTTGATAGGATTGAGGCAGGTAATATGTTCCAGATGTTGGGAGAGTCCAGTACCAGAGGGCATGGATTGAGAATAAGAGGTCAGTTATTTAAAACAGAGTTGAGGAAGAGCTTCTTCTCCCAGAGAGTTGTGGAGGTGTGGAATGCACTGCCTCGGAAGACGGTGGAGGCCAATTCTCTGGATGCTTTCAAGAAGGAGCTGGATAGATATCTGATGGATAGGGGAATCGAGGGATATGGGGACAAGGCAGGGACTGGGTATTGATAGTGAATGATCAGCCATGATCTCAGAATGGCGGTGCAGACTCGAGGGGCCGAATGGTCTACTTCTGCACCTATTGTCTATTGTCTATAATTAACATCACGGATTTTTGTTTTTATTGCATTTTGGAAAATATCCCAACTTTTCTGGAAATGGGGTTTGTAAAATGTAGGGTATAGATAGGGTAAATGTAAGCAGGCTTTTTACACTGAGGTTGGGTGAGACTAGAACTACAGGATATGGGTTAAGGGTGAAAGGTGAAATCTTTTAAGATGAATACATGAAGGGGAACCTCTATACTAAGAGGTGGTGAGAGAGTGGAATGAGCTGCCAGCAGAAGTGGTGTATGTGGGTTTGATTTCAACATTTAAATGAACTTCGGATAGGTACATGGATGGGAGGCGTATGGAGGGTTATGGTCCAGGTCCACGAAGACTGGACTAGGCAGATTAATAGTTGGCACAGACTAGGTGGGCCAAAGGCATCCTGGATGACTACATGGAGCTTAGAAAAAGAGAGGGCTATGGGTAAAGCCTAGGTAGCTCTAAGGTAGGGCCATGTTCGGCACAGCTTTGTGGGCCGAAGGGCCTGTATTGTACTGTAGGTTTTCTATGCTTCTATGACTACTTATTCTGCATTGTTACTGCTTTTCCCTTGTACTACCTTGATGTAGGTTTCTCAAGGTTGTCATAATTGGGGTTTGGGGGGGGGGGGGGGGGTTACATGAGGATAAGCTCCCATTACCTATTAAATACTCCCAACGAAATGTGTCTCAAATAGCTTCTGACAACCAAGTTCAGCTCCTGGCTGTGTGGCTTAGGGCGTGGCTTCTAAGCTCAATGGAACTATTTCTACTGCCAGAAGGGGCAAAGGCAGGTTACTTGTGCCTTAAAACCAGTTGCTTTGGACAGATGAAACTCATCAGCCATGGATGGCAGCTCATCTTGGAGAAGGAAACTCTAATCTCAAATCTCCACTGCCTTGCAGCTATACTCAACTCTTGGGAAAGACTCTGGGAGTAAACCCAGAGGCAAAATCTAGAGCTGGAGTCCCTAAAGCAGTCCTACGTTAAGTTCAATACTGACTAGCAACTCCTGTGACACCACTGGTGTCAAACTGTATCAATATCTGCTCTCCCTTTGGATTCATCAGTTGTGGGGACACAGGGAGCCTGCTGCATATAAAAAAACAGCTTTCTCGCCATATCATACTGCCCTGGCTCGCGCATCAACGTGTAGATAGCTAGAATGCAACATTCTTCGAACTTTGAATATCCACAGTCATCCCTGATCAACAGAGGCCCTCATCTTTGATGTACTGATATGATTAAATATTCGGCATGCAAAATACAGTTTCTCACACTTGACAATAAACCCTCCTCAAGTAGGGAACAAAATTCTACTTCTTTAGCCAATTTCTGCAGCTGCTGGTTATTTGGTTACCCCAAAATATTCCAATATCCTCTTAAATCATACATACAAGTACCCTAGCTTTTTCAACATAACCAATTATCCTTACCCTGACACCAATATGGAAAATTTCTTTCTTTCTTCCTTTCTTTTTTTTTGCAGAAAGTTACAAATAACTGAAATTCATAAAATGGAAGAAAGCTTGAAGATTCAATAAAGATATTAAAAAGGAAATGCCATTAATATTCAATCACAAAGTCCCATAGTATGGAAGGTCTCTTCAAATCAACCTGCCCATACCAACAGTGTAGCCCGGTAAGCTAATCCTATCTGCCTGCATTTGGCTCAGTCCTCTAAACCTCTCCTATCCAAGTGCTTACTAATGTTTAAAAGCCATGTTCCTAAAGCTAGATGGCTTTCAAACATTGCTAATGTGTCTCCCTCAGCCACTATTTCAAATAAGCGCATTGAGGAGGTTATCCCCCAGAAATCAGTCAGGTTCTACCCAAACCAGAAATGCTGGATCAACAGTTCTGTAGGAGCAGCACTTATTCTGCAACACAGAGCTTACATTGTCAGTAACCAATAGTAACTCAAAAAACGCAGCTATGACCTGCACAAAGTCATCAAGGCAGCAAAACAAGACAGGGATAAGATCCATTCACAAAACTCTCCACTAACAAAACACGCAGTTTATGGCGAGGTCAGCACACCACTGCAGACTTCAAAGCTGAGCACAGTGGTGCTGCCAACAACGCTGCCCCTCTCTTAGGTGAGCTAAATTATTTTTTATGCTCAGTTCGATATCGCCAACACTAAGCCCCCCAGGAGAGCCACCTTGGTCAACTCGGAGGCTGAAGTATTCATGTGCTTCTTTTCTTTTCTTTTTCAATCTTTTTATTATTGTTATTAATATCAACAAAATAAAATTGATACATAAATAATGAGATTACAAACATAGACATTTCAACTGAACATGAAAGAATACATAAGCAATGATTACAGTATAAATGAGTATTCCCAAATCATGGACAATACAATATACAAATAAACAAGGCAAACCTAGGTATATCATAATATAATAAAAAAAACAGAAAAAAGAAAAAGAAAAAATTATGCAAAAAAACTAATCTAATAATCTAGTAAGTAATAAGGGAAAAAAACAAGAAAAAAGAAAAAAAAATTATGCAAAAAAACTAATCTAATTGTGCTGTCTTTACGACAGTTATTTAGTTTATAATATTTTCGCTTAGTAATTCATTCAATAGTATTTTCTAGTTAGAATTAGAAGTGTTTAAAGTGTATTCATTGCATGTAAAATATATCGGCATGCGATGACGTCACATCCGGTTTCGCCGCGTCTTGTGGGAAAACACCGGTTTGAAATTAGCGCGAGGGTGGGGGCTTTCCACGAGGCTCACCTGAGCACAAGCAGTTTTGCAGGCATGAGAAATCACAGTGAGAGCAACGCTGTAAGTTAATAGATAATCGATATATTGAACTAAGATGTTAATGCTGATCCTGTTAGAGGTAACGATGGTAGATAATGTTTATGCTTTCGTTAGTTAAAGAGTCGCGGATAGTTTGCATGGAAGTGTATTTAAAGTAGTCAATGGAGCAGGTAAACTCTCCCTGTATACTGCACCTTAGTGTAATGTAGTTATAGTCACCTTTGCAAGTATTTACACTTGAAATGTGATATTAAGGAAGGAACAAATACTGTATCAATCTTGTATTGTTTTATCAACAGTTTTCACCATATGTTAATGTGAAGAGTGAACAGTAAATGGTTAATCTTACTGCGATCTGGTTCTTATTAACTGTGGTTTATCCGGACGTTAAATTCGGCGTTCGTTACACCCGAAGGAGAACGTGACAGTGAAAAAGCGGCATTATCAGGTGTTTCAAGTGCTGCAATGTCAGCTCAATCCAGCATCAAGTCGACGCCGCCCAGCGACAAGGGCAGTAAACCGACATCAAGTAAGCCCACCCAGGCGTTATCAGGTGTTCCAAGTGCTGCAATGTCAGCTCGATCCGGGATCAAGTCGATGGCGCCCAGCGACAAGGGCAGTAGAACGACATCAAGTAAGTCCACACAGGCAAGAGCCAAGGCAGAAGCCGCCAAGGTGCGACTGCATTACGCCAAACAAGAGGCAGTTTTGAAAATGAAACTGGCCACCAAAGAAGCCGAAAGGGCCGCCAGAGAAGCCGAAACCCAGTTGGAAATGACAAAAATATCGACAGAGTTGCATGTGCTGCAGCTAGAAGGAGAAGGAGAAGCTGCCAGGATGGAAGCAGAGTACATAGAAGAAGCTGAAGGGTCGCGTGATCTGACCGAAACAAGTTCTGCTTTGGAAAGGACCAGACTGGAACGCACGAGCGACTATGTACAATATCAAGCAGACAGGCAGGCTCGTCTCCCCTCTCCATACCTATTCGATAACTTCCCCAGCTACGAGGAAGAGAATTTACCCTCGCGGCCCCGCGATGAAGTCAAGAATGAAAGAGCTGACAACCGATATACTTTGACACCAAAGTTACAAAGTTCGATGCGAAGAGACGCGGAGGTTGAATCCAGGATGGCAAATTCCATGAGAAACGTGCGTTCTCAGTCATATGGGCGCCAACGTACTTCTCCAGCCCGCATGCCGCTTGCAGCCGATCCCACGCTGCAGTATTTAGCACGACGGGATCTCGTCACTTCGGGACTGTACCAGTTTGACGATAAACCCGAAAATTACCGTGCTTGGCTCTCCACATTCACCAACGTGATTGACGGGGTCCAGCTCAGTGCAACCCAAAGGTTGGACCTTATGGCGAAATGGCTGGGGAAAGAATCACGCGACCAGGTGAGACGCATGCGTTCAGTGTACATCAACAAACCTGAGCTAGCCTTAAGCGAAGCGTGGGAGAGACTTTGGGAGAGATATGGGTCCCCCGACATTATTGAAGGGGCGCTATATCGACGTCTGGAAAACTTTCCTAAGGTGTCAGCCAAAGATCACTTTAAGTTAAGAGAATTCGGAGATTTACTCATGGAGATCCAAGGCGCCAAAGAAGATGGCTATTCAGCTGGTCTAGTATTCCTAGATACTCCATCCGGGATTAGACCAATTGTGGACAAACTTCCATTTGGGCTGCAGGACAAGTGGCTGACTGTTGCCTCAGAGTACAAGGAAGACCACGATGGTCGATTTCCTCCCTTTGAGCTCCTCACTAGGTTTGTGTGCAAGGAGGCGAAGAGGCGAAACGACCCTAGCCTTGTAGGTCCAGGAAGCAGTTCGATTTACACCAAGCCAGGCAGATCCGTTTCGAATGTTTTCAACATTGATAAACCCGTGTCAGTGCTCAAGACCGAAGCCCTTACGACTAACAACGACCCTGGCAAGTATTGTCCATTGCATAACAAACCTCACCCCCTGAAAGCATGCAGAATGTTTAGGGAAAAACCCCTTGAAGAGAGGACGGCTCTTCTCAAGGAGAAAAGAATATGTTTTAGATGCTGTTCCTCAACCTCTCACCTCGCCAGAGAGTGTACGATCGCCGTGAAGTGTCCGGAATGTGGCAGCCCAGATCACGTCGAGGCCATGCATCCCGACCTGTCACCACAAACCGAGAGCGCTCCTTCACCCCCACAACAGGACGGCGGGGAGGGAGAGGCTCACTCTAGGTCAATAGCTGTCAGCACGAACTGTACAGAAGTTTGCGGTCAAGCTCAGTCAAGTCGTTCTTGTTCCAAGATCTGCCTCACTAAGGTGTACCCTAAAAGAGCCAAAGACAAGGCCATCAAAGCCTATGTGATTCTGGACGATCAGAGCAATCGTTCGCTAGTCAGTCCAGAGTTCTTTAAATTGTTCAACATTGAGAGTGAGCGGTTCCCATACTACCTCAAAACTTGCTCAGGCAACATGAAAACCCAAGGAAGGAAGGCAGAAGGCATCCAGATCGAGTCCCTGGATGGTAAAGTCGTCATCTGTCTCCCTCCGCTCTTAGAGTGCAACGAAATCATGAATAACCGCGCTGAAATCCCGACACCAAGTGCGGTGCTACACCAGCCGCATCTCCACCACATCGCCAAACACATCCCAGAACTGGATCCGAAAGCGAAAATACTCCTGCTATTAGGAAGAGATGTTATCCAGGTACACAAGGTTAGGCAGCAGGTCAATGGACCACTCGACGCCCCCTTCGCGCAACGTCTGGATCTGGGCTGGGTGGTGATAGGAGAGGTGTGTCTCGGTGACGTACACAAACCGACGGTCGACACACTCAAGACCAATGTGCTAGAGAGTGGCCGCCATTCGATTTTTCAACCCTGCACAAGTTCCATGTATATCAAGGAAGCACAACAAGGCGTTAACAAGCGCGAGGCAAGCGACGAGTCGTTGGGCCAGTCAGTCTTCGCTCAAACGAAGTATGACAATAAACTTGCTCCATCAGCTCAAGACGTCTTCTTCTTAAAAATGATGGACACCAAAGTCTTCAGGGATGAAGCAAATAATTGGGTCGCCCCACTACCCTTCAGAGAACCACGCCAGCGGTTGCCAAATAACAAAGAGCAAGCGGTCAAGCGGTTCACGTCCTTACAAAAAACCCTGAACCGGAAACCCGAGATGCAACAGCAATATATAGCATTTATGGGAAAGATCTTCGCTAACGGACATGCCGAAGTAGCACCACCACTGCCGGAAGGCGGGGAGTGCTGGTACCTCCCAACATTTGGAGTTTACCACCCACAAAAACCCAATCAGATCAGGGTGGTCTTCGACTCCAGTGCCCAGTGTTCCGGCGTCTCCCTAAATGACGCGCTTCTCACAGGCCCCGACCTTAACAATACCCTACTCGGGGTCCTGCTGCGCTTCCGGAAGGAGAAGGTCGCGATCTTAGCGGACATCCAGCAGATGTTCCATTGCTTCTTGGTACAGGAGAACTATCGCGATTTCCTCCGTTTCTTATGGTATAAGGACAACGACATCAACAAAGAAGTTATCGAGTACCGGATGAAAGTCCACGTTTTCGGCAATAGCCCGTCACCTGCCGTGGCCATCTATGGGCTGCGAAGAGCCATCAGAGAGGGTGCACAGGAGCACGGTGACGACACCGTTAAGTTTGTAGAAAGGCACTTCTACGTTGACGATGGTTTGATATCACTACGGACAGAAGAGGAAGCAATCGATCTGCTCCGACGTACACAAGCCTCACTCGCGGAGTCAAACCTCCGCTTGCATAAGTTTGCATCAAACCGGCAGGCAGTAATGGAGGCCTTTCCACACGATGACTGTGCTCCAGCAATCAAAGACCTAGATTTAGATGGAGAAACCATACCTACACAAAGGAGCTTGGGTCTTCTCTGGGAGATAACGACCGACTCATTCACATTCTCTGTGCCGACCGTGATCAAACCATTTACCCGTCGTGGAGTCCTCTCCACCGTCAACAGTATTTTCGATCCCTTGGGCCTACTGACACCAGTTACGATTCAAGGAAGAGCCCTTCTCAGAGAACTTACGTCTGAGCCCTCTGACTGGGATACTCTTCTGCCTGAAGACAAGCGAAGCAAGTGGGAGGCTTGGAGAGATTCACTCCCGGATTTAAAACAGCTTCATATCCAACGCAGGTACACTGTGACCTCACCCACCGAGGCAGCGCTCACAGAATTGTGTGTTTTTTCGGATGCGTCCACCAAGGCCATCGGCGCTGTGGCTTACTTGAAAGTAGTCGGAAAGGATGGCCAAGTCGAAGTGGGATTTGTAACGGGTAAGGCGAAGCTCACTCCTCCGTCGGAGCCGACGATTCCAAGGCTCGAACTGTGCGCAGCCGTCCTGGCTGTGGAAATGGCAGATCTTATCCAGGACGAGCTGGACCTACGGTTCGACGATATCAAGTTCTACACGGACAGTAAAGTCGTGCTTGGTTATATTTACAACGAATCGAAACGCTTCTACGTGTACGTTCATAATAGAGTTCAACGCATCCGCCTGTCATCAAAGCCCGAACAATGGCATTATGTACGTACCGAGGATAACCCTGCAGACCATGCATCAAGATCCTTACCTGCATCCCGTCTGGCTCAGACAACCTGGCTTACCGGACCCCCCTTTCTTCATCAGCCACCATCGGAAAAGACTCAAACGAACGAGATATTTGAACTGATCGAACCCGAGAGAGACTCGGAAATTCGGCCGCAAATACAAACAGGAGCCACCAACCTCACGGAATCGATAGGTACCAACGAACGCTTTCGGCGGTTCTCCACTTTGAATTCTTTAATGAGAGGACTTGCGTTCCTCATTCATATGGCCAGATCACACAAACATTCATCCCGAAACAGTAAATGTAGGGGATGGCACAAATGTACTTTGCCTCGCACCGCGGACGAATTAGCCCAGGCAAAGGATGTCATCTTCAAAGCAACGCAAAGAGTGGCTTTTGCAAGGGAGTTTTCAGCTCTCCAAGTCAACAAACCAATACCAAAGGACAGCCCTTTGAGGAAGTTCAGCCCGATCCTGAAGAACAATATCATCTGCATTGGAGGCCGGTTAATACACTGCCAGTTTCCGGCCGCAGAAAAGAGTCCAGTACTCCTGCCCAAAGGCAGCCATGTATCCTTACTGCTCGCCCGCCATTACCATGAACAGGTAAAGCACCAGGGCCGCCACCTCACCGAAGGAGCAATAAGAGCAGCGGGACTGTGGATCTTGGGAGGTAAATCACTGATCAATTCGGTACTTCATAAATGTGTAACCTGCAGGAAACTACGAGGCAGAGTAGAAGTTCAACGCATGGCGGACCTCCCACCTGAGCGCCTCGAAGCCTGCCCTCCCTTTACAAACGTAGGGCTCGATGTATTCGGCCCCTGGTCTATCACTACAAGACGCACCAGAGGAGGACAAGCAGAGAGCAAGCGGTGGGCCATCATGTTTAGCTGCATGAGTTCAAGAGCGGTACACATTGAGGTCATCGAATCTTTGGATACCTCCAGCTGCATCAATGCTCTCAGGCGATTCTTTGCGATAAGAGGCCCTGCAAAACAGTTAAGATCTGATCGCGGAACGAACTTTGTAGGAGCATCAAAGGAGCTGGGGATGGACAGAGCAGTGCAAAGGTACCTCAGTCAACAGGGATGCGACTGGGAGTTCAACACACCACACGCCTCCCACATGGGAGGCGCATGGGAGCGGATGATTGGGATCGCCAGAAGAATTCTGGATTCAATGTTTCTGCAGCAACGCACCCGATTGACCCACGAGGTACTGTGCACCCTAATGGCAGAGGTCACAGCCATTATGAACTCACGACCACTCCTGCCTGTGTCCTCTGACCCAGAAAACCCCTTCATCCTTTCGCCATCAATGCTCCTTACACAGAAGGCAGGGGCACCTCCTCCACCAGGAGACTTTTCAGACAGGGATCTGTACACAAAGCAATGGAGACAAGTCCAGGCTCTGGCGAATCAGTTCTGGTCCCGCTGGAGACAGGAATATCTACCCTCGTTGCAACAGAGACGAAAGTGGACAGAACCCCGCAGGAATCTTCAAGTTGGAGACTTAGTCCTGCTCAGGGACAAGCAGATCACCCGCAACAGCTGGCCAATGGCCAGAATCACTGCTACATTCCCTAGCGAGGATGGACATGTCAGGAAGATCGAATTGAAGACTACCGACCAAGGCGATGTGAAAATTTACCAAAGGCCAGTTACAGAAGTTATTCTACTTCTACCCAATGACTGATTAAGAGACTAAGTTTTGTACTCTGCTCATTGTGACCTTACGAAGGTCAAGCGGGGAGTGTGCTGTCTTTACGACAGTTATTTAGTTTATAATATTTTCGCTTAGTAATTCATTCAATAGTATTTTCTAGTTAGAATTAGAAGTGTTTAAAGTGTATTCATTGCATGTAAAATATATCGGCATGCGATGACGTCACATCCGGTTTCGCCGCGTCTTGTGGGAAAACACCGGTTTGAAATTAGCGCGAGGGTGGGGGCTTTCCACGAGGCTCACCTGAGCACAAGCAGTTTTGCAGGCATGAGAAATCACAGTGAGAGCAACGCTGTAAGTTAATAGATAATCGATATATTGAACTAAGATGTTAATGCTGATCCTGTTAGAGGTAACGATGGTAGATAATGTTTATGCTTTCGTTAGTTAAAGAGTCGCGGATAGTTTGCATGGAAGTGTATTTAAAGTAGTCAATGGAGCAGGTAAACTCTCCCTGTATACTGCACCTTAGTGTAATGTAGTTATAGTCACCTTTGCAAGTATTTACACTTGAAATGTGATATTAAGGAAGGAACAAATACTGTATCAATCTTGTATTGTTTTATCAACAGTTTTCACCATATGTTAATGTGAAGAGTGAACAGTAAATGGTTAATCTTACTGCGATCTGTTTCTTATTAACTGTGGTTTATCCGGACGTTAAATTCGGCGTTCGTTACACCCGAAGGAGAACGTGACACTAATAATCTAGTAAGTAATAAGGGAAAAAAAACAAGAAAAAAAAGAAAAAGAAAAAATGGAAGAAAAAAGGGCTGTTTATAATATCTCACAAAAATACAAAATCATCAGTGTCGTCAACTCCGATCCTCTCAACATATATAAAATTAAAACTGGAAAATCAAATAGGCTTGGAACAGGGTCATATTACATCATATGGAAATATTGAATAAATGGTCTCCATATCTTCTCAAATTTAATAGAAGTATCAAATACACCACTTCTAATTTTTTCTAAATTTAGACATAACATAGTTTGAGAAAACCAATGAAATACAGTAGGAGGATTAACTTCTTTCCAATTCAACAAAATAGATCTTCTTGCCATTAGTGTAAGAAATGCAATCATTCGACAAGCAGATGATGATAAATGGATTGAGTCCATCATTGGTAAACCAAAAATTGCAGTAATAGGATGAGGTTGTAAATCAATGTTCAATACTGCAGAAATAATATCAAAAATATATTCCCAATATTTTTTCAAAAGTGGACACGAACAGAACATATGAGTTAAAGACGCTATCTCAGAATGACATCTGTCACAAATAGGGTTTATATAGGAATAAAAATGAGCCAATTTATCTTTGGACATATGAGCCCTGTGCACAACTTTAAACTGTATTAATGAATGTTTAGCACATATAGATGATATACTAACTAATTGAAGAATTTTATCCCAATTCTCAATAGGGATAGTAAGATTAAGTTCTCTTATGCATGTGCTTCCAACGAGTGGACAGTCACAAGGCTGCGGAGAGGACGGCATCCCAGGGCAGATGCTCGGGATGTGCACGGCACAACTGGCAGGTGTGTTGACAGACATTTTTAATCTCTCCCTCTCCCAGTGTAAAGTCCCCTCCTGCTTCAAAACATCTACCAGTGTCCTTGTACCTAAAAAGACCAAGGTAACATATCTGAACATCTGGTGTCCTGTTGCACTCACCTCAATAATAATCAAATGCTTTGAGAGGCTGGTCAAGGACTACATCTGCAGCTCTCTGCCACCCACACTGGACCCCCTACAATTTCCCTATTGACACAACCGATCAACAGACGACACAATAGCCAATGCTCTACACACAGTCCTTACACATCTGGAGAAGGTTGCTTATGCGAGAATGCTGTTCTTGAACTACAGATCAGAATTCAACACAATAACTCCCTCCAGGCTCAACAAGAAGCTCAGTGACCTCGGCCTTCACCCTGCCTTGTGTAGCTGAATCCTGGACTTCCTGTCAGATTGCCAGCAGGTGGTAAGAATGGGCTCCCTTACCTCTGCCCCTCTGACTCTCAACACAGGTGCCCCTCAGGGTATTGTCCTAAGCCCCCTCCTTACCTCTCTGTATATCCATGACTGTCTCACCACCCACAGCTCCAATCTGCTAATTAAATTTGCTTGTGATATTACACTGATTGGCCTAATTTCAAATAATAGAGTAGCCTACAGAGAAGCAGTCATCACCCTGACACAGTGGTGTCACCAAAACAACCTCTCCCTCAATGTCACAAAAATGAAGGAGCTGGTCGAAAAACTACGGGGGAATGGAGACAGGCTAATCCCTTCTGACATCAATGGATTTGGGGTTGAGAGGGTGAACAGCTTTAAGTTCCTCAACATACACATCATTGAGGATCTCATGTGGTCTGTACATACCAGCTGTGTGGTGGAAGAAGTACAACAGTGCCTCTTTCACCTCAGGTGGCTGAAGAAGTTTGGTATGGGTCTCCAAATCCTATGGACTTTCTATAGGGGCACAATTGAGAGCATCCATCAAGACCAATCTCTTCCTATAACTCAGACCCTTTAGTCCAGGCAGCATTCTCATAAATTTCTTGTGCATCCTTACCACCTGGACAATGTCTTTCCTATAACAGAGTGACCAAAACTGTACTCAATACTCCAGTGTACCCTCACCAATGACTGGAATAACCGCAACTTAATATCCCTACTCCTAAATTCTGTGCCCTGACTGAAGGCTAGCATGCTAAATGCCTTCTTCACCACCATGTACTTATGTACTGCTTTCAGTGAAATGCCCACTTGTACTTCCAGATCCCTTTGTCACAACACTCGTCAGTGCACTGTGCTTCACTGTATTAAGTCCTAATACAATGGTCTGACTGTCCTAACACTTACCCAAGTTGAAATTCATTTGCCTTTTTTCAGCCCAACTCAGTAACTGATTTCTTTGAAATTCATTGTCAACTGCTTCGCTATCAACAAGCTCCAATGTAGTATCATCAGTAAAATTGCTAATCATGCCACGAACATTTATATCCAAATCATCTACATAAATAATGAATAACAGAGGTTCAACATTAACCCTGGGGGTACTCTACTAATCACAGGTTTTACTTATCACAGGAGAAACAACCTTTAAACCATCATTGTCTGCTTCCTATCATTTCTGAGAGAACCTCGTTTGCTGAATCCCATGAGACCCAACCTTTCAGATCAATCTGCCATGTGGGACCTCGTCATAGGCCTTACTAATGTCCATAAGGACAACACTTATTGGCTACTGCACATCTGGAATGGGACAAGAAGCAACACCAGGAAAGAGCTCTCAGTGCTGTCATTTTGGCAAATGAAGTTACTGTATATTATGCAATTTTGTAGGCACTTGAGAGATGGGGAGGAAATTCTTTAGCCAGAGGGCAGAGAATTTGTGGAATTCATTGCCACAGACTGCTGTGGAGCCAAGTTAATGAGTGTATTTAATGCAGAGATTGATGGTTTTTTCATTAGAAAGGGCACCAAATGTTACGAGAAGGCAGGTGAATCGGATTGAGAGGGAAAATAAATCAACCATATCAAATGACAGAGCAAACTTGATGTGACAAACAGCCTAATGCTGCTTCTATGTTTTATGGTTTATCCCCTGGTTATCTCTTCAAAAAAAAGATTTGTTCAACAGGTCTCCCATGCACAAAATTACAGTGACGATTCCTGATCAAGATTTGACAATTGAAGTGAAGGTAGACCTCGTCTCTCAGAATTCCCTTGAGTAACTTCACTACAACTGAACGTAGCTTCACTCCCTGTAGTTCCTGCCCTTTCTTTGCTACCCTTCTTAAACAATGGAACATTAGTCACCCTGCGGTCTTTTGGAACTTCACCAGTGGCTAATAATGAAGCAATTCTCTCTACCAGGGTCTCCACAGTTTCTTCCTTGTCCTCCTATAAAATTCAGGGTGCACTTGGGTCAGGCCCTGGAGATTTCCCACAATAATGCACTTCAAGGCTCATAATACATATATGACCCGACTCATTACTTTTAACCTCATTTCTTTGTCATCCAAGATATTTTTTAGTAAATACACATAACATCATGTAAAAAACATGCCTCTGACCACCTCCCCCCATACTTTCCTCCCAATACCTTAAAGTTATGTCCCCTTGACTTAGCTATTTCCGTCCTGGGAAAAGATCTCTGGCTGTCCACTTGATCTATGTCTCTTATTACTTTCTTGACAAGGTGCTCCTCAAGCTCCTGCTGACAGCTTGGGGTGGAGGGTCTGTAATATAGTTCAATCAAGTTGACTAACTCTTTCTTATTTCTAAGATCTATCCAAATGGCGTCACTACAAAAATCACTACACCAGGGCAGCACAGTGGAGTAGTGGTTAGCATAACACTATCTGGGTTCAATTTCCTCCACGGCCTGTAAGGAGATTGTACATCCGCCCCGTGACTGCATGCTTCTCTAGAGTGCTCCGGTTTCCCTCCACAGTCCAAAGGCTTACCAGTTGCTAGGCTTATTGGATGTTGCAAGTTGTCCCATGATTAGGGTAGGATTAACTCAGGGGTGGCATGGCTCAAAGGGCCAAAGGGCCTATTCCGCGCTGTATCTCAATAAATAAATAAACATCCTCTCTCAGCACTGCTGTAAAGTTATACCTCATCACAGCCCCTCCAATTTTACCTGTCCCTCTGTCATGCCTAAAGCATGGACCACTGAGCTGTCAGCCCTGCCTTTCTCTTAAGCTACGTTTCTATTATGGCAATATCTCATTCCTCTGAGGCTATCCACACCCTCGGTTCTTCACCCTTATCTGCTAGATGAAATTATAAGCAGAGGCCTTATCTATACTCAATATAGCTATTTTGGTCACTAGGCTTACTCTTTGGTTGCCATATGTGCCCATTTTCGTCTCTCAAGTCCCAACCATGCCTGTCTAGTTTAAAGATTCCCTGATGGCAGAAGCAAATTTTGCTACTTGGCTACTGGCCCCCTTTGAGTCAAGTAAAATGCTTTCAGAAAGGTGAAAGCCTGTTTCCTTTACTGATATTGACACGTAGATAGCTAGAATACAATATCCTAATTTGAAAAAAATTTAGAAACCAAGGTTATTATAGATTTCTTCACATAGAAAGATGATTAGACTGATCTGACAAAAAAAGAAGCTGAGATCAATGCATTTCTGGCTAACAAATATTTAAAATGAAAATATCTGGGACGATACCAAGAAAAACACATGGCTTACTCTGAAATTATGTGGAAGTAGGCCGTAAATCATCATAGTTCTGTAGATTCAGGGAAGTGCACACAATCTTCTCATTATTACCATATGGAAAAAGACACAATATAGTTATGAAAAATATTAGTGCTCCATATGAATTTAGTGAAGTTTGTGTTGTACACCAAAAACCTATTTTTCCCTGGTTTCTTTAAAAATCTACTAAAAACGGCAGCAGCCAAGCAGACCTCAAAATTAGAATTACGAGAAAGTTGCAGATTATGCTTCACTTCTCAGAAGCAAAGCCACAGTATCTCTATCGTGAAGTACAAAGCTGATCATGCCAACATCTGGTGAGATCTCTGCAAACTGATAAACCATAACTTTCACTGTACACTGACTTTTCGGAGCACTGGGCGGACCCACCAGGGTCGATTACATAAAACAAACAAGGCAGGTAAGTCACAATAACAAAAATGATGATGTGGTTTATACTTTATAAATGTGACCCATTCTGTCGTTGGGGTAGTTAATGGCTCTGCATTAATGCTTTGACTAAGGACAATTCAATTCGTAAATAGGGAAACATGCAGAAAAGGGTAAGGCCCTCACACTCCTTCCGATGAAAAATTTGACACATACAGAACACCCATGAACCAAGTGACCGGGGCCAGGGCTGGTTGCAAGCCCGTCCCATAACGGTTCACCCCTCACTGCTCTCACCCTCCCTGAGCCGACTCACCTCGGTCGGCTGCTAGAGGCTGTTCGTCGGCCGGCTGCCTCTCCCTCGGCCTCTGGTGGCGGTGCCTGAAGTGACAGTAGGGCCGGTTGCAGCCACCGCCGGCGCCGTAGAAAGGGCACTCGATGCTGCGGAAAAATTCGGTGGGACGCAGCATTCTGCACACGGGACCTGGCCTCGGGAACAAGGCATAATAATAACCCCGCGGAGAGTGGACGCAAGGAACAAGGGGACGGGGGTTGGTGGCGGAGAGGAGATGTATTGAGAGGTGTGAGGGACGCTCAGCGGCGGACAGATACCCGGTTCGGTCGCCCTGGTCCGGCCGCCGCCGCCATCTTGGCTCTTTAACCTGGGTCCTTCGACCGCTGACGTCACCGGGCAGCAACAACACACGTGACCAAAGTTGGGACTGAAGCCGCAAGTTTTTGCTTGTTATGGGCTGTAATTAAACTACTTTTTTATTTTATTCTCTCTCTCTCTCTCTCTCTCCCCCTCTCCTCTGTGTGAATCAGCAAGGCAGCCTATCAGCATCGAATAAGAATGAAACCATGCGTAAGTAGTCGAGAAGCTTATTCAATGTCAAAAGGGGGATGTACTTTTTGCTGCCTCACCCTCACCTAAAGATGCTGGCCCATGAAAAATAATATTGGCTCAAACCAGGAGGCAGGCCTCTTTCTCCGCACTCCGCTTGCATTGTGCACCCAGAAAGCCAGTCACCTGTCTTTGTGTGGCAAGTCTGGGGCTGTTGAATTTTGCTCTCCACTTCCCTGTCAGGTTTTCCAAGTATTGAGTTTATCTCAATCTCGCACTCCTCACATCGAGTCACTTCAAGTTCAAGTTTATTGTTATTCACCCGTACACATGTATACGCCAAACGAAACAACGTTCTTCTGGATCAAGATGCATGACACAGTGCACATAACTCACACACAACACAATAAATATATTACCATGAATAAATTAATAAATAATAAAGTTCACTTGCCATAAGACATAGGAGCAGAATTAGGCCACTTGGCCCATCGAGTTTGCTCCACCGTTCAATCATGGCTGATCCTTATTTTACTCCCCTCCTCAGCACAACTCCCTGGTCTTCTCCCCATAACCTTTGATTCTCCCCATAACCTTTGATGCTATGTCCAATCAAGAACCTATCAAGCTCTGCCTTAAATACACCCAATGACCCTGCCTCCGTAGCTGCCTGTGGTAACAAATTCACCACCATCTGGATAAGAAATGTTTCTGCATCTCTGTTTTAAATGGATACCCTCTATCCTGAGGCTGTGCCTTGTTGTCCTAGACTCCCCCCACATGGGAAACATCCATTCATTATCTACTCTGTCTAGGCCTTCAACGTTCGAAAGGATTCAATGGGATCCCCTTTCATCTTTCTGAATTCCAGCAAGTACAGACCCAGAACTATCAAACGTTCCTCGTATGATAACCCTTATATTCCTGGAATCATCCTTGTGAACCTTCTCTGGACCCTCTCCAATGTCAGCTCATCTTTTCTTATATGAGGAGCCCAAAACTGTCACAATACACAAGGTGAGGCTTCACCAGTGCCTTATAAAGTCTCCGCATCACATCCCTGCTCCTGTATTCTTGGCCTCTTGAAATGAATGTTAAGGTTGCATTTGGCTTCCTCGTCACTGTCTCAACCTGTAAGTTAACCTTTAGGGTATTCTGCACAAGGACTCCCAAGTCACTTTGCATCTTGGATTTGTGGATTTTCTTCCTGTTTAGAAAATAGTCTGCACATTCATTTCTACGACCAAAGTGCATGACTGTGCATTTTCCAACGCTGTATTTCATTTGCCACTTTCTGACCCATTCTCCTAATTTGTCTAAGTCCTTCTGCATCGTGCCTATTTCCTCAACACTACCTGCCCCTCCACCAATCTTCATTTCACCTGCAAACTTGGCAACAAAGCCATCTATTCCGTCATCTAAATCATTGATATACAACATAAAAAGAAGTGGTTCCAACACCGACCCCTGCAAAGCAGCATTAGTCACTGGCAGCCAACCAGAAAAGGATCCTTTTATTCCCACTCGCTGCCTCCTACCAATCAGCCAATGCTCTAACCATATTAGTAACTTTCCTGTAATACCATGGGCTCTTAACTTGTTAAGCAGCCTCATATGTGGCACCTTGTCAAAGGCCTTCTGAAAGTCCAAATATACAACATCCACTGCATCCCCTTTATCTAACCTACTTGTATTCTCCTCAAAGAATTCCAACCTGTTCGTCAGGCAGGATTTTCCTTGAAGGAAACCATGCTGACTTTGTCCTATCTTGTCCCGTGTCAGCTCCCAACAACAACCATCCTTCAGCCACAATTCATTGATGGCCACAACATCATACCCGACAATCTGTAATAGTGCGACAAGATCATCCATCTTATTTCTTATACTCCATGCACTGAGATGTAACACTTTGAGTACTGTATTTGCCACCATTTTTGATTCTGCACCCCGCAGGCTGCAATTTTATCCTATTATCTGCCTGCCCTTCCTGGCAGTCGGACTGCTTCCTGCCTTTGCTTTTACGAAACAAGTTAAAAAGTAATCAGTTTAATGCTATTGGTGCTTCATCCGTAATGAGATCCAGCTAGTGGCAGGGAGTTCAGTAGCCTCACAGCCTGGGGGAAGAATCTGTGTCCCATCCTAACAGTACTTGCCCTAATGCTTGATGGTTGGGGGGTGGGGTGGAGTCAAAAAGATTGACGGACAGATGAGAGGGATCATTGACAATGCTAAGGACACTGCATACGCAGTGCTCCTGATAAATATCTCAATGGTGGGAAGAAAGACCCTGATGATCCTCTCAGCTATCCTCATAATCCTCTGATGGGTCTTGCAGTTAGGTGCCTTGCAATTCCTGATGCAGCTGGTCAGGACACTCCCGGTGGTGCTCCTGTCAAAATTGGTTAGACTGGTTGGGAGGGGGGGAGCCTCATTGGCCTCAAACACCTCAGGAAGTGGGGATGTTGCTGTGCTTTCTTGACCGAGGAGGTGGTGTCAAGGGAATCAGAATCAGAATCAGACTTTAATCACCAAGTACCTGTGCACATACAAGGAATTTACTTCCGGCAGATGTTGTCTCTCTGCTCATAACAATAATAATGATAAATATAAATGAAAATATAGATTATACATACAAGTAGTGCAATCCAAGTAATAGTTAGCCGATAGTTAACCGGCAGTTAACTGTTCAGCAAAGTGACCGCAGTAGGGAAAAAACTTCTCCAGTGCCTATTAGTCTTAGTCTGGGGGGATCTGAAGCGCCTACCAGACGGAAGCAGTTCAAACAGTCCGTGCGCAGGATGGGAGGAGTCCTTTATGATGTTCCCCGCCCTCTTCTTCAACCTGGAAGAGTACAGGTCCACAATAGAGGGCAGGGAGGCTCCAATGATGCGCTCGGCAGTCCTCACTGTGCGCTGTAGTCTGGTTCTATCCTGCTTGGTGGCGGCTCCAAACCACACAGTGATGGAGGTGCACAGGACAGACTCAATGACTGCAGTATAGAACTGCAGCAGCAATTCCTGAGGCAGACCGTATTTCCTCAAGAGCCGCAGGAAGTACATCCGCTGCTGGGCCTTCCTCAGGATGGAGCTGATGTTCTGCACCCACTTCAGATCCAGGTGAGATTGCCCATTGTGTGCATTCCCAGAAACTCAGTGCTCCTTTCCCTGTCCACAGAGGAGCTGCTTAGTGAGGATTGGCCAGCCTGCACCTTCCTGAAATCCACAGTCATATCTTCAGTCCTGTCAACATAGAGACTGAAGTTGTTGGGCACTCTGCTAACTCCTTTCTGTATGCCGTCTCTTCGTCATTGTTGATGAAGCCACCTGCTGTTGGTTCATCAGTAAAATTGATTCAGAATCTAGCACTACAATCATGCATCAGTAGCTGTAGTATATGGAACTATTCTTTTAGAGCAATGACCCCCCCCCCCACACTTTCTGCGGACGTGCTGTTCTCTCTCTCGCTCTCTCTCTCTCACTCGCTCGCTGCAATGTGAATACAATAGTTAAAGCTATCTCCCGTGTGCGTGCTTTTATTTAATATATGTGTAGTTGTGCACAGTCACAACAATTTGGCGGTGAGGATGGAGTTCTGAACGTCAGAAAATATCACGAACTGCACCCGCCAGCAGTCACGGGACGAAACAGGGAGAGTCAAACAGCGCGAGAAGGCCATCGCAGACACTAACAAAGGAACCCGTGAGTATCAGTGAAAGATGCGCTGAATTTGATATGAAAATAACAGGGTGATGGCTTCAGTCAGGAAAGTTGACGAATTTGGTAGAGTTAGTAAAGGCTGAAAGTCATATATTGAGAGGGTTGGACTGTATTGAAACACGAATAATGTGGAGGAGCAAAAGAAAGCCCCTGCACATATTAGCTTAATGGGTGATTGGATGTTACAATTTTACAAAATCTCTTGGGCCCTAAACCGCTGATAATAGCTGAGAGATTTAGATTTTACAAATGAAACCAGTCAAAAGATGAAAGCATTTCTGAATACATTACAGAACTGTGCAAACTTTTCCAGTACTCTGACTTTAGAGGTGGACTTTCTGATGCATTAAGAGAGAGAATTGTGTGGCATGCATAGTCAAGGCACTCAAACGAGGCTGCTGGGCAAAGAGATCTAACCTTAGAACGGGCATTGACCATTGCAATATCATTAGAGACTGCAACAAAGGATGCGGCAGAACTACAGAAAAGGAGGTTAGAACGTGAAATGCACAAAACGTCCCTGAATGGTGCAAAAAGTCAAAAATGTTATCAATCTGGCAAATCCTCCCATGGTGCAAACGACTGTTGGTTCGAAGATAAGTCTGCGGAAAGTGTCACAGACAAGGTCACAGAGAAGAAATGTGCAAGGCAGGCAAAAGGGACAACCAAGTGAAAAGTTTCAAACACAAAAGAAACAAGTGCATACAGCTACCAAATGTAAAACAGAATCAGACAACATAGAGTCTGACAAAGGTGAGCTGTCAGTCTAGAGCTGCATAGTATAATTGCAGCTGATCACAAAATCATCTGGATCACTATAAGTATGTTCAGTGCAAAACTGAAAATGGAGCTGGGTACAGGGTCAGTTTTGACCATAATTCCAAAGGCTGACTATAACAGTTTTGCAGGAATTGTGCACAAGAACATTTGCCCTGAGTACACTCCCAAGACCAAATGGGAAACACCCGAGAAGGTAGTGGAGAATGACAGAGCCAAGATCCTGTGGGACTTCTAGATACAGGCTGATAAGCAGGTACTTGCCAACCAGCCACTCATAGTAATACTGGACAATGAACCAAAGAAAACAATCATAATAGGTGAGGCAATCCCAAATGACAGTAACATCAGGAAGAAAGTACATGAGAGGCTGGAGAAATTCCAGGGCTTGAAAGAGCAGATAGAAAGGATGTGGAAGGTTAAAGCCAGAGTAATCCTGGTGCTGATGGGGGCACTTGGGGCTGTGACACCTGGGCTGGGAGAGTGGCTCCAACAAATCCCAGGAACAACATCTGGGATCTCAGTCCAGAAGAGTGCATTTAGAATTTTTTTTTTAAATAGTAGGTATATTTACTGTAATGCATGTTTTTCTCTATTATGTATTGCATTGTACTGCTGCCACAAGGACAACAAATTTCATGACTTACTCCAGTGATATCAACCTGACTTTGATTTAATATCGCTGGCATATGTCATTAAATTTGCCTTGCAGTCGCAGCACATTGTACCACATAATAATAAAAAGTACACAATTTCAATAAGTATACATAAAAAATTAAAATTAATTACATAGTGCAAAAAGAGGGGAAAATAGTGAGGTAGTGTTCATGGGTTCTGATGATGGAGGGGAAGAAACTGTTCCTGAAATGTTGAGTGCATGTCTTCAGACTCCTGAACCTCCTTGATGGTACCAATGAGAAGAGGGCATGTCCTGAGCAATGGTGGTCCTTAATGATGGATGCTGCCTTTATCGTCTTTTGAAAGTGAGCTGGATGTTGGCAGAGTTTACAACTTTCTGCGGCTTTTTCTGATCCTGTGCAGTTCCCCCTCCCCCAATACCAGAGGGTGATGCAACCAGTTAGAATGTTCTCCATGGTACATCTGTAGAAATTTGCGTGTGTGTTTGGTGACATACCAAGTCCCTTCAAACTCCTAATGAAGTATAGTCGCTGTTGTGTCTTCTTTGTAATTGCATCAATATATTGGGCCCAGGATAGATCCTCAGAGATGTTGACACCCAGGAACTTGAAACTTCTCACTCTTTCCATTTTTGATGCATTGACTTCCATCTTGACTATAATGACGTGCTCTCCAGTGCCCTCGAGACTTTCAAATCTCGGGCATCCGTACCTTCCTCTACAACAGGATCCTTGACTTCCTTATTGGGAGAGCACAGTCAGTGAAGGTTGGAAATAATATTTTACCCTCACTAACAATTAACACTGGCGCACCTCAAGACAATGTACTCAGCTCGCTGTTCTACTCTCTCTATATCCATGACTGTGCAGCTAGGTAAAGCTCAAATGCTATCTATAAATTTGCATTTGGTACAACTGTTGTTGGCAGAATCTCAGACAGTGGCATAAAGGCATACAGACCAGCTGCTTGAGTGGTATAGCACCAGTAACCTTGCACTCAACATCAGTAAGACTAAGTTCAAAGTAAATTTATTATCGAAGTACATATATGTCACCATATAACATCCTGAGATTCATATCTTGCAGGCATACTTAATTATCCCAATAACCGTACTAGAATCAATGAAATGCCACACCAACAAGGTGGACAACTTGTGTGCAATAAACAACAAAGTGTGCAAGTTCAAAAGGAAAGAAAAATAATAAATAAAGAGGTAATAAATATCGCAAACATGAGATGAAAAGTTGAAGAGTCCTTGAAAGCGACCAAAGACCATCGGTAATTTCTACAGAGTTACCATGGAGAGCATTCTAACTGGTTGCATCACCGTCTGTTATGGGGGGCGGGGGGGGGGGCACTGCACAGGATCTGAAAAAGCTGCAGAAGGTTGCAAACTTATCTAGCTCCATCTTGGGCACTGGCCTCCCCAGCATTGAAGACATCTTCAAAAGCCGATTCCTCAAAAATATGACATCCATTATTACTCTCTTTTTGCACGACTTATTTCATTTAATTTTAAACATATATTTCTTTTTTTTAATGTCCAAATTGTTTTATTTAAATCATTCTGCAGCATTTACAGCTGGAACTCTGGGAATTCATATATAACATCTTTGCCTGTTAGTTTCTTGTCTACAGCAGGAAATGTATCCACTTTATGTTCTACATTGTTCTGTTGTGCCTCGTCCAAGTGGACTTTGATGAGCCTTGTTCCATCCAGTTTCACACGAATTCCTTTGCCCACAATTCCACTAGGGAATACCAGGTCTTCAAGAATTGCATCATGCACTGCAGTCAGTGTACGTACGGCTCCTGGGACGCTTCTGCTTATTCTTGTTTCTACTTTTTCTGGTTGGCTTTGGTCGAATTCTCCTCTGTGCAATGAAGACAACGTGTTTTCACGCACAAGTCGCACTTGGATTTCAGTTGGGGCACAGGCGCAAAGATGATGGTTGCCTTTCTGCCACTGCCAACTTCAATTTCCTTGGCAGCTGTAGTATTCAATTCCCTTAACTGTGCCTTTAGGTCAGAGTTCATTTCTAGATCCAAAAGAGCCCGAGAAATGCCAGACTCGAATTCATCTGGCTTTTCGCCATTATGCTTCATTATCTTGGCGCTGCTGCTAAACATGGCCTATCGCTGAGCTAACTGCGGCCGAGGAAGAGGGTCAGGTATCGCGAGACTTCTTTTAATATATATTTCTTAATGTAATGTATAGTTTTTTAATGTATTGCAATGTACTGGTGCTGTAAAACAACAAATGTCATGACTCATGCTAGTGATTTTAAACCTGATTCAGATTCTTCAGCATCCAATGCAGGGTAGTTTCACGGGATTGATTCTTGGGATCGGAGGGTTGTCCTCTGAGAGGAGATTGGCTGATACTAGAGTTTAGATGAATGAAAGGTGATCTGATTAAAACACACAAGGTTTTAAGAAAGTTTTAGTGGAATAGATGCCAAGGAGCTGTTTTCTATAGTAGGGGTACTCTATAATTGGGGAATATTCTGTAGTTTAAATGTTTAAACTCAGTCATCCATCACCAGGAGAATATAAGTAGAAAGCTTTGCTGAAATAATACAGACCTTTTATAAGACCATTCTTGTACAATAAAATGGACAGTCGACCAGACAACCTGTAGCCCTGTGTTATAAAACTCTTGAACAGATCTCTTGTATGAATTCCTGATCTCACAATCCACCTTTTTGTGGCTCCTGTCTGTATGAATGGCATGCAAAATACCATTTGCATCTGCGCAGTTTTGGCTTTCATACCTAATTTCCTTTGAGTCAGGGCATTGTAAATCACTAGATTGATTTCTGGAAGGAGGAGTTGTTCATGGGAAGAAGTGAGTAAGCTAGATGTGTACTTGGAAGGATGAACAGTGATCTCATTAAGATGTATATGATTCTGGGAAATATCTGCAAAAAAATAATAAGTAGCTGTTTCCTCACATTGCAGAATATAGAATCAGCGAGTATAGTGCCAGAATGAGGACCTGGCAATTTCAAGTTGAGTCAAGATTGTGAAATGTCATTTCCGGTACACACGTGTAAAGGAGAATAAAATAATTGTTACTCCGGATCTGTTGCAGCACAAAAAAAAGCACAAGATAAAGAACATCATACTAAAAAAAAACACAATAAGTATAAATATATGATAGCTTGAATAAATTGTCTACAAGGTACGTGGCTAAGCACAGCTTCAATGCCATATTCAAGTTTGCTGATGACACCACTGTTGTGGGCTGAGTCAAAGGCAGTGATGAATCAGCACTTAGGATGAAGATTGAGAATCTGGCTGAGTGGTGCCATAGCAACAATCTCTTACTCAATTGCAAGACCAAGGAGCTGACTACTGACTTCAGGAGAAAGAAACTAAAGGTCCATGAGCCAATCCTCATTGGAGGATCAGAAATAGAGAGGGTCAGCAATTTTAAATTCCTCAGTGTTACAATTTCAGAGGACCTATCCTGGGCTCTGCTTCTAAATCCAATTACAAAGAAAGCATAGCACTGCCTCTACTTTCTTAGGAATTGGTGAAGACTCGTCATGACATCTAAAACTATAACAAACTTCTATAGATGTATGGTGGAGAGTGTATTGACTGAGGATATTGCCCATGCATGGACAACCCTCCAAAACCTAGTGGATACAGTCCAGTCCCACACAGGTAAAGCCCTCCCCACCATTGAGCACATTGTCAAAGGAAGGCAGCATCCATCACCAAGGACCCCAGCCACCCAGGCCATGCTTTCTTCTTGCTATTGCCATCAGGAAGAAGGTACAGGAGCCTTAGGACTCACACCACCAGGTTCAGGGACAGTTATTGCCCCTCATCCATCAGGCTCCTGAACCAAAGGGGAGAACTTCATTCCACTTCACTTGCCCCATCATTAAAATGTTCCCACAACCTATGCGTCTCACTTTCAAGGACTCTTTATCTATTGTTCTCAATACTCATCTATTTATTTATTTATTTATTTATCTATCTATCTATCTATCTATTTATCTATCTATCTATTTATCTATCTATCTATCTATCTATCTATCTATCTATCTATCTATCTATCTATCTATCTATCTATCTATCTATTTGTGTTTAGACAGTTTGTTGTGTTTTGCACATTGGCTGGACCCACAAGCTAATGCAGGCTTTCATGGATTCTGTTATGGCTGCTATTCTATTATGGATTTCTTGAGTATGCCCACATGAAATTGAATCTCAGAGTTGTATACAGTGACCTATATGTACTTTGACAATAAATTTACTTTGAACTTTGATAAAGTGACAGTAGGCACAGGAGTGTCTGTACATAAGGTGACTCTGATAGGAAATGATTAAGAGGTGGTGGTGGGCCAGTGGGTGGAGGTGTTGATCAGTCTTACTGCTTGGGGAAAGTAACTCTTTTTGAGTCTGGTGGTCCTGGTGTGGATGCTACGTAGCCTCCTCCCTGAAGAAAGTGGGACAAACAGTCCATGAGCCGGGTGGGTTTCCTCCAGGTGATCCAATTTCCTCCCACATTCCAAAGACATAAGGGTTTAGGTTAGTAAGTGATGAGAATACCATGTTGGCACGGGAAACATGGCGACCCTTGCAGGCTGCTCCCAGTGCCTCCTCAGACTGTGTTGATCACTGACGCAAAGTGATGCATTTCTCTGTATGTTTCAATGTACGTGTGACAAATACAGCTAATCGCTTTATAGCCGGTCACAGAAACATCATCACAGAGCAATCACTAGCTGGCCTTACCAACTTGGTCAATGGTCTGTATTATACTTGTGCGTCGCATCGACACCGTAGGTACTGTGTACCCTACGCCGTACCCTATGCCGTATCTACGCTGTAGGGTGACGTGCGCCTCTCCAGAAAAGTCACTGACACGAAAATCAGGGCTACGGCGTAGGCCATATGCACAAGTATAAACCAGCCTTTACTCTGCGCAGTGTTGCCAGCTCGATCCAGCCCCCAGGTGGCGTGGCTCTGGGGGAGAGGCTGAAAAGGCACTCAGGAATTCTCTGTTCCCCCACCCCCCCCAGCAGAAGATGCCCGCAACCCTGTAGCAAACAGTAAACCCATTCCACCTATCTCCCTAAAGCTCATTCATAACCCAGGCATTTGTGACCTGGGGAGGGCCTGTGGTGAACACTGATAACAGTAAGTGATCAGAAAGTTTAAGGCAGCAGTTAACATTACTATATTTGGCTTGAATTAGACTGAAGTGAAACAGATGGCAGAAAAACTACTATTACAGCTTTGGCTGGAAATCATATCCAGAGGGGAACTGGAAGGAAGCAGCTTTGTCCAACAGTGTTTCATCCGACTTCAAAGAACAAGGCTGCATAAATTCCAAGGGTAACATTGTCAGAACAATCAGTTAATTAACTGATTAGATGGGTGGATGACAAGAAACAAGATTGAGGATGAAGCCTTGCCCTCTATTAATGCTGCGAGGTGTTTTTAACTGTTCATGCATTTCTGTAACACTTCGCATGTCTCTGCTGTGTTAAAATCAAATTGCCAACCTCTTGGTTAAAGAAAACCAAAAACAAACTAAAGGTGCTAGGAATCTGAAACGTTTCCAGCTCTTACAATTTGCGGTTCATATAACCTTGTATACTGTGTTTAACAATGTTGAGGAAAATGGGTGTTATTATGACATATTTAATCTGTGATCATTAATACTTGAAACCTGATATTTACTTATTGTGTAACTTTTCATTGACACCCACTCTCCTACATTTATGTAGGCCAAATGCAGAAGGCTAAATGTCCAATCCTGGGACTTGGTAGTAAAGCTTCCATGACTATTGGATGTCCTGTTTATAAATGTCTCCAATCACTGGACAACAATTTTTTTCAAAAGTGGTGCTTCCTCTATTTTTTTCTGTTTATGATAGACTGCTTGAAGATGAATACAAATATAATTTCAGAATACTTGTATCACTTTGGAATTTGGAGAAACAAATTAACTTTTATTGAATATAATGTGTTTAATTGCATAATGGTGCTGATGCTTTGCAATAGTTCAACTGAGTTAAAAATATTTTGTTAATGATTTTCATTTGTCCTCAGTGTCTGAGGCTTCTTGCTTAAGTGTCCAACAATAATTTGCCAGCATTGATGGATTCCAGTTGCCCTGGTATCTTTTCTCCATGACCGCAATGTCCTGGTGAAACCTTTCACCATGCTTGTCACTGACAGCACCAAGATTTGCAGGGAAGAAGTCTAAATGGGAATGCAGAAAATTAATCTTTAGTGACTTGTTGCATTTCATGGTTTTATATGCTTGAAGCATGCTTTCAACCAGCTGCATGTAGTTCGGTGCTCTGTAGATGCCGAGAAAAATTTCAACAACTTCCTTGAATGCCTTCCATGTGATTTTCTCCGGTCCTACTAGGAATTCTTCAAATTGCCTGTCATCGATGACCTATGGACCAACAAAAATGCTTTCCTGAATCTTGGCATCAGTCATTCTGGGAAGCATCTATCTCAAATATTAAAATCCTTCATAGAAATTTCTGTATCTGGTGATAGCAAATTCCATCCTTACAGTCCTGAACCCAATAATTATTACTAAAATCTGTCCTGCCATGCAGCAGCCGTGCCACCTAGTCATGTCCAAGTATGCCTGGACAAGGTAGGAAACTTTCCAGCTTACATTGTAGGCAACATTTTAATTGACTTGAATTATGAATTGAAATAATATAAGTGATTTCAAAAAATGGTGAGTGATAAGGAAATTTCACGGTGATTTTCATTTTCATTAGCCCAAACTCCATAAGATACACCTAAAGGTATTCAGGAAGTAAAATATTTGTTGTCCAGTGTTACCAATCCAACCCTTCACAAGAGCTATATTCCGTAGTGACCGTCTCTATAAGTCTTGGTTATATTTTCTCCCAAGTATCAATGTTCAGTATTCATTTTACAGTATGGAAATCAGAGCTCTGTGTATTACTGCTTTTAAGTTCTAGACCTTTAGAAATGCACAGTTTCTAGTGCCTCATTACAACTTTTTTTGGTATTCCATACATATAATTTTGTTTTTAACAATTTGTCTAACAGGATATTTCAACTCTTGTACTCCATTTGCTTTCCAGGTTCCAAAGTGTTACTGGGTTTTTCCACTCTTCATACCAAGGTGAATCATCTTGGGACTCAGGTCCTGATGAAGGGTCTTGGCCCGAAACATTCACTGTTTATTCCCCTCCATAGACGCTACCTGACCTGCTGAGTTCCTCTGGAATTCGGTGTGTGATACTTGATCCTTGATCCTTGAATGACAGAACTGGCGCAAGGGGCCAGGGGCCCTACTTTAGCTTGAAGAGAAATGCAAGGACAATTATAAGCTGACAACAGAGTCTGGACATTGTCCATTAGGAACATCAATGTGTTTTAAAGGGTTTTAGGTTGTTAAGTCTAAAGCACAATGCTTTACATCCACCTTGAAATATACCAGGGCTTCCCAACCTTTCTTGTGCTATGGATCAACACCATTGAGAGGGGAGCTGATTGCAACATATAAGATTATTAAGGGATTGGACAAGATAGAGGCAGGAAATATGTTCCAGATGCAGGGAGAGTCCAGTACCAGAGGGCATGGTTTGAGAATAAGGGGTAGGTCATTTAGGACAGAGTTAAGGAAAATCTTCTTCTCCCAGAGAGTTGTGGGGGTCTGGAATGCACTGCCTCGGAAGGCAGTGGAGGCCAATTCTCTGGATGCTTTCAAGAAGGAGCTAGGTAGGTATCTTATGGATAGGGGAATCAAGGGATATGGGGACAAGGCAGGAACCGGGTATTGATAGTAGATGATCAACCATGATCTCAAAATGCCGGTGCAGGCTCGAAGGGCCAAATGGTCTACTTCTGCACCTATTGTCTATTGTAATTAAGCAAGTGGTCCTTGGGCCCCAGGTTGTGAACTCCTGAACTATACTGATCCCCGTCTCAAATTCTTAAACAACTTTGGCATATCTGTGAAACCCATCTTCACTATTTTTAAGATGAAAACGGAGTCACATTATATTCCACTGAGGCAGCTGTTATATGCTCTGCATAATTATTAGCTAAAAGCATTTTGCAATTGCATTTTGGTGTACTTTTGCTATTTTGGGTGTGGCGTACTTTGCATCAAGGTATTTTTGCAACTGCAAATATTATGTAAAATTTAAATAGACTGACAAGTTCCACTAGAATTTGTACTTGATGTTACAGTTCAGGAAGAGAACAAAATAAATTTGTTGAAAAGAGCCCCAGATCACACCTGCAAATAAAACTTGCTTTGGCAAATGGAAACTGCAGGTTCTATAATAAAACTCATAATAGCTTAAGAAAAAGGATGGTAAATTGTCCAAGGTCAAATTTCTAAGATGCACCTTAGCTTGGAAAGAATATAGAAGAGAACCTAGCAACACACGCAAACTGCTGGTAGAACACAGCAGGCCAGGCAGCATCTATAGGGAGAAGCACTGTCGACGTTTCGGGCCGAGACCCTTCATCGGGACTAACTGAAAGGAAAGATAGTAAGAGATTTGAAAGTAGTGGGGGGGAGGGGGAAATGCGAAATGAGAGGAGAAGACCAGAGGGGGTGGGGTGAAGCTGAGAGCCGGAAAGATGATTGGCAAAAGGAATACAGAGCTGGAGAAGGGAAAGGATCATGGGACAGGAGGCCTAGGGCAAAAGAAAGGGGGAGGGGAGCACCAGAGGGAGATGGAGAACAGGCAGAGTGAAATCTACTGTCAAGATGAAGCCACACTCAGGTTGGAGGAACAACACCTTATATATCGGCTGGGTAGCCTCCAACCTGATGGCATGAACATTGACTTCTCTAACTTCTGTTAATGCCCCTCTTCTCCTTCTTACCCCATCCCTGATATTTATTTTCCCCCCTCTTTTTTTCTCTCTTTCTGCCCATCACTCTGCCTGTTCTCCATCTCCCTCTGGTGCTCCCCTCTTCCAGAAATGGGCTGAGCAGTGGCAGATGGAGTTCAACCCAGAGAAGTGTGAGGTGGTACACTTTGGAAGGACAAGGCAGAGTACAAAGTAAATGGCAGGATATTTGGGAATGTAGAGGAGCAGAGGGATCTGGGGGTACATGTCCACAGATCCCTGAAAATTGCCTCACAGGTAGATAGGGTAGTTAAGAAAGCTTATGGAGTGTTAGATTTCATAAGTTGAAGGATAGAGTTTAAGAGTCACGGGGTAATGATGCAGCTCTATAAAACTCTGGTTAGGCCACACTTGGAGTACTGTGTCCAGTTCTGGTCGCCTCACTATAGGAAGGATGTGGAAGCATTGGAAAGGGTACAGAGGAGATTTACCAGGATGCTGCCTGGTTTAGAGAGCATGTACTATGATCAGAGATTAAGGGAGCTAGGGTTTTACTCTTTGGAGAGAAGGAGGATGAGAGGAGACATGATAGAGGTATACAAGATATTAAGAGGAATAGATAGAGTGGACAACCAGCGCCTCTTCCCCAGGGCAAGAGGTCAGGGCTTTAAGGTAAGAGGAAGAAAGTTCAAGGGGGATATTAGAAGAAGGTTTTTTATTCAGAGAGTGCTTGGTGATTGGAATGCACTGCCTGAGTCAGTGGTGGAGGCAGATACACTAGTGAAATTCAAGAGACTACTAGACAGGTATATGGAGGAATTTAAGGAGAGTGGTTATATGAGAGGCAGGGTTTAAGGGTCAGCACAACATTGTGGGCCAAATGGCCTGTACTGTGCTGTGTTGTTCTTTGAATGGAGCTGTCATGTGACATTGAAATTAAACCTCCACCTGAAGCCAGAAGTGAAGAAACACTATAGAAGCTCAAAAAGTGTGTGCATGGTCCAGCAGTGCATCACCCTACTGGTGTGAAAAGGTAAAGGGAATAATATTGAAAACAGGTGAAAAGATGTCATAAGTGAATCCAGCTGTTCTTTTTACTGGCAAGATTCAGGATATCATGTAATTGGGGTACATGCCTGTCAAGTAGATGACGTCAAATGGGGAAGCCCACAAAACTTCGCCACAACAGTTATCCCTCAGCTGAGGTCAGCCTTTCAGGTTGGACGTGAGGAAATGACAGATACTGCTGTGTATGGATAGACATACAACTGCACCAGGAAAGCTGCGTCAGGGATCTACAGGCTAGCTGCATAGAATCCTCACGTGGCACAGAACGGGATGCTCCCCTCAGAGAAGCTGAAGCGGGGCAACTTAGGTCAAAGGTTGGTCAGATTCTTTGGGTGGCAAGGCAGAGCAGACTTGACGTGATGTTTGATGCCTGCAACTGGCATCCAGCACAAAAATCACCACAGTACAAACTTCACATGAGGCAAACACAGAATTCAATCTGAAAAAGTAGTCTTGAAGTTTCAACAGCTTGTAAAAGATACCTCACTGAGGCTCATTGTCTGCCGTGATGCCTCACTTGGAAATCTTCCTGGGGGGTGGAGGGGGACTCAAGGGGACATTTGATTGTACTGATAGGAGAAGAGGGAAGTTTTTTTTTACCTCTCTTAGCAATTAAAAAGGATCTGAAGAGTTGTATGGAGTATGCTGGCAGGAGAAACCCTTGCAATGTCTGATGGTATTGATAATGCTGTTTCTCTGGCCATACTCTATTCTGAACTTTTCCACGAGAACCCAAAGAAGGACAGTCTACAAGTAACTCGTTGTTACGTTAGCGTGGCAGTGGGTGAACCCAAGTGCAGAACACGGGCACGGAGGCAGAGTCGGGAGGTATTATTGACATAGTGAGCGTGGAATCGGTATCCGGGAGTGATGCCAAACTTAGAACTGGCAGTCCTAAGAACCATGAAACAAGGTTACTCACACCAGAGTCAACCAACAAATTGGTAGCTCCTTGTTGTGATCACAGGGTCTTTATACTGCATTTTCTGATGGAAAGCAGGTGTGTGTAGTTTGTGGAACCTGGGAGTGATTGGAAACTAAACAAGGGGATTAAGGCCCAATTCCTGAGGTAATTAGCAAGGTGGAAGATTGCTAGAAGGGAACATGACACTTGTGTCACAGACAACTACTCTTCGGTTGATACATCAAATCCAGCAAGTCATTTACAGAAAAGAGGCTTTGTCTAGAGGTAAGCAGCATCAAAGAACTTATCCTACCACGGAAAATTCATCATGTGTTTTGGTCAACTACAAAGGAACAACTAGCTGACTGTCTCACAAAGTAGGGAGCTCCAACTCTTGTGTTGTTAAAGGCACTTAGTGAAGGCATTTGGTACCTTGAGAATTATATTAACTTTAAGGGTTAGAACTTAATTCCCATATCCTAATGGAGATTTGAATTATCTTTAATTTTGTTTTCAAAATTTATTTATTTTTTACTATATACATAAAAAGGATGGGAGATTGTTGAGTTCTGTTTACTTGGTCTATGCAAGTATTTATGCACACTCTCCCTGTTTTGCGTGTGTGGAGGGAGAGGAATTATGCAATGTGAAGGTGGTGGCCCTCAGGTATTGAAGGGAGATGTTAGAAGTAAAGTTGTTTAAACAAAAGAAAAACTTGTCCTTGTTGTTTGGGTGTTAACATTAATATTCACAATATACACAAGAATGATCATTAAATATAATCCATTCAAGTTTGTGTGAGCTGTGAAGAGCATGTAGAAAGCTTCCTAACTGAATGGACAAATACATGTTGTATGCAATGTCATATCAATATGTGAGTTTATTTATTTTGGTGGTATTAAACTAAATACAGATTGTTATCTGAATAATGATATATTGGGAAAGACAAAGACTTTGGTCGTGCACCAGTAATATACTTGTTGCTGCTTGTTTCCAGTAGCAGGACTTTCATTGTAACATATCCTCCAAGATAATCACAACCTTGTCGTTGGGTTTGGAGGCTTTGCTTGCCTCAGTGACCCAGAGACCTGCTTTGGCTGGAGTCAGGGTTTTATGCTTTGGCTCTTGGTAGGGTCACCCATGCCAAACAGGTCAAAGGGTAGAGGCCAGACTAAGAGTGGGCCAATGGACCTCCAGGTTCAGGGGTTCATCTCAGGGCTAACAACCCCGACTGGTAAAACAAAACTGTGATGGAAACAACAATCCCACAAACCTGATTGATAAGTTGCAGAACCTGGGCCTCTGTACCTCCCTCTGTAATTGGATCCTTGACCTCCTAACTGGAAGACACAATCTGTGCGGATTGGTGATAACATCTCCTCCTTGCTGACAATCAACACTGGCGCCCCGCAGGAGTGTGTGCTTAGCCCACTGCTTTACTCTCTATATAAGCATAGGTCAAATACCATCTATAAATTTGTTGATGATACAGCCATTGTTGGTAGAATCTCAGGTGGTGACAAGAGGGTGTACAGGAGTGAGATATGCCAACTAGTGGAATGGTGCCTCAGCAACAACCTGGCACTCAACGTCAATAAGATGAAAGAGCTGATTGTGGACTTCAGAAAGGGTAAGACAAAGGAACACATACTAATCCTCATAGAGGGATCAGAAGTGAGAGAGTGAGCAGCTTCAAGTTCCTGGGTGTCAAGATCTCTGAGGATCTAACCTGGTCCCAAAATATTGATATAGTTATAAAGAGGGCAAGACAGCAGCTATACTTCATTAGGAGTTTGAAGAGATTTGGCATGTCAACAAATACACTCAAAAAAAAACTTCTATAACTGTACCATGGAGAGCATTCTGACAGGCTGCATCACTGTCTGGTATGGGGGGGGGGGGGGGGAGGCGGCTACTGCACAGGACTGAAAGAAGCTGCAGAGGGTTGTAAGTTTAGTTGGCTCCATCTTGGGTACTAGCCTACAAAGTACCCAGGACATCTTCAAGGAGCGGTGTCTCAGAAAGGTAGCGTCCATTACTAAGGACCTCCAGCACCCAGGGCATGCTCTTTTCTCACTGTTATAATCAGGTAGGAGATACAGAAGCTTGAAAGCTTCTCAGCGATTCAGGAACAGCTTCTTCCCCTCTGCCATCCAATTCCTGAATGGACTTTGAAGCTTTGGACACTACTTCATTTCTTTTTAATATACAATATTTCTGTTTTTTGCACACTTTTCAAATCTATTCAATATATATATACTGTAATTGATTTACTTATTATTTTTTTATTTATTATTATCATATTTTCTCTGCTAGATTATGTATTGCATTGAACTGCTGCTATAAGTTAACAAATTTCACATCACATGCCAGTGATGATAAACCTGATTCTGATTCATCTGGTTGCGACAGTATTCCTGAGTCTCCACCCGGGACTTTCATGGCTGACAGTAGTGAAAGCTGAGAGAAAGCTTCTGACACAATGTAGGAAGCCCCGAACACCAACAGAGATGGAGGACCTTCATTATTGCTTTAAACCCCAGTGGCGCAATGGACAGAATGTGTGGTGGCATAGCAGTTAGTAAATTGTTCTGTGATTCGGCTTGGCTTAAAATTGGTGGGTTGCTGGTTGGTACAGCTCAGTGGACTGGATGGGCCTGTTCAATGCTGTATCTTTAACTAAAATAAAAGATGTTTCAATAATGACTAGTTTTGTCCCATGCATGGGTTAGGATAGACAGTCACAGCAGATCCAGTACAGTCAGAACCAACAGCCTTGGTTTGTTTGTTGCCTTGATGGATGAAGTGTCTCAATGTGCCCTGACCTTTGGGTGATGTGTTTGAACAATTGGCACTGTATGCACGTAAAAAAAAAAAGGTATTGAATTTTCAGTAGCACTAAATGCACAAAGGATTTGGCCATTAGTATGAGTTCTGATTGATGGGTATTGTTAATGAAACGAGCAGCCTCTGAGGTGAGGGGTGCAGTTGGTAGGATGTGGCATTTAGAGATGCATTAACTGAATTAGATCACTTGTACAAGATCACTGCTCTAAGTATTCCAGGTCTTCTGGGACTCAACATCTCAGGAATGTCTGTTCTTGGCCCAACACATTGACATAATCATGAGGAAGGCACATTTTCAGCTCCAATTTGTTAGGAGTTTGAGGAGATTTGTAAGATCACTAAAAGCATTACAAATTTTTATATATATATATATATACTGGACAGCATTCTGACTGGTTTGCATCCCAGCTTGGTATGGAGCTTCCAATACACAGGATCCCAAAGGGCTACAGCGGCTGTTGATTCAGTCAGCTCCATGATGGTCATCATTCCCCCTTACCATTGAGGGCATCTTCAAGAATGTGGCATCCGTCACTATGGACCTTCATCATCCCGGACGTCCCCTCTTCTCATTGCCGTTGTCAGGGAGATGGTGCAGGATCCCGAAAACCCACACTGAATGATTCGGGAACAGCTACTGTTCCTCTGCTATCAGGTTTCTGAAAGGTTAGTGAACCCGTGAACACTACAGTGCTTCATAAGTACAAGGGATTCTGCAGATGCTGGAATACACACACACAAAGTTGGGTGTGTACCAAGTTGTTCTGGCTTCTTCCCCTTTGCCTTCCAAACTCGGCTCAAAATGTTAACTGTTTATTCCTCTCTATAAGAACACTGCCTCATTATTCTTCTTTTGCACTATTTATTTGTAATTTAAGGTAACTTTGTCTTTGCACTGTACTGGGGGTACATAAATAAATTTCTGACTATAGAGTTCCACAGTCAGTGTCAGAGCGCCCTCGTGTGGATGAGCTCGTGAAGGACCATCACTTAGTCTTTACAGTCGGTTGGGGTGAGGGACAGCAACTAGCTCTCGTATATTGGTTGCTGGTACAGAAGGGTTAAGAAATTATCGGGAATCATTGAATGCGTATACACTTTTCCCCGGGAGGAAGGGGGGAAAAAGCAGAAGTATTTACTAACTGATACTGTGGGGAATGTTAGTATCTGGCCATTGAAGCTTGAGAATATTTTGGGAAGAATAAATATTATATGGGAAATGTAAACTAATATTTGCAACAGGAAAGTAAGTTATCTCACGAGAGATTGCTGAAGTTCTTCAGAAATTGATGATCAATATATTCTTGTGAATATATAGCACTTGAACAGATGGGACAACTTTGAGTCTGTTCCAACATTTATGATTGTGCTGTTAACAATTTACTTGCCTTTACTCTTGATCCCTTCATACTTTTGGTTAACAATAATCTATCAGACTCGTATCAATAATAACTAGCAGGTCATTAACAGAGGAGTTCCACACTTCTCTGGCCTTCTCCTTGTAGAAGCGTTTCCTGATTTCACCTCTGAAAGACCTGGCTGTTATTTTTAGACGTGATAAAATCTACAGATGTTGGAAAACTAAAGCACACACACAAAATGCTGGAGGAACTCAGCAGCTCAGGCAGTGTCTATGGAAAAGACTCTTTGGGCTGAGACACTTCATCAGGACTGGGGAAAAAATAGCAGTCAGAGTAAGAAGTTGGGTGGAGGGGCAGAAGAGGTACAAGGTGACAGGTGAAACTGGGAGGGGGAGAGGGGTAAAGAGCTGGGGAGTTGATTGGTGAAAGAAATAAAGGGCTGCAGAATGAGGAATTTGATAGGAGGGGATAAAATAACATGGAAGAAAGAAGGGGGAGGAGCATCAGTGGGAGGTGATGGGCAGGTAAAGAGAAGGTGAGAGAGGGAAATGGGAGTGGTGATAGCAGAAGCGGCAATTACTGGAAGTTCGAGAAATCGATGTCCATGCCATCAGGTTGGAGGCTACCCGGACGGAATATAAAGTGTTGCTCCTCCACCCTGAGTGGGCATCATTGCGGCTGTAGAGAAGGGCATGGTGTGATATTTTGGAATGGAAATGTGAAGTAGAATTGACAGAGCACAGGTGCTTGGCAAAGTGATCTCCCAGTCTATGTTGGGTCTCGCAGACATACAGGAGTCCACACCAGGAGCAATGGATACAGCAACTGACCCCAGCAGACTTAGGTGAAGTGTCACCTCATCTGGAAGGACTGTTTTGGGGCACTGAATGGTAGTGAGGGAGGAGGTGTAGGGGCACGTGTGGCACCTGTTCCACTTGCAAGTGTAAGTGCCAGGAGGGAGATCAGTGGAGAGGGATGAATAGACAAGGGAGCTGTATAGGGAGCAATCTCTGCAGAAAGTTGGGGAGGAAGGAGATGTGCTTGGTGTTGGGATCCCATTGGAGAGGGCAGAAGTTGCGGCGAATTATGTGCTGAACACGGAGGATGGTGGGGTGTTAGGTGAGGGCACGAGGGACCCTATCCCTGGTGTGGCAGCAGGAGGATGGGGTGAGTGCAGGCATGTGTGAAATGGAGGAGATGTAGGTGAGGGCAGCATTGGCCCCTTTCTGTGAAGGAGGAGGACATCTCATTAGTTCTGAAATGAAAAGCTACTTCCTGAGAGCAGACGTGGCAGAGGCGGAGGAACTGAGAGAAGGAGAAGGTATTTTCACAAGTGACAGGATGGGAAGAGGTGAAGTCCAGGTAGCTGTGAGAATCAGTGGATTTATAAAAGAAATCAGTAGGTTAAACTGTCTCCGGAGATAGAGGCAGAGAGATTGAGAATGGGGGTTGGGGGAGGGGTTGGCAATGGACCAGGTAAATTTGAGGGCAGGGTGGAAGCTGGAGGCAAAGTTGATGAAGCTGACGAGCTCAGCATGAGTGCAGGAAGCAGCACCAATGCAGTCATCGATGTAGCAAAATAAATAATGCAACAGACAAATAATGAACCGTTGGGAAATCGGATTGTGGAGATGTTCGTAAACCGTTGAGTTCGGGTCTTCAGGGTCCTGTACCCTCCTCATCAATGATAGTAACGTGAAGAGGACCTGCTGCAGATGGTGGGCGTGGAAGAGTTTGCTGCCAGGTGCCAGGGTCCACGATGTTTCTCACCGTGAGCACAATATCCTGAAAAGGGAAGGTGAGCAGTCAGAAGTCGTGGTACATATTGATACTGACAACACAGGTAACGAGAAAGGGAGGAGGTGCTGAAAACTGGGTACAGGGAGTTGGCGTGGAAGCAGGACCTCAATGGTAGTGATCCCGGGATTGCTGCCTGTGCCATGCAGCAGTGAGGATAGGAATAGAATGAGGTAGTGGATAAATAAGTGACTGAAGAATTGGAGCAGGGATAGGGATTCAGATCTCTGGATAATTGGGACCTCTTCTGGAGCAGGTGGGACCTGTACAAAAGGGACGGGTTGCACTTGAATTCGAGGGGGACTGATATCCTTGCGGGCAGGTTTGCTAGAGCTGTTGGGAATGGTTTAAACTAACGCGGCGCCGGGATGGGAATCGGGGTGACAGAGCTGAGGATGAGCCGGCAGGCTTACAAGTAGGTGATGGTTGTAACCATGAACTGAGCAAGTCAAGGCAGCATCTGTGAAGGGGACCCTGATACACCACAGAATAGGCCCTCCGAGCCACACCACCAGCAACCCCGGTCTAAGCATGCGACTATTTACAATGGCTAATTAACCCTCTAACCGGTACATCGTAGGAATGTGGGCCGGAACCTATGTACTCCATGGGGGGGATGAACACAGTCCATACAAAGGATGCTGAGATTGAACTCTGAACTCCAACACACTGAGCGGTAGCATCACGTTAATTGCTATGCTGCCGTGGTTTTAGGTGATTGAAGGAAGATATTGAGGGTGGGGGGGGGGGGATTGTCAGAGGTAAGTTTGCTTTTGACACAGAGAGTGGTGGGTGCAGGGAAGATGCTGCCAGGGGTGGTGGTACAGGCATTTGAGAAATTCTTTAATAGACACATGGATGACAGAAAAACAGAGGTCTATATAGGAGTGAAGGGTTAATTTGATCATTGAGAAGGTTAAAACATTAGCACAACATCATGGACCAAAGGGCCTGTACTATGTTTATTCTAAGCCATTTTGCTCCTTAGTGTTCATTCCATGTGCTCTCATCACTGACACAAATTGTGTAGTGCCATATCCCTTTTAAAACAAAAATGTGAAGATTTGTATGTATAGTCTTTTAATGAACTAATGTTAGTTATTCTGAGTTCCTCCATGATCTGCGTGTGTAATTAACATTATTTTTAATGTAGACAGAAGCTGGAAATCCAAAGTAACACACACACAAAATACCGGAGGAACTCGGCAAGGACAGGCAGCATCTATGGGAATGAACAAACGATCAGCATTTTGGGCCAAGACCCTTCTTCAGGACTGGAAGGAAAGGGGGAAAGATGCCAGAATAGGGAGGGGAAGCCAGCTGAGTGGGAAAGGTAAAGGGCTGGAGAAGGAAGCTGATAGAAGAGAGAGAGAACTGTCAGAGAAAGGGGAGGAGGGAGGTGATGGGCAGGTAAGAAGAGACAAACCCAGAGTTGGAAATAGAAGAAGAGCAGACTGGGAGGGGGAAAAACTATTGAAAGGAGACATCGATATTTATTCCATCAGGTTGCAGGCTACCCAGGGGGAATATAATTTAAGAATGGATGATCTTTGGAATCTAAGACAAGTCAGAAACACAAATTAGGGAACAGCTAATGCTGGAGTGATAGTGCCATTGGTTGTTCCTAATTAAAAATAATTTGTAAAGAGGGTGACTTAAATTAAATCACTTTGAAGCTGTTTTGATATGTTAATGAATATTCGACATTCTAAAGTGAAGTGTTCTATTTTTGGTTGTTTGTTCGGTTTTCTATCCCTGAGCACCATTGGTGAGGTTGCCGTTTCGTTGCTTGTGCCTAAGTGTCAGTAAAGGTGCTGAAAACCCACCTTTTAGAGTTTTGTGATGACGACGTGTGCAGTGCTGCTAGGTAGGGTGCTCCAGAATTTCAAAATAAAATTAGTGCAAGATTTTGAATACATTCCCAAAGCAGGATAGTAATTAACGTTCTCGATATTAATTGCTTATTTAGTTTTCTTTTTGCATTTGCCGAGTTCGTTGATCTTTGCACGTATGTTTGAACACCCGGTTGTTGTGGTCTTTCATTTCTCCTGTTATGGTTATTATTCCATTAATGGATTTATTGAGTACACCAGCAAGAAAATGAATCTCTGGGTTGGATATTGTGACATCAGTGTACTTTGATAATAAATTTACTTTGAACTTTGATCATCTTAAGCTCATCACTGCTACTAGGGCAGTGGTCACCAGCAGCAGCTCCACAGTGCCCTCTCCCTGGGCCAGTCTTTCTACTTCAGCTGTCACCCATCTGTACATCTTCCAGGTGAAGATCCTTCCAGCTCAGGATGAGGTCCTATCACCTTCGAGCTAGCCTTCTTCCCCTCCCTCCCCTCCACACTTTATTCTGGCCTTCTAACCCTTCCTTTCCAGTCCTCCGCGATGGTCATCTCCGTGGTGCTGAGGCTCCGTACGCACCAATGTGATGAACTGATAAAGTGAGGCTTCGGGCCTACTCCGGGGTTTGGATCTGAGGACTCAATTTTGGTTCTGAATGCCATTGTCATTTGCTTCAATAGTTTGCATTGTTTTGTATTTTTTTTCCAAATTGGGTCCTTTCAGGTTCCTTGCAAGTCTCAAGGTTGTATGATTTATATATTCTTTGATAATAAATGAATCTTGAATAACAGGCTCAAGAGATGCTGGATATTAGTAAAAGCTGCTTTAGGAGTGAAGAGGAAAAAATTAGTTAAGACCAAAGTTAGGCCCTTGAAGACAGAAACGGGTGAATTTAATATGGGGAACAAGGAAATGGCAGACGAGTTGAACAGGTACGTTGGATCTGTCTTCATTAGGGAAGGCACAATCTCCCAGATGTAATAGTGGCCAGAGGACCTAGGATAACAGAGGAACTGAGGAAATTCACATTAGGCAGAAAATGGTGTTGGGTAGACTGATGGGACTGAAGGCTGATAAATCCCCAGCGCCTGATGGTCTGCATCCCAGGGTACTTAAGAAGGTGGCTCTGGAAATCGTGGGTGCATTGGTAATCATTTTCCAATGTTCTATAGATTCAGGATCAGTTCCTGAGGATTGGAGGGTAGCTAATGTTATCCCACTTTTTAAGAAAGGAGGGAGAGGGAAAACCGGGAATTATAGATCAGTCAGCTTGACATCAGTGGTGGGGAAGATGCTGGAGTCAATTATAAAAGATGAAATAACGGCACATTTGGATAGCAGTAACAGGATCAGTCTGAGTCAGTTTGGATTTACGAAGGGAAATCATGCTTGACTAATCTTCTGTAATTTTTTGAGGATGTAACTATGAAAATGGACAAGGGAGAGCCAGTGGATGTAGTGTACCTGGACTTCCAGAAAGCCTTTGATAAGGTCCCACATAGGAGATTAGTGGGCAAAATTAGAGCACATGGTATTGGGGGTAGGGTACTGACATGGATAGAAAATTGGTTGGCAGACAGGAAACAAAAAGTAGGAATTAATGGGTCCCTTTCAGAATGGCAGGCAGAGACTAGTGGGGTACCGCAAGGCTCGGTGCTGGGACCGCAACTATTTACAATATGCGTTAATGATTTAGATGAAGGGATTAAAAGTAACATTAGCAAATTTGCAGATGACACAAAGCTGGGTGGCAGTGTGAAATGTGAGGAGGATGTTATGAGAATGCAGGGTGACTTGGACAGGTTGGGTGAGTGGGCAAATGTATGGCAGATGCAGTTTAATGTGGATAAATGTGAGGTTATCCACTTTGGTAGTAAGAACAGGAAGGTAGATTACTATCTCAATGGTGTCAAGTTAGGAAAAGGGGACGTACAACAAGATCTAGGTGTTCTTGTTCATCAGTCACTGAAAGTAAGCATGCAGGTACAGCAGGCAATGAAGAAAGCTAATGGCATGTTGGCCTTCATAACAAGGGGAGTTGAGTATAGGAGCAAAGAGGTCCTTCTGCAGTTATACAGGGCCCTGGTGAGACCACACCTGGAGTATTGTGTTCAGTTTTGGTCTCCAAATTTGAGGAAGGACATTCTTGCTATTGAGGGAGTGCAGCATAGGTTCACGAGGTTAATTCCCGGAATGGCGGGACTATCATATGTTGAAGGATTGGAGCAACTGGGCTTGTATACACTGGAATTTAGAAGGATGAGAGGAGATCTGATTGAAACATAAGATTATTAAGGGATTGGACACGCTAGAGGCAGGAAACATGTTCCCGATGTTGGGGGAGTCCAGAACCAGAGGCCACAGTTTAAGAATAAGGGGTAGGCCATTTAGATCGGAGTTGAGGAAAAACATTTTCACCCAGAGTATTGTGGATCTATGGAATGCTCTGCCTCAGAAGGCAGTGGAGGCCAATTCTCTGGATGCTTTTGAGAAAGAGTTAGATAGAGCTCTTAAAGATAGCGGAGTCAAGGGATATGGGGAGAAGGCAGGAATGGGGTACTGATTGTGGACGATCAGCCATGATCACAGTGAATGGTGTTGCTGGCTCGAAGGGCCGAATGGCCTACTCCTGCATCTATTGTCTATTATTTGATGACCCACCACTCCACGTATCCCAATGAACTCTTCATACAGCAACCTCTCCACCATCTTTTCCTGTTATTTCCACATTTTTCTGTAAACAAGCCATCCTCCTCCCTTATAAATGTCTGAACCAAACCACCAATTTGGCATTAGGGCTTTCCATCATTGTCTGAAATTCAAATCAATCTTGCTAATTCAAAAAAATCCAGAAAGAAATAGTGCACAATTGTTTTTATTGTTGATAATTTCACCAAGAAAATACCATTTCACAGAAATGGAACATAAATTAGTGCAGTTTCAATAAAATTGCTGCATCCTTTATAAACTTACACTATAAACTCTTAAATCAAACAGAGCCCCATTATTGATTGCATTAACATTTGAAAATACTGTAAAATTGGAATAAAACATAACAGAAGCAATGTTTGTGCTGTTTACTGATTTCCAAAGGCATTGTTGACTGTCAAGATGCTGAAGTAGGTGCTTTCCCAGCTCTTTTTGGTGGCTACTGCGAAGAGGGTTTCTTCCCCTGCTCTCCTCACCCACAAGCAAACTTGCCACCCTTAGCTGACCCAGCACTCCAGACCAGCCAAAGGCAGATGACCCACAGCCCATCACTGGAGTATCACAAACTGTTAGAATTTTGTAGAGTACTAGGTTTAGATATCATTGTGCTAAAGCATGATCAAATTAATTAGATTTATCCTACTTAAGTTCCATTTTAAAATGCGAGAGGTTCTGTAGATGCTAGAAATCTTGAGCATCACAAGCAAAATGCTGCAGAACCCGGCAAGTCAGGCAGCATTTGTGAAAGGGACCACGAGTCTTGGCTCGAAACATGAACTTTTTTAGTGTTTCTTGCCCCTCTGGGCATTAAGGACCAGCAGTAGAATTGGAATGGCTGGATAAAATGGGCTTATGTTTGGATTAAGAGTGTTGAGGCAATGCTTTAGTTAGTGAAATAAATACATTTATTCTTCATATTACCTTCATTTTCAAAAAAAAAGTGCATGCCCTTCAGAACTATCTTGGTACTGGAAGGGGGATATTATGCTCATCATTTCTGAATAAAGAATTTATTTGTATTGTTTTCAGTCTTGACCTCAAGCTCTCCTTTCTAATCACTGGTTAAAATCAAGATTTATCACTGGACTGAGGGAAAAATTATGAGTAAGGTACTGTGGCAATATTAGGTTGTTAGACCTGGTGAGATTAAGTATTGTGATCAAGATTTTTTTTTAGGGAAATTTCTGTTGGAGTTTATATTTATAAACTTGACTACATCACAAGTTAGCTTGCATCATATTTCCCCCCCCCCCCAAACACAATGAAGTTTATGCTACAACCCAATGAAAAATTGACTTTAGTATTTATTGTTCTTGCTTCATTTGTCCTTGCGAGGACCTAAAAAGAGCATGCCAACATTTCCTACTTTATAGTTATGTGAATTTACTTCTTGCTTCATTCTAATCGCTCTTAATTACTAAATACCACAAAGCGTGGCTCCATTTTTTGCTAACAGTGAAACTTGAAATGCAGGCAATTTGTAATAAGCATTCTGTGTGGCAGATGACAAATTATGTAAGTTGTTAATGGAGTGCAAGTCATCGTAAAGATGCCAGGAGGCCTTTCTCTTTGGATTAAACCCATTGCATAGTTCCGTACATTTCCTTAGACTGCATTTCTAAATTTCAGAAGCTGCAGTAAGCCATCAAGTTCCCCGTGAGGATGTTATGTAAATAGTAATATAATGTAATATAGATCATAGGGCATAATAGAATACTGTACGCAAAGCAGCAAGATGAGCTGGAATTTCTTCACCAATTGATAAATATTTAGAGGCCTCTAACCCTGATAACTAAAAATGAGTATGAAGGTTTAGTTTAATAGATTTTTAATAACTTAAGGATTCCATGGTTGCAAGGTTTTAGGAGAGAAATTTGGATATCATCTGTAAATTTAAAGGACAGAACAAGTTGAGGATTTTAAAAACAATTTTAAATTTAAAAAGTTTAAAACCCAAATTTGTTTCTTTCTGAAATCTAATGTATTGAACAAATTTGTACAATGTATATAAACTTGATGAGCAGTGAATGTTGAGGAAAATTTAGTTTCTTCTTTGTAATTTGGTTGCATACATTTGCTTCTGTTGTTCAGTGGTTTAACATTTCTTTCATTCTAGTTTCAGATTGAGTATTGCATATATGACAGTCACTTCAGAATTGAATTAAACTACACTTGCAATTCCCACTGCAGCGAACAAATTAACCAGGACTATTCTGCAGTCATTTATTTTCATCGTCACAATGAACATATCTAAATTCAAATATACAGCTTAACTTCTATCTTCTACAGCACTGAGATCAAATCCCCAGCAGCACTAACTTTGCATAGTTGAGGTTTCCTTGTCCATGTAAACATTTTTCACAGTGGGAAACTTTCAAGATCTCCCTCCTCAAAAGTTCAAGGATTCCCCATGACGTTTTTTGCTGGTGCACTTCAGAAATTGGTCACGTAGCCTCAGACATCGTCTCAGATCACCTCAAGCAGACCTGAAATGCACTCATTTTCCTTGAACCATCCAGTGTGACTTGCCTTAAAAATAGTAGACTATTCTTACAAATGGCTGTATATAGTAAGTAGAGCTCCATTTTAAAAAAAGTTATAAAGTCCACTGGTCATGTAGTTGAAGGGCAAGAATACAAATCCTCATCCTTATGAGGCTTGGTCCAACTTCATGTTCTTTTGTACCTGCACAAAGCAAAGGTAAATAATAATGATTAGGTAAAGGGCATTCACTAATAGAACTCACTTTGACAGAAGTATAATCAGTAAGTTTGCAAAACATACAAAATCAGGAGGTATTGATAATGAAGTTTATTTTAGATGACAAAACCTTGTTACCCCTTCGCTTCTCCTCACCTGCCTGTCATCTCCATCTGGTGCCCCTCTTCCTTCCCTTTCTTCTTTGATCCACTGTCCTGTCAGATTCCTTATTCAACCCTCTACCTTTTCTACCAATCACTTTCCAGCTTCTTACTCCTTCCCACCTCCCCACCCATCTACCTTCCCCCTCACCTATCCAGCTTATACTCCCTTCCATACCTCCCACCTTCTTATTCTGGCTTCTTCCCCCATCCTTTCCAGTTCTGAAGAAGGGCCTTGGCCCAAAATGTTGGCTCTTTGTTCTTCTCCATAGATGCTACCTGACCTGCCGAGTTCCTCTAGCGTTTTGTGTATTACAGGATGATCTTGATCAGTTAGGGAAGTGGATGAAGGAGTGGTAAATAGATTTCAATACAGATAAGCATTTTGGAAAATCGAGCCAGCATAGAACGTGCACTGTGAATGTAGGCCACTAGGGAGCACAATGGTATGGAAAGACTTCTGGGTGCAAGTGTACAGTTCACTGGAAGTGACAGCACAGGTAAAGAAGGACTCCAGACGCTGGCTTTCATCTGTCAGGGCATTGTCGTGGTTATACAAACCGTTGGTGAAGCCCCACGTGAAGTACTGTGTTCAGTTTTGCTTGCCTTGTTATAGATAGGAAGGATGTGGTTAGACTGGAAAGAGTGCAGAAAAGATTTGAGGATGTTACCAGGACCAGAGAGCCAAGGTTGGCCATGTCAGGTCTTTATTTCTCAGAATGTAGGAGAATGAGGGACAATCTTGCAGAAATATTTAAGGTTATGAGATGCTTAGATGAGGTGGATTATAAGTCTTATCTCTAGGGGAAACTAGTGGGCATAGATTTAAGGCATGGGTACCAACCTTTTTAAATGCCATTAAGCAAGGGGTCTGTGGACCCCAGGTTGGGAACTCCTGATTTAGGGTGAGGGATAGATTTTAAAGGGATCTGAGGGGCAACAAACAGCCAGAAGTGGTTGAAATAAGTACAGTGTCATTTAAACGGCACTTGGCTCACTGATATATGGGCTGAACATAGAACATGTCGCTAATTGGATAGGCACCATGGTCAGCATGGACTCGGTAGATTGAAAGTTCTGTATCATGCTATATTGCTCATAACTCAATGAAAATTGCATTTGATTCTGTAAAATCTACCATTTAATACCTGTTAAAGAAACATAATTTAATATGCTCAAGATTAATACATTAAGTAGAACTTTTCATAAGCGACTCCATGCAGGGAGTGCCAGATAAAAGCACAGGGTGCTTGTTAATTTTTAATTCCCATTTATCATATCTGCTTGATTTCTTCTTTTATTATCTCTCTCTCATCCTTAACCTTAAAATAGAATGAAGCTCAGCCAGAATACGGTCCTAACACTGATTTTGTGTCTGTTGTTATAACGTTTATCTATAGCTAAGTTTCATTATTGGGTCAAAAGTTGTAACTACCTCCAAGACAAAATTATGGAGCAGGCAATTTTTTTCAGAAAGCATGGATATTTACCGAAATATTAAAATGATTAAAAAGATAAATGGTGTGAAATAAAGATGATAATGAGTCACATCTACACAATTGTTCAAAGCATAATCATTAGCTGAAATTAAGAGAAGTAATGCAGATATGAAAAGGCAGAACTTTATAACAACTAGGAATGCTTGTTTTCTAAATAATTAATAACAAAAACACGAGATTCTGTAGATGCTGGTAGAACACAGCAGGCCAGGCAGCATCTATAGGGAGAAGCGATGTCGACATTTCGGGCCGAGACCCTTCGTCAGGACTAACCAAAAGGAAAGATAGTAAGAGATTTGAAAGTAGTGGGGGGAGGGAGAAATGCAAAATGATAGAAGACCGGAGGGGATGGGATGAAGCTAAGAGCTGGAAAGGTGATTGGCGAAAGTGATACAGAGCTGGAGAAGGGAAAGGATCACGGGACGGGAGGCCTCAGGAGAAAGAAGTGGGGGGGGGAAGCACCAGAGAGAGATGGAGAACAGGCAAACAATTAAATATGTCAGGGATGGGGTAAGAAGGGGAGGAGGGGCATTAACAGAAGTTAGAGAAGTCAATGTTCATGCCATCAGGTTGGAGGCTACCCAGCCGGTATATAAGGTGTTGTTCCTCCAACCTGAGTTTGGATTCATTTTGACAATAGAGGAGGCATGGATAGACATATCAGAATGGGACATGGAATTAAATGAATGGAGGTATTCTTCAGAACAGTTGCCCAACCCAAAAGCAGACAAGACAATATCATGAACAAAAATTGGCAGTGTTGTTGAGATAGCAAGGAAGATTACCCAAGATTACACCAGGATATAGATCAGTTGAGCAGAGCACTGGCAGATGGAACTCAATCCGGAAGTCATATAGGAATAGGACGTGTACAGTAAAAGGAATGTTGATGAACAGAGAGGAGCTTTGTGCTTCAATTCTATTTTCCCTGTAAGTGGCAACAGGCCAAGAGTGCTGAAGGCATATGGCATGCTATATTGCATGCTTTATGAGGCATTGATCAGACTACACTTGGAGTACTGTGAGCAGTTTTGGGCCAATTAACTAAGAAAAGCAATGCTGGCATTGGAGAGGGTCCAGAGGAGGTACACAAGAATCATTCCAGGAATGAAAGTGTTAATGCATGAGAAGTGTGTGATGGCTCTGGGCCAGTACTTGATGGAGTTTAGAAGATCAGGGGGAATTCAACCTATTGAATGTTGAAAGGCCTAGATAGAGCGAATGTGGAGAAGATGTTTCCTACAGTGGGTGAGTCTAGGACCAGAGGTCACAGCCTCAGAATAGAGGGACATCCATTCAGAACAGTTATGAGGAGGAATGTCTTTAGCCAGAGGATGGAAAATGTGTGGAATTTATTGCCAAGGATTGGTGTGGAGGTCAAGTCATTGTGTGTATTTAAAGCGGAGGTTGATAGGTTCTTGATTACTCGGTGTCAAAGGTCATGGGGAGAAAACAAGATAATGGGGTTGAGAAGGATAATAAATCAGCCAAGATGGAGCAGCAGAGGAGCCTCAATGGACTGAATGGCCTAATTTTGTTCTTGGGTCTAGCTTTCATAGGTAAAGGTACAAAATGTAAGAGTTAGGGTGTGGTGTTGAAACTTTACAAAACTACGGTTAAACAGTACTTTACAGGATAAGATTGTGCTGGGAAGAGTGCAGAAACCTCTTCCAGAATATTGCCTGGATTGGAAGACTTTGGTTGGGGTGGGGGAGGAAGTTGAGAGGTGATCTGATAAAAATAAGATTGAGAATAATAGATAGTGAACATTTTTTCCTCATGTAGGGGCATCAAAAACAAGACGGTATAGATTTAAGGCGAGGGGAAGAAAAGAGCTTTGAGAGGAAGCAGAGGGATTTGGTTGATACCTAGTCAACAAAATGGTGTTCAGAATACTGAAGTCCATCCACTTAGGCTTCCTGCTTACTCTTTGGTTAGTCAAATTCATTTGCTCCTGTTTTTTTTCCTAAATAAGACAAACCGTCCACAGAGCTGACAGCAAAGGTGTTTCCTTGTCTCTAGACAACTTTTATGCACAAGTATTTTCACTTAATTCAGCTTTAAGCAGTTGTACCTTCGCATCAAAAAATCTTAATTCAACAGAAATCCTACAAAATCCAAAGCTAATATTGCATCTGTTCAGTAGTAATGCCTTGCAGGTGTAGCTTGGACAGTTTCAGCTTCTCAAGCATCTAACCTTAACCAATAGGCACATTCGGACACACTTTATGCTGCCGCACAAGCTGTGTGCTGCATTCTACTACAAAATCCCTTACTGTGTCACCAGTTTCCATGCTACACGTCTAGCAGCAGTAAGAGAGGAAGAGCTTCTAACCTTGTCAACTTCTGCATTTACCTGCTTTGTGTATGAATTTCTGGCCAGGCTCCCATGGACATCAGCTGCTCCTCAAGGGCTACAATTCTGAGGCCAATGTACCCTGAGGAAATCAGCAACAGTAGCACCCTGAAAAAAGGGAGCAAGGGATCGACATTAAAACTCAGATTCCTGCAAACATTCAAATCATTTATTGAACTTTATATAACTAAGTCACTTTTACAGGTGTTATTCTCCATGCAAACACGGAACAGCATATTCTATAATGATGGTCATAATGATTACCTGCATGTAATGTTATTAAACATTTGAGACACTTTTTGGTTGAGACAGATGCACATCAATTTCAATATTTGTCAGAAGCACATGGATAGGGTTTTAGTGTGCTTATGGACTAAACAATGGCAAATGGGACAAGCTTGGACAATACCATGAACTGGCGTGCACGAGTTGGGCCAAAGGGCCTGTTTCCATGCTGAACCATGTACAAATGCATCGTTCATTGGAAGTGACACCACAGGTAGAGACTCAGTACACTGGCTGTCATCTGTCAGGGCACTGAGTAGAAGAGTTGGCACATTATGTTGCAGTTGTACAAGCTGCTGGTGAATTCGCACTTTGAGTACTGTGTTCAGTTTTGTTTGCCCTGTTATAGGAAGGATGTGGTTACACTGGAAAGAGTACAGAAAAGATTTGAGATGTTACCAGGACCAGAGAGCCTGAGTCATAAGGAAAGGTTGCCAAAATCAGGTCTTTACTGCTCAGAATGTAGGAGAATGAGGGGCAATCTTGCAGAAATATTTAAGGTTATGCAACGCTTAGGTGAGGTGGATGGCAAGTCTTTTCTCTAGGGGAAACTAGCGGGCATAGACATTGGGTGAGAGGGATAGAGAGAGATAGATCTAAAAGGAAGCTGAGGGACAATGAGCTGATAGAAGTGGTCGAGGCAAGTACAATATCATTTAAACAGCACTTGGGTAGGGACATGGAAGGCAACAAATAAACACAAGGGTAATTGTCCCACTGCTTGCATACTGATGTTCTAATCATTGTTACTACACTGTCGGTGGCTACGAAGCACAGAACAGGTCCCTCGGAGTAGTACACCAGATTAGCAGGCAAGAAAGAAAATGCCAGTCCACCCTCCATTTGATCTTTCTTTTGGGATAGAAATTGCAATTCCGTTTAAAAAGAAAGAAGTCCAAATGAAGACTTGGAGCCTAATATACACTTAGTGGCCACTTTATTAGCTACAAAAGTGGAGCCTGGTGTGGTCTTCTGCTGCTGTAGCCTATCCAGTTCAAAGTTTGATGTGTTGTGCATTCAGAAATGCTCTTCTGCACACCACTGTTGTAATGTATGGTTATTTGAGTTACTGTTGCCTTCCTGACAGGTTGACCCAGTCTGGACATTCTCCTCTGACCCCTCTCATTAACAAGGCTTTTATGCCTACAAAACTACCACTCACTGGATTTTTGGGTTTTTTTCCCACCATTCTGTAAACTCTAGAGACTGCTGTGCGTGAAAATCCGAGGAGATCAGCAGCATCTGAGATACTCAAACCACCCCATCTGGCATCAACAAACATTCTACAGTCAAAGTCACTTAGATCACATTTCTTCCCTAGTGTGATATTTGGTCTGAACAACATCTGAACCTCTTGAACATGTCTGCATTCTTTCAACCATTAAGTTGCTGCCACATGATCAGCTGATTAGATATTTGCATTATCAACCAAGAGTACAGGTCTACCTAATACAATGGCCACCGAGTGTATACTCAATAGGATTTGTATCTCGAAGGTCTTACAACCAGAAGTAGGTAGTACATTGGCTTCCTGGCAAAACACTGCTGTGAACCTGGGCACTGGCTAGTTTTGGGTAGTTAGTCTGCTGTTTGTGGTAGGAGGAATAGAATCCACTGAATTAAGATATTTTGGTAATATTCTAAGAGATTTTTAAAATCAAAAATGTTGTAGGACCTCTTAACCTTCAAAGCTAAAGTATAGCTAGAGATTTGTGTGTGAAATACATACAGTAGGATGTAGATGATGATGAGTGTATTAAAAGCAGTCAATCCTTGAAAAGCAGCAAAGGATTTCATTTTCTTTGTCACTCTGGTAAACCAGGAGTTGCCTGTAAGAGGGCAGATAAAAGCACCATTAAATTTACTTAGAGAAGCAATTTTTTTTTGCAAAACAAGTTTTCATTGGAAACAGGGTTTTAATTTGAAGTAAACTCACATGAATTATCCAGTTTTCCTATATATCCAAAGCTTAAAAGTCAATTTATTACCAATATGTCACCATATGCTACCAAGATTTCTTGTTGGCATTCACAGTGGAACCAAGAAATACAATAGAATTAATGAAAAACTATACACAAAGACTGAAACAGCCAATGTGCAAAAGCAGAAACTGTAAATACAAATAAATTAGTAATAATAAACAAACAGTATTGAGGACATGGTTTGTAGAGTCCTTGAAAGTGAGTCCATAGGTTCTGAAATCAGTTTGGCATTGAAGTGAAGCAAATTATCCACGCAGGTTCAGGAATCTGATGGTTGAAGGGTAATAACTGTTCCTGAACCTGGTAATGCGGGACCCAAGGCTTCTGTAGCTCCTTCCTGATGGCAGCAGTGAGAAGAGAGCGTGGCCTGCACGATGGGGGGTCCTCAATGCTGCTTTCTCGTAGCAGCGTTCCTTGTGAATATGCTCAATGGGAGCATTGTCTATCCTCGAGAAGGCAATGGACAGCCAGTTGCAATACTGCCTAATACCTCACGGCAGACAGCCACTACTCTGACATATGCTAAATCAATCCCAGAGTATAAATGTAGATTTGTATTCCAGATTGGTAAAAGTGGAACTCAACTAAAACAAGAAAAGAATATTCTAGAAGTACTCAGGAAAACAGAGCACTCTCAGCCAGTGACACAATAAACTTTCACCTGACCTGCCACTAGTTCTCATAAAAGTCATAACCCTGGACACTGAATCCATGAATCCCTGCACTTGGTTGAACACAAAGGAACAAAATGTTTAAGTACATTTTACACTAGAAGCGAAGAACCAGGCATGTTACAGGAATGCTCCAAAATAGAATGAGCAGTTTTGCAGCTTAATAATTGGAATCAGGTTGGCCTGGTGGCCGAACACTTTAATTCCAATTCCGACATGTCAATCCATGGCCACCTCTTGACCCAAGAGAGGCCACCCTCGGAGTGGAGAAGCAACACCTTGTATTCGCTCTGGGTACCCTCCAACCTGATGACATGAATATTGATTTCTCCTTCTAATTAAAAGATTCCCCTTCCCCACCTCCATTCCCCATCTGACCTTTTACTACTTGTCACCTGCCTGTGATTTCCCACAGGGTCCCCGCCTCCTCCCTTATATTGTCCACTCTCCTCTCCTATCAGATCCTTTTTTCTCCACCAACCAGGCTTTGCCAATCACCTTCCAGCTAGCCTCTTTACCCTCCCCCCCCCACCCCACCTTTGTATTCAGGTATCTTCCCCACCCCCCTTCCTTCTATCCTGAAGAAGGGTCTCGGCTTAAAACATTAAATGTTCACTCTTTTCCATAGATGCTGCCTGACCTGCTGAACCATCCAGCGTTTCATGTGTGTGTGTGCTGTGCAGAATCAGGTTTTCTTTAAATCACTGACAACCACCGTGAAATTTGTTTTGCAGTAGCAGTACACTGAAACGACAAATTCACAGAATTTGAAGGGCACTACTGTAGTGAGTGCGATGCCATTGCAGCTCGAGGCTGTCGGAGTTCGGAGTCCAGCTCTGAAACTGTCCGTATGCTCGCTCCGTGACTGTGTGGGCTCCCTCTGGGTGCTCCAGTTTCCTCCCAGAGTCTGAAGACGCATCGGTTAGTAGGTTAATTGGTCATTGTAAATTGTCCTGTGATTAGGCTCGGGTTGGGCTGTTGGGTCGAAAGGGCCTGTTCCAAGCTGTATAAATACGTGGCAGGGCCTCGGTGTCAGCCGGGCCCGAGAGTGAATGTTGAAACCGATTGTTTTCCATACCCATCTGCTAATATTTAGTGAAACATTTGCACTAAATGATGGAGTGGACTAAGGGAGTAAGAATAATGATTTTCACTGCCACTAGGGCACAGAGAGGTGGCGGCTAGGCTAAACTGAGCACCTTTCTGTACGATTAACGAGTGAGCATCCCACTTTGCTGCCATTATATCAGCAGATGCAGTAAATAACCTTTGCCATCGCTGTGCAAAGTTTCTTCAATAGGTCGATCTCCCTGTCCTTTGATCTCATTACAAAGAGCCTTAATTCCGGTTATGTCGGCAGAATCTGTGCAAAGCCACGGGAAGAAAGACTATGTAGTCAGGGAATAATGTGCAAAAGACCCAAATTATTTTAAATGGAGCTACTGAATGCACAGCAAGTTTGGCAGTATCCATAAAGGTAGCATGAAATTTTCAGGACCAGGAACTTATGCAGGAACAGAGAGCGCAAGGAAATACAGACTCATCAGAAGGACTCAATATTCAAAGGTGAATGGGATGGCTTAGAGGGCCGTGGTTCATTGAGGCTGTAGCGTGCATCTCTACTAGCCTCTGACAACCAAGTCTGGCTACTGTGGCTACTGGAACAGTTTCTACTGGCAGGAGAAGGTGCAAAGGCAGGTTACTGGTGCCTTAGAACCCCGATCTCAGCTCCCTGATGTCTTGTAGCTATACCCACTCGTGGGGAAGGCTTCAGAAATAAACCAAGGAACAGTCCGGAGCTGGAGTCGCTAAGGCAGTCTGAAGTTGAGTTCTATGCTGGCTGGTAACTCCTGCGACGCTGTTGGAGCCAAACTAACAGTCTCTGCTGTCCCTTTGGGTTCCTCGGCCGACAGACAGGAGGGTGCCTGCCTCGAGGGTAACAGATTGCTCTCTGTGTCATACTGGCTTGCATGTAGGTAGGCAGCTATGATACACTATTCATCGTCAACCCCAACCAACGGAGACCTCAACGGTGACCATGGGTTTGTTAAACAAATGGTTTTTTAAAACCAGTGGTGCTTCCGCTGCCCCCCCCCCCCCCACACACACACAGAGTTTTAATAAGTTTTGTGTTCAAAATCATACTGATGAAGTGGAAGGCAAACATCCTGAGTGCAATTAAACTATACACTCAAAGGCCAATTTATTTGGTACCTCCTGTATTTAATAAAGTGGCCACTGACTGTATGTTCATGGTCTTCTGCTGCTGTAGCCCATCCACTTCAAGTTTCAACATGTTGTGCGTTCAGAGATGCTCTTCTGCACACCACTGTTGTAACGTGTGGTTATGGTGCTACCGTTGCCTTCCTGACAGCTTGAACCACTCTGGCCATTCACCCCTCAACTCTCTCATCTATGAGTCATTTTCAAACACAAGAGAGTCTGCAGATTCTGGAAGTGCAGAGTCACATACACACAATGCTAGAGGAACTCAGCAGGTCAGGCAGCGTCTACAGAGAGGAATAAACAGATGACGTTTCAGGCAGAGGCCCTTCACCAGGAACTCACGCACAACAGTCTCTAGAGCAGGAGTTCCCAACGTGGGGTCCACAGACCCCCTGGTTAGTAGGTGTCTATGGCATTAAAAAAAATGTTGGGAATCACTGCTCTTGAGTTTACAGAAAGTGGCATAATAAAACAAAATCTTCCAGTGACCAGTGGACAAAAACACCTTGTGTCAGAACTGTTCACGCTGACAGAAAGACACCAGTAATATGCTTCACAACAGTGGTGTACAACACTCTGAATGCACAACATATCGAACCTTGAAGTGGACAGGTTACAGCAGCAGAAGACCGTAAATACACCCAATAAAGTGGCCACTTTATTGGGTGAGAAGTACCAACTAAAAAGGTCCCTGTGTGGAGCTGCACTGGGACATTAATACAACTTCCAAGCCAGAACAGGCATTCTGTGACAATAGCATCATGTTTGGTCCCTACATTATAAATAGATTTTAGTGCTGCTTACTTGCAGTGGACACTGGTTGTTCTGAATCCTGAATGCAGTCAACAGTGTCCAGTTCTTGGCTATCGTCTTCGAGGCTAGATTGATTCAGTTCCTTTTGGGTGGAAAGACAAAAACATTGTTAACTGGAATTCATTATTCACATGTAGATAAAACCTCAGTTTACAGATAATGGTGAGCAACAGTTGCAAGACCACAAAGGATTAAGACACAGCAACATCATGCCTCAACATCACTGAAAAATTATCTGGGTATAAAACTGAGTATATTTAAAGCAGTGGTTGATAACTTTTTAGTGTCCCTATGAATCAAAAACTTTAGGGGTAAGGCAGTAAGATGGCAACGAGAGGGTTAATTAATCAGCCACAGTGGAATGGCAGAACAGACTCAATAGGCCAAATGGCTTAATTCCGATCATATGTAATAACATCTTCTTGTCTTTTATTTTCATGTTTTTTTATTCCAAAATTCAAAGTAAATTTATTAAAGTACATATACGTCACTATACAAAACCCCAAGGTTCATTTTTTGTCAGCATACTCAATAAATCCATAGAATAATCAATGAAAGGCTGCACCAACTTGGCCATTCAATGTGTGTAAAAGACAATGAACTGTGCTAATACAAAAATAACAAAGGAATAAACAAACAATAAATATTGACAGCCTGAGATGAAGAGTCCTTGAAAGTCAGTGGGAACATTTCAATGACGGGGCAAAAGAAGCTGAGTGAAGTTATCTCCTTTGGTTCAAGAGCAGGATGGTTGAGGGCTAATAGCTGTTTCTGAACCTCGTGGTGTGAGTCCTGAGGCTCCTGTACTGTCTTCCTGGTGGCAGTAACAAAAGCAGGTCCTAAATGATGGATGCAGCTTTCCTGTGACAGCACTTCGTGCAGATGTGCTTATTGGTGGGGAGGGCTTCAACTGTGATGGTCTTTTGTAGGATTTTCTGTTCAAAGGCATTGGTGTTTCCATACCAATCTATGACGCAACCAGTCAATATACTCTCCACCACACATCCACAGAGGTTTGTCGGAGTTTCAGATGTGTGCTGAATCTTTGCAAACTCCTTAAGTCGCTGCCGTGCTTTTTTCGTAATGACACTTACATGAGAGCCCTCTAAATTCCTCGGTGTTATAATTTCAAAGTTGCTGACCCCCCTCTCCTCTGAGGACTGGCTCATGGACCTCCGGTTTCCCTCTCCCAGTATCAATAATCAGCTCCGTGTTTGCGCTCTACCCCATTGTAAAGCACTTTGAACTACATCAACTGTTTGAAAAAATCCTTTATAAATAAATTATACTCATTTATTATGATCTCATTACACTAAATTGTTGTATATATTCTCACCTGTAAAATTTTAGTTTCCGCATCATAACTGTTTTCAGGTATTGAAGCTTGAGGACTAATTGAGGGACTTGCAGTCTGAAAAGACAGTAGCACAACTGTATAAATACAAGATCAGCTCTAGTTTGCATTATGGTACATGATGCAAACACTGATCTGGATTCATGCACACCAGGATGCTGTGAAATTCCTTACTCGTGTGAAGCTCAGTAACAGTGAACTTGGTCTTAATAAACAGTGACAAGTGCAAAACAACAATGTGCAGATCTTGTGTGTTGGAAACCATTTTTTAAAATTTGTACATTTTAACAAACTCGTGCATTTTTCCACAGCATGTGGTGGTCCATCCCCACTCACTGGCAGAAAGTGGTATAGCAGCTAAACCAACAGTTTATCATTGGCTAAGTATTAGCACATTCACCCATGTGATGGTAATTGTTTTAATTATGTGCCCTACTAACAAATTCATTCCTATCTACTGAATTTTCTTTTTTTTTATAAAAGTGATGTGTTTTTCAAAAGCGCAATCTTTTATTCCTTTGTCTTACACCCGTAAGCATTAATTCCCCTCTTAGTATAAATTCTCAGCTCTTTATTTAGTTTGCTTAGAAATTGTATGCTTGTTTGTCTCTAAAATAAATTGAAATCTTAAAAATAAGACTGCTCGCCATTTTTGACTCCCAGAAGACCCCCGGGGATCAGAAACTGAACAGAGATCCAACATGTGCAGTCTAACATGGTGGAAACAAAAGTGCTAAAGTCACAGAATAACTGAGGGGGCTAAAATTAGGAGTCAGAGAACACAACTCTCCTACGATAGCATTTTCTCCCACATTCCAAAGACAATGAATAGGTTAACTGGACAAATGGGTGTAATTTGGCAGATCGTCTTCATTGGGTTGGAAGGGCCTTACCATCTTTTCCTAATTCAACTTTAGTGGATTTTACAGATTTGATTTTTACCTTAAACCCTTGTCAGAAGGGATTAGTAGCTTTTATTTATAATATGATTATGAAGATACAACCAGAAATATCAGTTAGAATTAAACAAGAATGGGAAAAAGAACTTCGATATAATATATCAACAGATAAATGGGAAAAAATTTTGCAAATGGTTAATTCTTCTTCTATATGTGCTAAACATGCTTTAATACAATTTAAAATTGTACATAGAGCTCATATGTCTAAAGATAAACTTGCTCGATTCTATTCTCATATAGAATGTGACAGATGTCATTCAGAAGTGGCCTCATTGACCCATATGTTTTGGTCATGTCCCACTTTACATAACTATTGGAAGGACATATTTACTACTATTTCCTCAATTTGGAATATAGATTTACAACCTCATTTTATTACTGCAATTTTTGGCATACCAAATGAAGATGGTAATCAGTTTTCCCCTTCAATCAGATGAATGATTGCTTTTGTAACATTAATGGCCAGAAGGTCTATATTACAAAATTGGAACGAAGTAAATCCTCCTACCATGTTTCAGTGGCTTTCTCAAACTATTTCTTATCTGAGCCTAGAAAAAATTAGAAGCACTATTTTTGACTCATCAATTAAATTTGAAGAAACTTGGAGACCGTTTATTCGACATTTTCATTTGAATTAATTTGGCCTTTTCCTGACCTTTCTGCTTATTCATGTTCAGGTATGGAGTTCTGGAGTCTTTTTTGACACTATCACATACTTGTAAGCTATTACTATTGCCCATGTTAGTTTAGTTTAGTGTTTTATTTTTCTTAATATACTTTTTTCACATATTTTCAAATTTTTTGTTTTTTTTCATATATAATTATATGGACTTGATTGATTAAGGTATTTTTTTTCTGCTGATGTTTAATAGGATATTGTTATCTTATTATCAACGTGACTTCAAGTCTATTGTATTCATAATTTACTCATTATTATGTTATGTTTTTTTTATATGTATATATGAAAATCAATAAAAAAATTGAAAAAGAAAGGAAGGGCCTGTTACTGTGCTGTAGCACTAAATAAAACTGTGACAGCACCTCCTGGAAGGGGGATGAGAAAGAGGCAATTATGTCACTTTTCTCCAATAGCAAAGGTTTTTAAAAATAAATACCAACCAGAAACTTACCTCCAGATGTGGGCAAACTGACTTCAGAACTTTAAAAGTCAAGTCCCTTGATCTCAGTGATCCAAACAAATGCTAAGGGAAAGAAAAGTCAAAATACAATTACTTCTCTGTAAATCATTGTTGCAATCCCAAATTATAAACAAGGATTTAAATAAAACCAAACTATAATACATTTAATAATCACAGATTTGTATAAAGCCTTATGCAAATGCCTTGTCATTTCACTGTATAATTGAAACCTCACAACAGAAGTTGATGAGAGGTATCTTCTACGTCACCACATGACACATGCTCATGTTGCCCGTGTTGACACTGCTCTTAACCAACAATAGCCTCGTCCTCTGGCTGCCACCGACCATGGACCAGAGAGTACCCAGTGGGTTAGCAAGGGTGTTGCTTATTGTGTGTGACAGTTGGCAATGAGTCTTTGCACCTTGACCCTGTAGTAACGCTATCTTGTTTGGCTGCATTCATGAGCGTTCGTGTCTGGTTAAACGACAATTAAACTTGAATTGAACTGAAGTGTTTCTGCAAGCTCCCAACTCAAAATGAACATGAAGTCAAACATCTGTTAAAATAATGTTGAGTGTCAGTGAACATTTCACAAGAGTGACCCAACAAAGAAAGGCTTGAAGTATGAAGGGAGTTCGATGGCTTTGGGTTTGTATTCAATGGGCTTAAGAAAAATGAGTAGGATGATCTCATTAAAGCCTACTGAAAAATCTGATAGACTGGACATGGACAGGATCTGGGGAACAGCCTTCAAATAAAGGGATGTCCCATTAACAATGAGATGAGGAGGAATTTCTTTAGCTAGAGGGAATTCATTGCCACAGAGGCTGCAAAAGCCAAGGTATTGGGCATATTTAAAGCAGGAATTAATAGGTTCTTAATTGGTAAGGAGATTAAGGATTATGGGGAAAATGGGATTGAAAATATATATTTTTTTAAAATCATGAACAGGCTTGATAGGCCAAATGGTCTCATTGTGCTATTACCTTATGAAGATCTGTGAACAAGTGGTATAGGTAGCAGAGCTGCTGCCTCATAGTGTCAGAGACTCAGGTGTAATCCCACCCTCTGGTGTTGTCTGTGAGGAGTTTAATACCTGGGTCTCTTCTCACATCCCTCAGACAAACAGGTTAGTCTGTTAAATAACCATTGCAAGTTGCCCCTATTGTGTAGGTGAGTGGTAGAAAGGGGGGGGGGGTGTCAATAAGAATGTGACAAGAGTAAAAAGTATGGCTTTAATGTAAGCTTAGTGTTAGAGGATGATTAATGGTCAGTGTAGATTTAGTAAAACACACAAAATGCTGGAGGAGCTCAGCAGGTCAGGTAGCATCTATGGAAAAGAGTAAACAGTCAATGTTTCTTCATCAGGACTGGATGAAGGGTCTCAGCCCAAAGCGTTGACTGTTTACTCTTTTCCAGAGATGCTGCCTGGCCTGCTGAGCTCCCCCAGTGTTACGTATGCGTGCATGTTGCACCGGCCTAGCTTCCATGCTGTTTCATTCTATGATTAACACCAACAGCTTCAGCAAGTGTTCAACTTATGGACAGCGTCCCATCAGTCAGTACACCATCTGCTCTGGAGGGTCCCATTCTGCATTCAGGACCCAAGCACCCAGCAGAAGACCATTTCAGTGGGGCCCCAGAAACACGTATGGAAAGATTACAATTAACAAAAGACTTAGGCTATTATGACAATGGTCTTAACAGGGTGCAAGCTTTAGAAAGAGAGAAGTCTTGTACCAAAGCACAATTAAACTCAAAAACTATTTCAGTCAAAACTGATACAGTGTCACGTTAGCCTAGCAGTTAGCAGCTCAGGGTGTTCTGGAGTTCAGAGTTCAATTCCTTCGTCCTCTGCGTGAGGTTTGTACATTATTCCCGTGATCACATGGGTTTCCTCCAGGTGCTCCAATTTCCTTCCACAATCGAAAGGTGTACTGGTTAACATAGACATAGAAATCTTCAGCACATTACAGGCCCTTCGGCCCGCAATGTTGTGCCGACCACGGTAGGTTAATTGTCCTGTGATTAGTCTGGGGTTGAACATGTGGGTTGCTGGCTGACCCGGCCCACTGGACTGGAAGGGCCTGTTCTGCGAGGTCTCTCTAAATAAAATAATTAAACTCGGAAGACCATTTCAGTCAAAACGTATTCTGGGGAAGACTTGCCTTCTCTCCTTCTGACGTTTTGATACATAGGGCACTGGGAACAACGAAGGCTATGTTCTGCTTCTTCAACACAACCACATCGGTGACTGGAACAACAAGCTGAACAGAAAGACAAATTAAAGGTTAGATGATGCCTCCTCTGCTCCTTAATCCACTTCACATCCATGCCCAGCCGATTCTTCCTTTACATCCCATCTGAAACCATATACAAAATCTAGGCTGTCCAAGATTTTCTCAGAGTGCTGTATATTGACTGTGTTTTGCACCTTGGCCCCAGGAGAACTCTGTTTTGATCAGGAGTATACATGTGTACGGCTGAATGACAGTTACACTTGATACTTCAGATATCCAGCATTTGCAGACTTTTGACTTTTAATATATTTTATACTAATTACACAAATACAATTGCAGTAATAGCTTTCACTTTTCTCAAATAAATTAATTTTTATTGAAACCCGAGACACCTCTCAAAACCCATGAAGCTTATTTTGAATAATCACCCTTTGTTACAAGATATTTGTCATTATTTTGCATACTTGAAGCCACTGTCTTTCAAAGTCCAACCCTACGTCCCAGCCATGAGGCAGAAACCAGTAAGGCCAGCGGACAAAGCTCTGGTGAAGCTGTATTAGCCAATCCCCTGCACAGTGGCTGCAATGGATTGCAGAAACATTGATGAACTCCAACCAGACCATGGGTTTCAGAGGAAATTGGAGATGGGAGGTCATCAATGGCTTATGCTTCACTGGGAGCTAAGTATGTATTTGAAGCTACTATAGAATGAAATAAGGCTTCTGAAAAACAAACATACCTTGATTTCCTTTAGAATGCTGCTATAGAAACAAATATAATTGTCTGTCACATACATCTTGCCATGGTATGGAACTTCCTTATACAAGGCACATTTAAAGCCTGTTAGGAAACACAAAACCTAATTACTTAACTGATTAAAAAGACCTTCAAAATCTATGATACAAAATTCATCAGCTCTAATTTCAGATCTTAGAATGCTATTAAAATTCAGATAAAATTTAGAATCCACTCTATTACAAGTAGTTGTGGAGAGTTATTTTTTCCCCTCCAGCATAAGCAGTGATCTTCACCGAAAACATCTACACCCAGTGGTCACTTTATTAGGTACACTTGTTGTTCAATGTAAGTATCTAATCAGCCAATCATGTGGCAGCAACTCAATGCATTAAAGCTTGCAGACATGGTCACGAGGTTCAGTTGATGTTCAAACCAAATGTCAGAACGGGGAAGAAAGGTGATCCAAGTGACTTTGACCATGGAATGATTGTTGGTGCCGGACGGGGTGGTTTGAGGATCACAGAAACTGCTGACCTCCTGGGATTTTCATGCACAACAGTTTCCAGAGTTTACAGAGAATGGTGTGGAAAACAAAAAAAAAGCATCCAGAGAGAGGCAGTTCTGTGGGCAAAAATGCCCTGTTAATGAGAGAGGTCAGAGGAGAATGGCCAAATTGGTTCAAGCTGACAGGAAGGCGACAATAACTCAAATAACCATGTGTTACAACAGTGGTGCATAGAAGAGTGTCTTTGAACACACAACATGTCAAAACTTGAAGAGGTGGGCTATAGCAGCCGAAGACCATGCTGGGTTCCACTCTTACACATGATAAAGTAGCCACTGAGTATCTGAATCAACAGCGACACGTCGCCACATAAGACTGGGAAACTCCAGCCTTTATACGCAAAAACTTACTGTCAATCACATTCTCAGTTTCAGGAAGGTCTTTAAACTGTTTGTGCAATGTGGCATTGGACTTGCTAATCTGGGGGGAGAAAAAGAAGAATCAAGTTTGTGAATGGAAACATTTTTACATGGATCAAAAAAAAAGAGAAACTACCTCGTGAAGTGCACCACTTTTGGAAGTTTGCCATCCTTATGCACAGAACTTCTAAATGACAAATAAAAAATCCAAGTTGTAACATTCAGGAAAGGTCAAGTGAGCTAGAGCTTCACTTTGGAATGAAGGAAGATGAAGAGATGACCTGATAGAGGTGTATAAGAGGCAAACACACATTTTATATGTTATATGAGGACTGGATGTCCTGCTCACTTAAGGAAGGTGAAGTGTCTCTCTCATAGCCTCTCCCTTCCAGGTGCAGTGATCATTGCAGGACCACTGCTTGGCTTGCCACGCAGGAGATCACTCGCCTATGGCCTCTCCTACACTTCTGTGCCCATAGCACGGGGTCCCTGTTCTCAGAGTTTGCTATGTCATGGTGCGGCCGAGTGTCCAGCAATACAACTGGGTGGGCAGGCTGGGCTCATCAGCCTCGGGTGGCAGCCAGCCGAAGAGAAGGACAACTCCAGTTCCAAACCCAGGTAGATGGGACCTTGCCAGACAGTTTGTCTAGGAGAAGGAAAACTCCAATACTTAACCTACAGCCTTGCGATTGCTCAGTTGTCACAGGTCATGGTGCCTTTGTGGAACATCCTCTAGCCTAAGCAGTGGGAATCAGCATGAGCTCACCGATCCTCACTGTAAACCTACACAGCGCAGACAGGAAGGAATAAACTAAGACCATTCAGAACTCTTCAGCTCACTGCAGTTTCAAGCATTCGGACTTAGAGATGCCAGAAACATTCAGGAATGAACATGAAATGATTTCACTACTTCAACTAGTTGGGAACTACGAAGAATTTGACGGTATCCAAGTGGGGATTGGCAATACATTTCCAAGGGGGAGATCCGTCATCAGAATGACTGTAGTAGTTTAAGGTTGTTTATCTTCTCAGAAGCAAGTAGGGAGGTTGTCCTTGACAGTAATACAACCAGAAAACTCCGCCATTTGCCACTAAGATTCTGATTTATTTAGCTTCATTGTTCGAACAAGGTGATTTAGTTTGGAAAACTCACTTGGCAATCTTTGTCTATAAATAATGAAAGGCACCTTTTATTATTCTGGGTATTTGACAATACTTATGTAATTGTAACTTGTGTAGTACTTCATTGATAATTTGTTTAATAAATTGCAGTTTGTAAAGTAGTTTAATGTGAATTAATTCCTTACAGAAGTAGAGAAGCTTAGCTTTCGTCTGGTGTATGACTCCTCTTCATTTTTTACGTCGGAAATGTCAATGGCCGATAACCTGAATAAGGCAACAAATACAGTGCATTAGCAACCAGTCTTTCCTGGCTTGGTTAAACTCCAATTAAAGATAAAGCATGGTATTAGCGCACATTCATCTAAAATCTTTGGATGTGCCCAGCCAATCCCGGGAGGAGCACTGTATAGAGGAATCTAGTTATTCTGCAGGTATCATTTAAAAAATGGAACATACACAAAGCACTGGATGAACACAGCAGGTCAAGCAGCATCTGTGGAAATGAATAAACAGTCGAAATTTCAGGTCAAGACCCTTCTTCAGGACTGGAAAGGAAGGGAGAAAACGCCAGAATAAAATGGTTGGGGGAGGGAAGGAGGAGAGCTAGAAGGCGATAGGTGAAGCCAGGTGGGTAGAAAAGATAAAGGGCTGGAGAAAAGGGATTTTGATTGGAGAGGAGAGCGGATTATAGGAGAAAGGGAAGGAGAAGGTGACCCAGGGGAAGTGATAGGCAGGTGAGAAGAGTTTAAAGGTCAGAGTGGGCAATAGAATAACAGGGGAGGGGTTAAGAAAATATTTTTAACAGAAGGAGAAATTGACATTTATGGCATCGGGTTGGAGGCTACACCAACGGAATAGAAGGTGTTGTTCCTTCCACCGATGGTGGCCTCAACGTGGCACAAGAGGAGGCCGTGGCCCAGCATGTCAGAATGGAAATGGGAATTGGAATTAAAACGTTGGGCCACCGGGAAGTCCCGCTTTAGGTGGATGGAGCGCAGGTACTCGACAAAACTGCCCGCCAATTTATGACGGGTGTTACCAATGTAGAGGAGGCTGTATCAGGAGCATCGAACACAATAGATGGTCCCAGCAGATTTGCAGGTGAAGAAAAGGTAGCATACAAATGCAGCAAGTGGCTAGGACGGCATGGTGGCCTTTGTTGTAAGACAGTCAGAGAACTTATCAATCACACATACTGTGGACACTTTCTGGAGGTCCAAGATCCGTATGCTCCACCACCGCTGGACTATGTGTGTAAATGTAGGAGGGGACTATGTTGAAAAATCAACGTGCTAGGTTTTCTAAAATTGACTCCTTCTACCTTAGGCCACAAACTTAACAATCACCCCTCGTATAATACATACAGGAAATGTGGCAGGGTTGGACTGCTCCCACTCATGAAAAATAGTTGTAAGATTAGAGAGGGTGATCATTTTAAACTGAATTGTTTTGGAATTCCTCCCAGAGAGTGGCTAATCTCTGGAATTCCCTACCCTAGAGGGTCAGAAAGACTAAATCTTTGAGGGTATTTAGAGAGAAATGGTAACTTTTTGAAAGATCAGAAAACTTGGGAAACTGGCTGTTAAGAAGAGATGAGGTGTAGAGTACATTTGATCAAACTGAGGAGCAGGCTTATGTGGCTGAGTGGCATAACCATACTTTTATAATTTCTTATAAAATTGATTTGGTCTTTAAGCAAGAATTGACAAAATTAAGATCAAATCTTTGCATCTCAACATTAACTTTATTGTACAGAATTTGTTATGCTTTGTCACCAAACAAATTTTGTCATCAAATTATGTTGTGGAAATAACATTTTGTTCGGATGTATTTGGACTGAGGCAAGTTTTTAAAGCAATCTTTTCTGATCTTTTCATGCACATCGAATCATGGAATCAGAACGTTCTTACATATTTGGCCCAAATCTGCAATAGACACTGTCTGACCTGAGTGTAGATTTGGTCAAAATACCAATATAACAGGTCAGAGTGTGGGCAACTATGCTATTCAAGGTTGTTCTTCTGTACGAAGCAGAACAAAATAATTGAAAGTGCAACAGGTGTCTGATCTCTTATGTTGTAGAAGGATAATTTGATGGAGGCTCATTGTCCTGAAATAGTAACTGCTTTTCTCACAGACCACTGCCTGATTTGATGAGCATCTCTGGCATTTACTGTTTCAATTCAGTCCTTTATTAGCCAGTTATGCTCTTATCAGTCGATCACTTTTTTTAAAAAAGTAGATACAATCTTGCTCCCCTCCAACCTGTTCCACCATTATAAAGTTAATGGCTGATCTGACTCCACTCCCATCTTTCTGGTTAACTTTTGAGCTCCTTGCTTATCAAGAATCAATCAACCCCACCTGAAGAAATTGGTCATGTACAATGAAACATACAGTGATATGTATTGTTTGTGTCAACAACGAACACAGCCCAAACAGGTGCTGAGACAGCCCACACGCATTGCTACGCTTCTGGCACCAACACAGCATGCCGACAACTTATTAACCCCAGCCAGCATTCTTTTGAAATGCGGAAGGAGCCCAGAGCCCTGGGGTAAACCCATGAGGATACAGGGAGAACGTACAAATTCCTCACAAATGGCAATGGGAATTGAACCTTAAACTTCCAGTTGCTGGTGCCACGAAGTGTAACACTAACTGCTGTGGTACCGTGTTACCCAAAGCATTCAAAGACTTGAGGAAGGGCATTCTAAACACTCAAGAAGATTGCAACCCATCTTTGTCTCAGAACCTGGTTTAATATCACTGACATATGTCATGAAATGTGTTGTTTTGTGGCAACAGTACAATGCAATACATAATTTTAAAAATCTATAAACTACAATAAATATATTAACTTTTATATTAAATAAGCAGTAGAAAAAGAGAGCAAAGAAAACAGTGAGGTAGTCATGGGTTCAATGTCCATTCAGAAACCTGATGACAGAGGGGAAGAAGCTGTTCCTAAAACATTAAGTTTGTCTTCAGGCTCCTGTACCTCCTCGTTGATGGTAGCAATGAAAAGAGGGAATGTCCTGGGTGATGAAGGTCCCTAATGATGGATGTCCCATTTAGAGGCAATGCCTTTTGAAGATGTCCTCGATGGGAAGGCTAGTGTACATGCAGCTGGCTGATTGCACCTTTTCCAATCCTGTGCACCAGCCCTTTCATACCAGACAGTGGTGAAACCAATCAGAACACTCTCCGTGTTAAACCTGTAGAAATCTGTGATGTATCAAATCTCTTCTTCTTTCTTTATCAATATTTTTAATTTAAAAAACATATATAAAAACAAGAGAATTATCTCAAATATCTATATTCAATAACAATTCATATAAAAGGTAGAATAAACATTATCAAGCTCATACATAGTATTAATCTAATAGTATATAATAAAATGATAATCAATTCTCCTCATCATTCCACGAAAAGAAGAAAAAGATAAAGAAACTTTTATAATTTTTATATACTTAAAAAAACCCACTAAACAAAACAAAAAGAAAAAGAGAAAAAAAAGGAACTGGGCAGCTCATACTGAGAGAACTGTAAAAGCAAGAATAAAGAGAAACTTTCTGATCAAATTCAAAGTTCCGAGAAAGTAACTGGAAGAGCAATATATCAAACCATATGAAAATATTGAATGAAAGGTCACCAGGTTTTTTCAAATTTAAAGGATGTCAGACTTTCTACTTTTTCTAAACTTAGACAGGGCAGAATGGAGGTAAGCCAATAAAAAACAGTAGGCAGATTAGAGTCCTTCCATTTAAGCAAAGTGACTCTCCTAGCCAATAAGATTGTAAAAGCTATCATCCATTTAGCGGAAACAGGAATGTATCCTGCTTCAGGTGGAGTGATCCCAAAAATTGCTGTAAGTAAATTTGGTTGAAGGTCCAAATTCAAGACTTTTGATAAAGCTTTAAAGACATCTTTCCAAAAGTTATCTATCTTGATACAAGACCAAAACGTGTGTTAAAGTAGCCATCTCAATAATACATCTGTCGCAAATAGGATTAATATTAGAAAAGATACGGGCTAATTTACCCTTTGACATATGCGTCCACACCAAATCTCAAACCCACGATGAAATATAGCCGCTGTTGTGCTTTCTTTATAATTACATCAATATGTTGGGCCCAGAGGGCGACACCATCCATCACTAAGGATTATCTAGGACATGCCCTCCTCTCATTACAATCATCAGGGAGGAGGCACAGGAGCCTGAAGACACTCATTCAATATTTAGGAACAGCTTCCTCCTCTTCACCATCAGATTTCGGAATGGACAATGAACCCATGACCACTACCTAACATTGTGCACTAACTTTTTAAAAATATAATTCTCTTTTGCAACTTACAGTATTTTTTTTAATGTATTGCACAGTACTGCTACCCCAAAACAACAACTTTCATGACTTACGTCAGTGATAGTGAACTTGATTCTGTTGCTGGTCGATCACACCGATACTCCTTACTCACATCCCTGTAAAGATTTCCTTTACAAATAGATTTCCCAGTTTGTTTTGAAACTAATCCACAGCTCAGTTAGTCAGTATATTCCAAATCATGAATTGTTCAACTGTGTTAGCTCCGTTGATCATTACTGTAATATATTTGTAGTATTACTTTTACAACTAGCTGGTAGAATGTATTGTGATGCACAAGCCAATTCAAGAATCAACTTTTACTCCATTTTTGTTGTAGAAGGATTCAAGATTGGTTAACGTTACTGTCATGTGAACAAAGTGACTGGAGAGACGCAGCAGGTAGATATGAAGCAGTCTCTTTATTTGATAAAATGATGCACAGCAGACATCATACTGAGACCCTTTTGGAGGAAGAGCCCTGCTTGACCCAACACAACACGCTCTATGTGCTCAAGATCAAAATGACAATTCCATATTTACAATGCGTCCACAATGCTTCCTTTGAACTACACACAACCTTCACATTTCCCTCCGCACCCACTCTACAAACACACAAATTAATTTTAAATCAGCACTGTCTGGTCTTTCAGTTAATAGTGATTCACAGCTCTTAGGGAACCCACTGTTCAGAGCTGCATTTTAAATTTAATCTGCAGTCCATATTCAGATCTGAAGATTGGTGGCTGAAGTTAGTTGCTGAACTTATTTGCTGTATGTGCTAGCCCCCGAAACACCCTGACAATATTATTTCCTGTACTCTCAAAAGTGTAAAGGAGAACAAAATAATTGTTACTCCAGATCCAATACAGCACAAAAAAAAACACAATAAAGGTAAAGAGCACAATATCGGGTGGTACGGTAGCATAGTTGTGAGAACAATGCTTCATAGTACTAGTGATCTGGGTTCAATTCCCACCTGCTGCCCGTAAGGAGTTTGTATGTTCTCCCTGTGGCTGCATGGGTTTCCTCCGGGTGCTCCGGTTTTCTACCACTGGTTTGTAGGTCAATAGGTCATTGGAAATAGTCCTGTGATTAGGCTAGGGTTAAATAGGGGGTTACTGGGTTGCTCAAAAGGTTGAAAGGTCCTATTCTGTATCTCAATAAAATAAAAATAAAATAATAATAATAAACAATTAAACAAATATAGATACATAAGACAGCTTATACACAAATTGATTGTATGTCCATAAATAATGAAGTTCGCTCAAAAAGGTTCTCAAATCAGAACATTAGAATCTTAAATACAAATTATTACTTCTGCTTTACTTATAGAAGTTCATAAGACATACCTCGTCAGTTGATGTAATTTGTCTTTTTGCTGGGCCTCAAGCGTCGGGGAATCATTTTCCAAGCTGGAGGTGGGTGTCAGCACTTGCGACTTCTTTCTGTTCTTTTTCGGTTTCTCAGCCATCATCCCAATCTCACTGGGACAGCTGCCCCAGAATAAGAATAAAGACCATCAGAATAGATCAATGAACATAGGCCAGCACCACAGAGCTATGAACCTTACTGCAGTTTGCGGCTGGTTTCCAAAAGCAGATTCCGCGTGGAAATGAGAAAGCGCAAGCGCCAACATTTTGAGCTTTGCTGTTCTTTAACTGAAGAATAACAACGTTTACTGATCTGGAATAATTTCATTTTAAGTCTGGCTCTGTCCCGATGAGCTGCCTTTCTGATTTATTGCTTAAAGTAAATCAAGAGGTGAAAGCCACAGAAAATAAATGCTGGCTGCTTATGTTTAAAATTCATTCAAGGAAGTTGAGCTTTGCAGGCCGAGCCAGCATTTAGTTGCCCAATCCCAGGTGACCTTGAGTTGTGAACTTCCGTCTTGAACTATTCAGTCCTTGAGACGCGAATATACCCAAAAAGCTGTTAGATATTCCTCTAATACTGAAGGAAACCACATCATCGTTCAAACACAAATAGTAGTTATAATTTTAAATGGTTCATGGTGAATGAATCGACCTTTGTTCTAATACATTCCGGACACAATAACGAAACAACTTTTTCCCAACAATACAAATGTTGTAAAAGTATATGACAGGCTGTAAAATCACAGTTGTCCAAAACTCTGAAGGAGTGTTTAAGTGCACATTTTCTGCACTTTATAATGGATTGGAAGGTAAGATTAGAGACAGTGCTGGAAGAGATCAGCAAGTCAGGTAGTATCTGTGGATTGACGTTTCATAAAATAAAGAATACAGGCCCTTCAGCCCACGTTGTTGTCCTGCCCTTTTAGCCCACTGCAAGGTCAACCTAACCCTTCCTCCTACATCGCCCATAACCCTCCGTTTGTCTTCCATCCACGTGCCTAGCTAAGATTCTCTTAAATGCCTCTAATGCATCTACATCTATTACCACTTCTGGCCTTGTTCTCAGGCCCTTACCACTCAAAATAACCTACCTGGCATCTGTCCTAAACTCACCTTATACTTCCTCCACTCCCCTTAAAAGAATAGTACCCTCTGGTATTACCCACTGCTACCCTGGGAAAAAGGCACTGGCTGTCCAATCTATTTCTGCCTCTCATAATTGTATACCCTCTATCAAGTCACCTCTCATCTACCTTCACTGCAAAGTGAAAAGCTTTAGCCCACTCAACAGCCAGCACAGGATCCACCAATAGACAATCTCTTAGGAGAATATCATACTCAACTCGGGTGATCACACTATTCCCAATACTCGGAGGCTTTAGTTATAACTACAACAGCTGGTCGATTTATTTAAAAATTGCACACCCATTGCATCCAATTGAATCACCCCCAGGGCATAAGTGACCTCCTGCAGTGTTGGAGGAACTCGGTGGGTTGGGCAGTAGAGATGGAAAGAGCCCAGATGAAGGGCTCCCTAGTTACTACCTGACACATTGAGTTCCTCCATTGCTTTGTGTGTTGCTCCAGACTCCAGCACCTGTAGCCTCCTGGGTCGCGACCCGCTGAGCACCTTACACGCACGCCTCCTTCTACCAACAGCACAGCCTCTGCTCACTCCCCCATTTATGCTGTATTCCAAGAGGAACGCCCATTAATACACCATCCCTGGGGATAACGTGGAAGCACCAGAGTCTTCAGGAAGCTCATAGGCTGCTGTCACCCTACTCCGACTTGGAAGAAGAACCACAAAAATACCATCTACCAGCAACCAACCCGTGAAGCATTTTGGTGGCGAGGCCCTTCCTCCTGCCAAACTAGTATTCAAGGGATCACTGCAGTCTGAACCGCATTTCAGCCGAGTCCCGTAGGCCTAATTCCAGCACACCACAAGCATCATCTGAGAAGGTCCTATGGTTGGCTCTGCCAGGTCTCATTTTACATGTGTTAAGACGGCCACAGAGCCTCATTGTCAAAGGACAGAACGTATTACACAGTAGCCACTTTACCACAATTGCTTTATTACCGCAAGCACAGTAGAGTGCAGAAACCTTCATTTTTTAATTCAGAGATACAGTGCAGAATAGGCCATTCCTGCCAACGATTTCTGATTTAACTCTTGCCTAATCACAGGATAATTTACCATGACCGAGTGACCTACTAACCAGTGCATCTTTGGACTGTGGGAGGAAATTGGGGCACCTGGAGGAAACCCACACATTCCACAGGGTGAACGTACAAACTCCTTACCGAATACTCCTGGATTGAAACTGAAGGTGGCATTACCTGCAGGATACTGCATGTTGAGTAAATGGATTCCGTTCTGCGGTACCGCATGGCAAGCACGCAACACCTTAAAAGGCGAGTCTGTGGTCAGTAGCGGTATGAAATAGCTTACAACTGTGGTGAATTCATTTGTTTGCATTACTTGAAATGATGCACTTCGAAACAGGTGCGTGCATTAAATCAACATGCAAAATAATCTGGCAGACAGACATTCTTCAAAGCGTGTGGAATAATGTGCTCAAATTGCATGATCCTTAACTCAAAATGTGCATATACTAAGTGAACTTCAGTGTTCCAAAGGGGCTTGCACTGCCTAAATGACATGGCGGAACGAGACCCTCAAATGGTCACGGGTCAACCATGGATGCTGCATTGTTCGGATACACAAGCCAGGGCAGTACGATATGGAGGGCAAGCTGTTGCCCCTGCAGCAATCTCCCCCTCCCTTCTCTTTGAATTCCTTTGAATTCAAAGGAACGGCAGAGACCGACACAGTTTGGCACCAGCAGCATGGCAGAATTTACCAGTCAGTGTTGAACTCAACGTCGGACTGCCTTTGGGACTCCAGCTCCAGATTTTGACCCTTCAGGTTTATTCCCAAAGCCTTCCCAGAGTGTGGGTCTAGCTGCAAGTCAGAAGCAGTTTGAGAGCAGAGTTTTCCCTCTCCTAGGTAAGCTGCAAGCCACAGCAGAGAAGCCCCATCTGGCAGAAGCGACTGGTTTTAAGGTGCCAGTAACCCGCCTTTGCCCCTTCGCTGGTTCAGTAGCTGAGCCACACATGAAGGCCAGGAGCTGGACTTGGTTGTCAGAGGCTATTTGAGACGCATGCTATTGGAAGCTTGTCCTCACTACCTCCCCCAGCTCTGACAAACTTAAGACACCCGTGGTTTAACCCATGGAACAAACCCACTGACAGGGCATACTGAATGTAGTTACAATCATCCACGTAGCACAGAGAACATCTGTATCACTGTTCTTTTCTTCCGTGCAAGATGGTTTAGTTATTTAGAGATATGGCACAGTAACAGGCCCTCCCAGCACAACCCAATTACACCCACGTGACCAATTAACCCAATAACCGTACGTCTTTGGAATACGGGAGGAAACTGGAGCACCCGGAGGAAACCCGCGTAGTCATAAGATGAGTATGCAAACTCCTCACAGACAGCGGCAGGAATCGAACCCGGATCCCTGGCACTGTGATGGCATTACACTAACCACTATACCATGCTCATTATAACATATAACCATATAACAACTACAGCACAGACACAGGCCATCTCAGCCCTTCTAGTCCGTGTTTGTGTTGTGCTACAGATAGCAAAAGCTTGATACTTTAAAAAAAAAAGGCTGGTGCTGAAGTAAGACAGTGCAGTATTACTCTCCAATTACTTATCTTTATTCATAATAAACCTTATTTAAAAGAATAAACTGCAATGCCTTTTCATTCTTTACATTCATAGTCAATGCTTTCTGTACTGTCCTATTGCATTTACACACATCAGCAGCACGTGGCCCCTGGGGTGGTGTACGTTACAGTAATAATTGAGGGGCTCCCTCTCCGGTAGAAGAACCCTTTGTGGGGAAGGAACACATTGTGACCCTTACTCAATGAGCCCTTGCAGTGGTTACACCAAGCTCTAGGACGCCTCCCAGCA